>NW_021703773.1:31358508-31786086 GCF_005190385.1 Monodon monoceros | reverse complement strand
TTTTTTTTTTTTTTTTTTTTTTTTTTTTGCAGTATGTGGGCCTCTCACTGTTGTGGCCTCTCCCATTGCGGAGCACAGGCTCCAGATGCGCAGGCTCAGCAGCCATGACTCACGGGCCTAGCCACTCCGCAGCATGTGGGATCTTCCCGGACCGGGGCATGAACCCGTGTCCCCTGCATCGGCAGGCGGACTCTCAACCACTGTGCCACCAGGGAAGCCCCACAATAAATGAAATTTGAAATTCTCTAGAAGGGATCAATAGCAGAATAACTGAGACAGGAGAATGGATAAGTGAACTGGAAGATAAAATAGTGGAAGTAACTACCACACAGCAGAATAAAGAAAAAAGAATGAAAAGAATTGAGGACAGTCTCAGAGACCTCTGGGACAACCTTAAATGCACCAACATTCGAATTATAGGGGTCCCAGAAGAAGCAGAGGAAAAGAAAGGGACTGAGAATATATTTGAAGAGATTATAGTTGAAAACTTCCCTAATATGGGAAAGGAAATAGTCAAGTCCAGGAAGCACAGAGAGTTCCATACAGGATAAATCCAAGGAGAAACACACCAAGACAAATATTAATCAAACTATCAAAAATTAAATACAAAGAAAACATATTAAAAGCAGCAAGGGAAAAACAACAAATAACACACAAGGCAGTCCCCATAAGGTTAACAGCTGATCTTTCATCAGAAACTCAGCAAGGCAGAAGGGAGTGGCAGGACATATTTAAAGTGATGAAGGAGAAATACCTGCAACCAAGATTACTCTACCAGCAAGGATCTCATTCAGATTTGATGGAGAAAATAAAACCTTTACAGACAAGCAAAAGCTGAGAGAGCTCAGCACCACCAAACCAGCTTTACAACAAATGATAAAGGAACTTCTCTATGCAAGAAACACAAGAGAAGGAAAAATCCTACAATTAAGAAAATGGTAATAGGAACATACATATAAATAATTACCTTAAATGTAAATGGATTAAATGCTCCAACCAAAAGACACAGACTGGTTGAATGGATACAAAAACAAGACCCATATATATGCTGTCTACAAGAGACCCACTTCAGACCTAGGGACACATACAGACTGAAAGTGAGGAGATGGAAAAAGATACTCCATGCAAATGGAAATCAAAAGAAAGCTGGAGTAGCAATTCTCATATAAGAAAAAATAGACTTTAAAACAAAGACTATTACAAGAGACAAAGAAGGACACTACATAATGATCAAGGGATCAATCCAAGAAGAAGATGTAACAATTGTAAATGTTTATGCACCCAACATAGGAGCACCTCAATACATAAAGCAAATACTAACGGCCATAAAAGGGGAAATCGACAGTAACACAATCATAGTAGGGGACTTGAACACCCCACTTTCACCAATGGACAGATGATCCAAAATGAAAATAAATAAGGAAACACAAGCTTTAAATGATACATTAAACAAGATGGACTTAATTGATATTTGTAGGACATTGCATCCAAAAGCAACAGAATACACATTCTTCTCAAATGCTTATGGAACATTCTCCAGGATAGATCATACCTTGGGTCACAAATCAAGCCTTGTTAAATTTAAGAAAATTGAAATCGTATCAAGTATCTTTTCCGACCTCAACGCTATGAGACTAGATATCAATTACAGGAAAAAAACTGTAAAAGATACAAACATATGGAGGCTAAACAATACACTACTTAATAACCAACAGATCACTGAAGAAATCAAAGAGGAAATCAACAAATACCTGGAAACAAATGACAATGAAAACACGACAACACAAAACCTGTGGGATGCAGCAAAAGCTATTCTAAGAGGGAAGTTTATAGCAATACAATTCTACCTTTAAGAAACAAGAAACATCTCAAATAAACAACCTGACCTTACACCTACAGCAATTAGAGAAAGCAGAAAAAAATTACCCCAAAGTTAGCAGAAGGAAAGAAATCATAAAGATCAGATCAAAAATAAATGAAACAGGAATGAAGGAAATGATAGCAAAGATCAATAAAATTAAAAACTGGTTCTTTGGGAAGATAAACAAAATTGATTAACCGGTAGCCAGGCTCATCAAGAAAAAAGGAGAACACTCAAATCAATAGATTTCAAAATGAAAAAGGGGAAGTAACACCTGACACTGCAGAAATACAAAGGATCATGAGAGATTACTACAAGCAACTCTATGCCAATAAAATGGACAACCTGGAAGAAATGGACAATTTCTTAGAAAAGCACAACCTTCTAAGACTGAAATAGGAAGAAATAGAAAATATGAACAGAGCAATCACAAGCACTGAAATTGAAACTGTGATCAAAAATCTTCCAACAAACAAAAGCCCAGGACCAGATGGCTTCACAGACGAATTCTATCAAACATTTAGAGAAGAGCTAACACTTATCCTTCTCAAACTCTTCCAAAATATAGCAGAGGGAGGATCACTCCCAAACTCATTTTACAAGGCCACTATCACCCTGATACCAAAAGCAGACAAGACGCCACAAAAAAAGAAAACTACAGACCAATATCACTGATGAACATAGATGCAAAATTGCTCAACAACATACTTGCAAACAGAATCCAACAGCACATTTAAAGGATCATAAACCATGATCAAGTATGGTTTATCCCAGGAATGCAAGGATTCTTCAATATACGCAAATCAATGTGATACACCATATTAACAAATTGAAGGAGAAAAACCATATGATCAGCTCAATAGATGCAGAGAAAGCTTTCGACAAAATTCAACACCAATTTATAATAAAAACCCTCCAGGAACTGGGCATAGAGGGAATTTTCCTCAACATAATAAAGGCCATATATGACAAACCCACAGCCAGCATCGTCCTCAATAGTGAAAAACTGAAACCATTTCCACTAAGATCAGGAACAAGACAAGGTTGCCCACTCTCACCACTATTATTCAACATAGTTTTGGAAGTTTTAGCCATAGCAATCAGAGAAGAAAAAGAAATAAAGGAATCCCAATCGGAAAAGAAGAAGTAAAGCTGTCACTCTTTGCAGATGACATGACACTATACATAGAGAATCCTAAAGATGCCAGCAGAACACTACTAGAGCTAATCAATGAATTTGGTAAAGTAGCAGGATACAAAATTTATGCACAGTAATTTCTAGCATTACTATACACTAATGATGAAAATCTGAAAATGAAATTAAGAAAACACTGCCATTTACCATTGCAACAAAAAGAATAAAATATCTAGGAATAAACCTACTAAGGAGACAAAAGAACTGTATGCAGAAAATTATAAGACACTGATGAAAGAAATTAAAGATGATACAAATCGATGGAGAGAAATATTATGTTCTTGGATTGGAAGAATCAACATTATGGAAATTACTACCCAAAGCAATCTACAGATTCAATGCAATCCCTGTCAAACTACCACTGGCATTTTTCACAGAACTAGAACAAAAAATTTCACAATTTGTATGGAAACACAAAGATCCCAAATAGCGAAAGCAATCTTGACAAAGAAAAACGGAGTTGGAGGAATCAGGCTCCCTGACTTCAGACTATACTACAAAGCTACAGTAATCAATACAGTATGGTACTGGCACAGAAACAGAAATATAGATCAATGGAACAGGATTGAAAGCCCAGAGATAAACCCATGCACGTATGGTCACCTTATCTTTGATGAAGGAGGCATAAATATACAGTGGAGAAAAGACAGTCTCTTCAATAAGTGGTGCTGGGAAAACTGGACAGCTACATGTAAAAGTATGAAATTAGATCACTCCCTAACACCATACACAAAAATAAACTCAAAATGGATTAAAGACCTAAATGTAAGGCCAGACACTATCAAAGTCTTAGAGGAAAACATAGGCAGAACACTCTATGATTTAAATCTCAGCAAGATCCTTTTTGATCCATCTCCTAGAGAAATGGAAATAAAAACAAAAATAAACAATTGGGACCTAATGAAACTTAAAAGCTTTTGCACAGCGAAGGAAACCATAAACAAGATGAAAAGACAACCCTCAGAATGGGAGAAAATATTTTCAAATGAAGCAACTGACAATTGGATTAATCTCCAAAATTAACAAGCAGCTCATGCAGCTCCATATCAAGAAAACAAACAACCCAATCCATAAATGGGCAGAAGACCTAAATAGACATTTCTCCAAAGAAGATATACAGATTGCCAACAAACACATGAAAGAATGCTCAACATCATTAATCATTAGAGAAATGCAAATCAAAACTACAATGAGATATCATCTCACACCAGTCAGAATGGCCATCATCAAAAAATCTAGAAACAATAAATGCTGGAGACGGTGTAGAGTAAAGGGAGCCCTCTTGCACTGTTGGTGGGAATGTAAATTGATACAGCCATTATGGAGAACAGTATGGAGTTTACTTAAAATACTAAAAATAGGACTACCATAGGACCCAGCAATCCCACTACTGGGCCTATACCCTTTGAAAACCATAATTCAAAATGAGTCATGTACCAAAATGTTCATTGCAGCTCTATTTACCATAGCCAGAAAATAGAATCAAACTAAGTGTCCTTCAACAGATGAATGGATAAGGAAGATGTGGTACATATATACAATGGAATATTACTCAGCCATAAAAAGAAACAAAATTGAGTTATTTGTAGTGATGTGGATGGACCTAGAGTCTGTCGTACAGAGTGAAGTAAGTCAGAAAGAAAAAAACAAATACCATATGCTAACACATATATATGGAATCTAAGGGGAAAAAAAATGGTCATGAAGAACCTAGGGGCGAGTCAGGAATAAAGACAGAGACCTACTAGAGAATGGACTTGAGGATATGAGGAGGGGGAAGGGTAAGCTGTGACAAAGTGAGAGAGTGGCATGGACATACATACACTACCAAACCTAAAATAGATAGCTAGTGAGAAGCAGCCACATAGCACAAGGAGATCAGCTCGGTGCTTTGTGACCACCTAGAGGGGTTGGATATGGAGGGTGGGTGGGAGGGAGGGAGGTGCAAGAAGGAAGAGATATGGAAACATATGTATATATATATATAACTCAGTTTGTTATAAAGCAGAAACTAACACACCATTGTAAAGCAGTTATACTCCAATAAAGATGTTAAATAATTTATGTGGGATTTTGTTCTTCTGTTAATAAATTCTTATATGCCAGTATAGGTATATTTAATTTTTTATAATTATTCTCTTGTATAAGTGAAGGCATTTTCACTATAGGAGAGAAATATATTTCAAACTGAAAAGCATACAAGCCCAGACCTCTTTTTTGCTCTATTGGTATAATAATTTAACAGAAACTGGGAAAAGAAAAGAAAACTAGTAGGAGAGACGAGAATAAGTATCCCTGAGAGATTCGTGCATGCTTTTACACCGAGATTCCTTTTGCATCGATAAATAATAACTGATTCCACTTTTGTTATGTCATATCCGTCTGCCTGTGTTAGATGTGTTCCATCCCCAATTAACAGTGCTTCAATTTCTACCTCGAGTTATAGTTGAAAGAAAAACATTTGGTTGCCAGAATGAACTGGGTTTAGTTCCTGACGTTTGAACCTTTGACTCGTGTGATTTGGTCTAAATCATGTATTCCTTTTCAGCCTACTTTCCTTATGAGTAAATTTATAGGTGATAAGATTACCACATGGATGAGAAACTGAAGGACTGTCTGGCACATGTCCATGTGCAATCAAACTTGCATTCTTTTTGGTCCTTTTTTCTTCCTTCTCTCCTTAGTTGTTCCCAAAGCTATTTTCTACCCTTGGAGCCCAACACTGGGTTAACAGTGCACCCAGACATTAATGTTTTCCTTCTCATGCCTGATCATATTCTCATATTCCCAGTTTTGAAATGTAAAACCACTATCCAGCCAACCTAAGTAAGGACCAAGAGTCCTCCCTGATGCGATTTGACTCCACCCACAGCTCTCCATTTTTCATGAGTCACTACATTCTGTCAATTCTAGATTTTGAATATCTTTCAAATCTCTCTTACCATCTAGATTACCCCCAGAGAAGTTTAGAATCTCAGTATTTTTTTGTCTTACTTCAACATATTTGGCCTCCATGCACTCTATTGGGCCATCTCACTTTGAATTGCTCCTCTGTCAGCAAAGTTATTTTTTAAAGTACAATGTTGACTATCAAGTTAAAATTATCAGTTTCCCTCATGCTACATTTAAAAATCCAAGCTACTTAGCATGATATGAAAAGCCTTTTTTTTGCATTAAGCATAATATCATATCCATATTACCTCATACTATTTATTCATTTTAAAATGATTAAAAGCTGTTTCCCAGTGTCACAATAATCTCTCACATATCTGCTACCTTTAGGGACGTGATGCTCTATTTCACCTGACATGCAACTCCTTGACGTCCTGCAACCCTGCCAACTGCTCCTTTTGACTCAGTTTCTTCTATCCCATGAGATTTAGTTCAGGTAACAGTCATCCCAGGACTTGACTGAGTCCCTCCCCTTCCCTTCACCCATCTACCTCTAGATGAGATGCCATTTGCATGTGTGTATCATTGCAATGATAGACTTTGCTGTAGTTGTTTGTAAACCAGCCTATTTTCATATCAATATACTTTTTGATAATAAGTATGTTGAATTCATTTTTGTATTATTAGAGCCTGTAAGATTTTAAAAATAGTCATTCTCAATAGGTCTCAAATTCTTAGTTTGGGAGGAGTGGTGATATGCTGTTACTGATGTTGGCAGTTTTATACACATGCCACAATTTACACTAAGACTCTGAATAGTGTTTGGTTAGATGGCAGGAAATTAAAGATGCATGTTTGCTATAGAAATAACACTGCAGTTGTCACCCTACTTTTGTTGAATGATAGTAGAATTGGCCAATCCTGCGCTAATTTGCAAATAGCCTTTGTGCTATATCACTCCTGAGAATGTGCTCAAAAAAAGGTTTGGGGCATCCCTTACAAGACATGGTAGTTAAGCTAGACATGAAGAAAACCTCCAGTTAGTATGACGTGTCAAACACAGGAGCCAACTGTAAAGTAGGATCACATTTTGTGAGTTGGAGGAGATCTTAGCGATTATCCATTTCAATACCCATGTTTTGTGGATTAGAACCTTGAAGTTCAGAGAAGACAAAGTCTCTGTTTCAGGAGACGTAGAGTTTCAGCCACAGCCTCTACACAAAGGTGCAGTCGTTGGCTCCTTGTCGTTGCTCCTTTCTTCTTGATAGTTTCCATATACAGGGATAAGAAATAATATTAGAACAAAAGTTATTTATAGAAAAAATCTCAACTAGTAGCTATTTTTCAATGAACAGAAGATGAAATGTTAGAAAATTTTCAAAACTCCTCTAAATATTACCATGGCCACTTCTATTCTTACAGAACATCTGAAGAGGAAGTAGACAGAGAATACCTGTATTAAAAGAGGAAGTTATGTAGAAAATTTGGAAACAGGATTTTTTTTTCTAAGAAAGATTGTAGCAATATTTCTTCTTCTCTATGTTCTAAGTAAAAGCAAAGATTGATTACTATTCAAAGAGAGGTAAATCTGCAGATAATGTTTATTTTAGCTTAAACACTCTTTGAGAACATCAAAGATATATTTAACCCCCCTAGAATTTATCTAACTATAAATTAGAGCAAAAAAAAATAGTTGGGATCATGTCTTCTCACATTTTTATGGGGAAAAATTTTACTGGTTGTTTTTATTATTATCTTAATTGAATGATTCTCGAGGATTCCTTCATATCCCAATAAAGGAAATAATCACTGAAATTAATCTATTTTTAGTCTAGAAAAATATATCAAATGGAAGAAAACCCATAGGTATTGCTATTTGGAGGGTTTATAGATTCAGTCAGTTTGTTACTTCTAGCACAATGATAACAAAATAACATTAATTTCTTGAACTCACTCTCTTCATATACGTCGCCTTGTGTCAGGTATAGAGGAGAAAAAAGTGCTACTTAATTAATAAAGACCTCATGAATGTTTCTTTTCAGTATTGTGTCTTCTCATAATTAAAAATCTTAAATATTTATCTAAGATTTATTTGTGTGCATACAGAATATTGTAAAACTAATAACAGTTAATAGTTGAAAAGATAAATAATGTAAAGTTTATTTTATTCAGTTTACATTAATTATGACATGTTCTTAATGCATTAATTATGTGTAAACTTATTTTGGCCTGTTGGGCTAAAGCATAAAGTAATATATTTATTCTCAGAAGAATAAAGTGAAGAATTATCAAAATACATAGGCAGAAATTGCAAAAATAACAGTTGTGCCACAAGAATACTAATCTGACCTTTCTGTTGAATAAAGACTAGCAGAAGATGGATGAAAGAAAGAGAAAAAGACAGAGACAGAGAGACCAGAAAAATAAATTAAAATGTCTTTATTTTTAGGCAATTTGTGTTACAAGTTATTGGAGTTACTAAAAATAGTAGTAAGCAGGTAGTTGAAAATGGGCATGTGGAGATAGAACCACTAGTTGGGTGTAGGAATACAGAGTTAAGAGCCACATAGCCATCTGTAGGAGAGAAATAGAGAAATTATGAGGAAGAAAGTAATCACAGCAGTTTAATATTTGGAGGGAGGAAAGAACAAGAATAAAATGTTAAGACATTATAATGGAAGGGAAAAGTGAAGGAAGAAATACCACCAAAGGAGATGAGAGCAGAGCAATCAGGGACTAAAAAGAGTCCGAGGACAGTAAAATAATATGAAGGTCAAAAGAGTATGAGTTAATCAGTCTTCATATCTTGTTAAAGGATGTGCATATTCAATAAAAGTTTCCAAATTATTTTTTTTACATACATGTGTTACTTAGCTCTCTTTAAATTATTTACAATTCCAAAAGGTACTGGAGGACTGTAAGCAAATTTGAGATTTTAACTATTTATAAGGATGGTTTTCAAGTCATATAAAGTTGCAAATACTAGAAACAAAATCAAACCAGTTTATATTGTAAGTACTAAAATACAAATCAACTTGTCAAATCATATCACATTTAAATCAATGGTGGGTGCCCTTAGGTCAGCAAGGTTTCTGTAATGTTCACATAATTTCATTTTAACAACTCCAGCAGAAAGACACCTTCTTGCTTTTAACATTCACATATGAAATCTGCTGCAACAACTACCGCAAACATTGTAACTCTAAAGAAGATATTTATTTTATCTTACTATTTGTAGGGCATACATTTTGGCAAGGATTGCCTGGGAAATCCTCTATTCCAACGGGTTTTAACAGAGGTTATTTGGTAGCATTCAGAAGACTGCTCACCTAGTCTGGATAATCCAAGATGGCTTCTGCTGTCTTTGTGGGGATGGGTAGGAGGCTTTGTTTAGGTGGGGCGCTGTCAGCTGGGGTGCTTACATGTGGACAGCCTATGTATTGGGGGGTTTCCTCACAGAAAGGTGGCCTTAGGGTAGTTAACTTTCTTATATTTTCACTCACAGTTTCTGAAGGGAAATGAATAAGCTCTTAGTCCACTTAAAACCTACACCTGAAATTGGCCAGGCATCACCTCTGCCATTTTCTATTGGTCAAGCAAGTCATTAAGGCTAGAATTGAGTAGAACAAATATTAAATTCTACTTCTCAGTGGGGGAGTAGCAAAGTATTTGCAACTTCTTTAATCTACTATACTTGGAAAAAATCCTGATTGACTCTGTTTCTGCTTCTGTTATAGCCTCACATATATAGGAAACAGGTGATTCACCAACACATCTAAAAGAAAGGGGAAGGAAAAAAATGCCATGTAGAAAAAATAATAATTAATAAGCATCCTCCACAAATAGACAGCCTCAGATCATTACCTAACAATCAATCCTCTCCCTAAAGAAATTAGTAAATACATAGTAAGTTATTTGTTTATGGACTTTCTGAAAATATTAATATAGTAACTTCTTTTGCTTTTCTACTTCTACATATAATTATATGGTCTAAAATTGAACAAAAAAATGAAATAAGGATTTTCACCTCTACTTTAACTGAAAAGACAAATGTGATTAATTTTAGGTATGCATTTGTCTGTTGTTTTGAGAAAGAGACAAAATGTTCACTGACTTTTTGCAATAAAGCTTTTAAATTAAAGGCAATAGTGACATATTTGATTAGAAGTTCATGGATATACATGACTGACCAACCAATGAAAACTATTTCACAAGGACTAAGAATTAATGAGAAAGAAATGGAAATACAATAGTTATGAAGAAAGTGGCACTGTGGATTTGGCATTTATAATGGATTAGCTGTTAATTTTTCCTCTTCTATATGTTGCTCTAATAAGATTTGTCAGACTACTGTACAATCTATCTTTCTGCACATTTCTCTTACAAATGATGGATCACTGCATATTATAAGACAAATTTTCAAATAAAATGAAGAAGAGACTTGCTCCCAGCAATAGATGCATATGAAATAATGGCATTTGTATGATTATAACCATGACACCTATGCCCTACTTTTCCTTTTTTCAAAAATATTTATATAATCATGGATAGATTACCAGTTAAATTATATTAATTTGTTTTTCTGGTAGTTCATGTGTAAAGCGGATACTGTTTCTACTTCTTTCTCTAATTTTCTCACCTTCTCTTTTCTCTGCTTTTCTGCCTCTTTATCACTCACTGACATGCCTCTCTTCCGCTCCCTCTCCTCATTCTTTCTTTCTGCCTCACCTATATCTCTGTGCCCCTTTCCTTCTCTGTTTCTGTATCACCCTCTCTGATTCTATTCCTCTGTTTCTCCCATTTACGTTGACAAAAGAGATCCTAACACATTTTATAAATAGAAGATACTCAGTCGATTCAATAGATCTTTATTGTCAATGTCCATGTAGAATGCAGTCCAAGAAGGACGAGCTTCGGTGGGTCTGCAGTTTATGAGGCTAAAGTCAAGTGGACCAGAGATACTGCAGGCTTTAAGTTTCAATACTTCAAGACCAATATATCTTTGGGAATAGGTATCAATCCCCTATTATCTCATTCTTTCTTTACCTCCCCAAATAAGCATGCAATCCTGACTACGTATTACAAAACATCACAATCTCTCTACTCACGAAATAACCCTTGTCTACGACTTTGTAACAAACATATGGGCAAAAAGGTCAATTTTTCAACTAGTGTAAACACATTAAGTCTAAGTTTCTATAAAAACTACTTGGACTTTAAATATTAACTCACACTTGCTTTTTAGATCTGGACTTGGAACCCCAAAAGAACTATTTGTGCTTTGCTGTGGAAATTCACCAGGAAAACTCCTAAATTATAAAAACAAATATAAAAAATTTAATGTTATCAGCTGTGTACTAAGATGTTAACACAGTGTACTTTAAATAATATATGTGTATAAAATATCCATTTTCTTATAACACATGATATTTAAGGACACATATGAATAATATAAGATGCATTTGTATGGATTCACATAAATTAAAATGAAAAAGAAGTTTTATATCAATCTTTAAATTTAGTCATACTATAAACTGAAATTATGGTTCTATTTTACAAAATTAAAATCAGTTCTCATGATTTGTAAAGTTTATCATTGATAAACGTGGTTACACGTTAAATGACTCACTTAGAATAATCATTTCTTTAAAAAAGCTCATACTCACCAAATATATAACATTTAAAGAAATAAAGAAATAAAGAACGTTTACGGAACACAGAAAGAACAGAAAAGTTTTGAGGTGCATTACCCTGAGATAAAATAAAGTGGACAATGCATAGGTGATGATGTCAAGAAGAAGGACAAAGGAGTATAGGACCAGGTAAAATTTTTCCAGCATATTTATTTGCTATTTGTGGATTTTGCAAAAGGAAAAAAAAATTTCTTCACAATGTTCATGTGGAAAACACACCTAAAGTTTAAAAGAAGGTTGTCTATTCTTGGTCCTAAAACCAAAAATTGCATTGAGGTATTTTAAAAAAACACCGTTAACTTTTAAAGGAGATGAAGTTCATGGTGCTACTTATTACACAATCCCTGGTATAGACATCAATAAAATCACCATTTAGAAGACACAATTCACACAGCACATCGAGTTCGTACATTCACAATTTGTGGCTCTCTCTTTGTCTGACTCTAGGTGTAGCGATAGTGAATTTAGAGTATTTTCTTTACATTTTGAAAGATAAAACTTTATTTTTTTTCCCAGGAAAATGCACAAATGTCAACCTCAGGATATTTTGCAAACACGTTTAGCATGTTTTGGTTCCCTGAAGCCCAGTTTGAACTCTCACGATTAAGAGCAGTGGGTACCTAATGAGTTTGATTACGAAAATCTACTGGGAGCATTTTTTAAAATACAGATTCATTGTCTGTCATCCAAGAAATGCAAAATCAGAATTGGGGAGGTTGGGGGTGAAGAGGGAGGCTATAATTTCTATTTTTAGAAAGTACCCAGGTAAATATCATGGTCAGTGAGAATCTGGAACTACTAAGGAAGAAAGAGACGGCATTCTCTACGCTATCTTCCATATATAAAATAGATTAGACCTAGACCAAACGATTAAAAACTAGAAAACAAAAGGTAAAGCATGGAATCATTAATAAAGAAAATAGTAGATCACTTTTATTTGTTCGTCTCTTAATATGTGCTGCATAATATGTTAATAATTTCTCAACTAGATGTATAGGACAGGTACTATTATTGCCATCATCCCCCAACGATTACGTATGAGAAAACGACAGTTTAAAGGCACTTGCTCAACATCTCAGGGCAAGTAAGGCACAGAGTGTGATTCAACCCCAGGTAGTCTGACTCTAGAGCCTCCATGCTTAACCACTGAGCTGGACAATGATATCCATAAAAGGTTTCATTACAATTTGGAAGTAAATTACATTTTTGTGGTAGACCACGCTGCTTTGGAATGAAGATCATTATTGGAGCAAGGGTGCCCTTGCTATACTAAGATGAACCTGCATGTATTAGGTGACGGCAGGATTACTGGTAAAGCCAATTACATCTAAAGGTAAGTTTGAAGGTATTTTTAGGGGGAAACAGATAGACAGCTGGTTATCTTTGGATCTGTATGTGCATTTATTAGCCTGATTTCCAGAATCTTTCCAAATGAAGCCTGTGATATGCCCAGTTCTTTGCAAAAGCTCAGTTAGCGTGTAAGACTTCTTTTATTAGAAAATGAAAACTATGATTATATTTTATCAACAGTCAACTATGCTGTCAGGTTATTTTTTAATCTTGATTCTCTATTGGATAAAGAAATTTACATCTACATTTATAGTGTTCTTAAGGTCACTAAACAGAAGAAGATCAGCAGAAAATGAAGTGACAAAGATATCTTTACGTATGTTTTTACAAAGGTCACTTAAAACAGAAATTTGTCAATTAATTTTCTTCAGGTACTCCATTTCTATTTCTTCCTGAAAAATAGTTAATATAGAATTTACATCCCCAATCATAGTAGGTAATATTGTCACACGGCAGCTTTTTGGAACCAGCGAACTACTCTGATTGTCAGGGTAATGGAGAAGGTCTATACATAAATTATTCAAAGGCTTGTATAATCAGTACAGCATTCAATTTAAACCCCAGAATGTGCAAATTAGGCAATTATTCATAAAAAATTATTAACATTTTAATTTTTCAGAGCTCAATGTGACATTTTGCATAGCTTTGCTTAAATATAGCATGGAACACTGTAATTAGAGCCATAGTTCCAGTTCCGTACTTAAGCATTATATATTTGGATGAATATTTATAAGTCTATAAGTAATATTATGGAAATAAAAATAGTAATAAAGTTATTGATGATTCTGCAAATGTGAACATGTGCCTGATTAGTTGAACTTACCAGCTATAATCAAAGAGATTCTTGACACCTGAACTTAATCACCTGTGAGGTTGTCCATTACTTGGCTCAATTTTTTTCACTTGGAGGGTAGAGTCCACAATAAGATATTATCCTAGCTGCCACACACACTATAGTCATACATCCTTGTATACAGTATATGCAGACATTCAATTCTAAAAAGAATAACTTTATTCACTTTAAAACATCAATATATACTATTTTTCAGTGGTTTAGCAGAGAAATAATGAGGGGCTGAATTAGGTCAGTAATAGTGAAAATGGTGAGGTGGAGTTGTATTTGGGTGCTAGAAATAATTGATTGATTTTTCTGCAAGAAGGATATATTAAGCATAGTGGCAGATTGTCTGCTTTATTGAACTAGGTAGATTATAATACAACTGAACAACTTAGGGAATTTAAGAAGTGAGTGATTTTGGTTGTAAAAGTGTGATTCTTGCAGGAGATCAATGAACTTGATCTTGGACAAAGTACGTTCAAGGTATCTTTGGGAATTTCCTGTAGGCACTTTTCCCTGCAGGCTGTTGGCACTGCCTTTGGGGCGCTATTGCATTAGTAGGCACAGGCATCCAGTCATTTTAGCAGAGTGCTTGCGTGGCAGTGGATGGGATAGCGCATATAGAAAGTAGCACAATAAGAAAACAGTCATTACAGAAATCCTCGCAGAGACTCAGTGAATAAGGGTGAACACAGAAGAGCCTGTGTTGTAGAAGAAAAGGCAGTGTTTGAAGCAGGGAGAGAACCAGGAACAGGTATTATTATAAGGGAAGAATGTGTGTATTCATTTTCTATTTAACAAATTACCACAAACTTGGTGGCTCCAAACAACACAAGTTTATTACCTTACAATTCTATAGGTTAGAATTCCAAAATATGTCTCAAGGGCTAAAATCAAAGTGTCAGCAGGACTGTGTTCCTTCCCAAAAGATCTGGGGGGAGATCTGTGCTCTTGCCTCTTCCAGCTTCTAGAAGCCACCTGCATTCCTTGGCTTGTGCCTCCCTTTCTCCCCCTTGCAGCCCGGCAATGTTTCATCTGTCTAACCATTCTCCTGTAGTCTCACCTCCCTCTGTCCACAATTTGGAAAGATTCCTGACTTTTGAAGACCTGTGTGATTAGATTGGGTCTGCCCAGATAATCCAGAATGATCTCCTTATCTCAAGGTTTTTAACTTAACCACTTCTGCAAAGAACCTTTTTGCCACAAAAGCACATTCACAGGCTCTGGGTATTAGGATGTCTTTGGGAGGATGCTATTCTGCCTACTACAAGCTTCAAGAAGTGGGTTCGGATGTGCAGGTTTAAGACAGAGAGGTATTATGGGCAAGAGTAACAAATGTTGCAGAGAGGTCAAATATTGGAACTTTTCTGCTATTTTCCCATGTTGCCCAGATGCCATATTAATGCATTCTCCATCTCTTCCAACTATGAAGACAATTTAGTTAAGTACAGGGTTCAGGATATGTGAGTGAAGACAGGGGGCTGTGAGCATAGGAAAAGATAAAAACTAGAAGAGAATTCCCCAAAAATAGACCCTGCCAAGGTTTTTAAGGATATCTTTAAACACCAACATAACAAACAAAACAAAACAAAACAAATGTTTAAAAAGTTTAAAAATTAAGTGATGTTTTAAATTCAGTCTGAAGTTCTAGAATCTGACCAGCTACTGGTCAGGCTGCCCTTAAATATCTGTGGGAACTCAGCTCAGTTGCTGTTTCAGCACTAGAGCTTTGCCTGGAGAAACAGGCACAGGCTTCATTGATGAAATGGGCTAAACATTCTTGAGGATTGGTGTTCACAAATCCCAACAAGTTGCTCATAATGCAAACTCTAATACCGAACAACATATGCACAGACACCATTTGATGGAAAGAGAATAATTATTCTTTCAAGAATTTACATGATAAATAGGTCAAGTTAAATGTTGAGTGACCAAACCCTGAAAATAATGTTCTTCAATCATGCTTTGAAAACTGTACATTATATTAACCATTCATTATTCTTTCACAGTTTATTTTTATTTCTTTTAATAAATACTACTGGGAGGAAAAACGTATGAGATTCTTTAAGCTTAAAGTAAGTACATGTCTTTCTTAAACCCAGTTCTGACTAAAGAGACCATGAAAAATACACTAAAAAAGATGGAAAATGCCACAATTTGGGAAATAAAGTTCAACTTTGACAATTTCCTGAGTCTTCCTGGAATCATAAGATCAAGGAAGATGGTTAACTTTTGAGACAAACGAGCCCAGAAATGAATCTCTGATCACCTATGATTGTGCTGTTTGATCTTAGCTAAGATAGTTACTACATTTTAGTCTCTATTATTCATATATAAATGGATACAATAATATCAGTTTTGAAATAGAGATAAGAAATTAGAGAAAATACGTGAAAGCACACATGACCGTGTCTGCTGCAGAGTAGGCATTCAGAGACAGGAAGCAGTAATAGCAAGTACATACCTCCCAGAGTCTGCAAGGTACACTTGGGCTTATACTTAATTACCAGTTGATGAAATATGTTCAGTTTTATGTATATTATTGCTTATTCACCTAAACATTGAAACAAAATGAAAAGGCAAGCTATGGGAGAAATGGGAGAAAATATTATCAAACCACATATCTGATAAAGAGTTAATATCCCAAATATATAAGGAACTCATACAGTTCAACAGCAAAAACCAAACCAAACCAAAACAAACAAACAAAAAATCAAATGATCCAGTTCAAAAATGGGCAAAGGACCTGAACAGATACTTCTCCAAGGAAGACATACAAATGGACCACTGGTACATAAAAAGGTGCCACACATCATTCATCGTCAGGGGAGTTCAACTCAAATCCCTGATGAGCTACCACCTCACACCTGTTAGAATGGTTGTTATAGAAAAGGTGAGATAACAAGTCTGGCGAGCATGCGGAGAAAAGAAAACCCTTGCGCACTGTTGGTGGGAATGTAAACTGGTACCGCTATTATGGAAAACAGTATGGCGATTACTCAAAAAATTGAAAATAGAACTACCATGTGATCCATCAATACTACTACTGGATATATAACTGAAGGAAATGAAATCACTGTCTCGAAGAGATAGCTGCATTTTTATGTTCCTTGCAGCATTATTTACAATAGCCAAGATACGGAAACAACTTAAGTGTCTGTCAGTGGATGAATGGATAAAGAAAATGTGGCATAAATATACAATGGAATAATATTCAGTCATTAAAGAAAAAAAAAGAAGGAAATCCTGCCATTTGTGACAGCATGGGTAGACCCTGAGGGCGTTATGCTAAGTGAGCTAAGTTAGACAAGAGAGACAAACACTGTATTATCTCACTTATAGGTGTAATCTAAAAAGCTGGACTCATAGAAACAGAGATTAGAATGGTGACTGCCAGGGTTGGGGGCTTGAGTGTGGGGGGAATGGGTGAAGGTGGTCAAAGGATACAACCTTCCAGCTATAGGATGAATAAGTTCTAGGGATATGGTGTCTAGCTAGCATGGTGGCTCTGTTAAAAACAGCATCAATTGTGTATTTGGAAGTCACTAAAAGAGGAGATTTTAAAAGTTCTCATCACAAACACAAAACAAGAAATTGAATTTCTTCTATATGAGGTGGGAAACTTGAATCAAGGTGGGAGTAAAATAAAACCCTTTTAGTTTATAAATCTCATATATTAATTTACACTTTTTTTCTGGGATACCTACCATATATAAGCATATAGCATGTTTCAGTTGTACCTGTATACTCCCAGGAAAATGTTTAAAACAATCTTTTATCTCAAATTAGGACATTGAATGGGTTAACTTCTTGAAAGAATTTACATTGTAAGTGTTGATGATATCATTAATTTTCATGTAATATAAAAAGATAATTATATTTCATTTACTTCTGAAGATTTATCTTGTCAGTGGAGAAGACTTCCGTGCTGAAATGTGAAATTAAAATAATTAAAACAGCCCATAAAACCTAACGATTTTTAAAAGGTCTAGTTTTAAAAGCATCTCATTTAATCTAAAATTTTCTTTTAAAAGTCATTGCCCTCATATCTAATTTGAATTGTCTATCAACATCTAACAGTGGGCAGCGCCTGTTTCAGAAAAGCAAAAAATGTAAGTAAAACAAAATTACATTCCAAATGCAACTAAAATGTGCAGTATCCATAAATGACTACACGTTTTTTAATTTGTTGATGCATAAATAAATATTCCCGCTACTGCGGTTCTCTCCTGCCCAGAAGGTTCATATTACAATCTGAAAACAGCTTAACACATATAAGATGTGATGCCAAAGAAATGCTGAATGTTTTATAATTGAGAAGACAGATTTAAATATAATCTCTTTTTTTAGACATCTTTATTGGAGTAGAATTGCTTTACAATGGTGTGTTAGCTTTCTGCTTTAAAACAAAGTGAATCAGCTATACGTATACGTACATCCCCGTCTGAGCAGCGTGGTGTGGAAGTGGCTGGGCTTGGAGAGTCATCAGCAGCAGACCCCCACTTCCGCGAGACCTAGAGAGAGGAAGCCTGTCCCAGTTTCCTCATCAGTAAAATTGATACCACAAAAACACCTAACATTTCCGCGAGCTAATTGTGTGAAAGTAATTTTTAGATATTGTCATTGTACAAACGCAAGATATCATATAATTTCTGATTATTCCTGTATTGTTCAAGGGAGAAGGAAAGAAACATCCCATGAATTTTTTTTAGAACAATGCAGCCAGACAGTCCTGATGTTAATCTATGATGTGCCACTTACTACACGAGAGACCCTGAGTAAGTCTTGTAAATCCTTAGAATCTTATTTATTTCTTGTAGGACGAGCGTAATCCTATGTGCTTCAAAAGGTTTTGTGAGAAGTTAATGAAATACTTGTACATGAGTTAGGAAATATAATGCCTTATATGGTATAGGCACCTCATAAATCTTAGTTTCAGTCCCTCACTTTAATTTATGAAAGTAATGAAAAAGATGGGAATGGTGCCAGAGGAAAGATTCTTATTTCCTTTTGTTTTTTTCCAGAAGTAATCCAATGTGAAGTACAGGGAGAAAAGAGAATTTATGTTGTTTAATAAAGGCAGTTTTAACTATTTTAATTATTTGAATTAATGGCTGTTCATGTACACAATTCCTTTGGAATAATGTGCCACCCAATAGAAAACCCCTTCCAAAGTCAAATACAACTCAAACACAGAAATAACCTGTATGCAACCAATTAAATATAGACTTCATAATAATCCACAGTAACATCATGTCTTCTAAAAATATAACTTTGCTAAATTCTCTCTGACCAGCTTAAGAGTCTCTTGTTCTTTGTTAAGGAGGAGTCTATCAAGTTCTCTTTATTTATTTATTTAGATTCCATATATATGTGTTAGCACACGGTATTTGTTTTTCTCTTTCTGACTTACTTCACTCTGTATGACAGACTCTAAGTCCATCCACCTCACTGCAAATAACTCAATTTCATTTCTTTTTATTCCATTGTATACATGTGCCACATCTTCTTTATCCATTCATCTGTTGATGGACACTTAGGTTGCTTCCATGGTGAGGATACGGGGAGGGGGAAGGGTAAGCTGGGACAAAGTGAGAGAGTGGTATGGACATATATACACTACCAAACGTAAAATAGCTAGTGGGAAGCAGCCACAGAGCACAGGGAGATCAGCTCGGTGCTTTGTGACCACCTAGAGGGGTGGGATAGGGAGGGTGAGGGAGATGCAGGAGGGAGGAGGTATGGGGATGTATGTATATGTATGGCTGATTCACTTTGTTATACAGCAGAAACTAACAAAAAGACCTTCTCTTTATTTTAATATAATGAGTGCTGCTAATCGCAGCCTACTTCTAACTACCCAGCCAGATCATGAGATGCTTTCTTGTCCATAAACATGTTAAAAATGCTTAATAGAGAACGGCAAATAACACACTTAAGTGTACTTTAAAAATCTGTATTCATAGTGAAACATGGCCCAGATACGAGTGTATAAAAAAAGAACTCCTAACGGACCATTTATAAAATTTCATGAAGCAAGTTTGATGAAATAACAATATTTCATATTAATCACAAATTAACTTGTGACAGAAAACCGTCTGAAAAGCCTGCCCAATCAGTGCACTTGGTGCCCTAAGAGTAGCTTGTCTTCTCTGAAGGTGTGATAAACTCGGTCATTTGGCAGGGGTAACTTACAGAGACACTCGAGGACACCACTGAGTTAGGTTTGCTGTCAAGCAATGACATCTGTGGCTCTCTGTGAAAGCACTAGGAGAGGCAGTACAGTTTTCTTACAAAACAGTAAAATGAGAAGTCACTGCAACTCTAGGATGATGTCTTATTTTATAAAGACAAAAGCCCCAACTCCCCTAACGTTTTGATTACATCTGAAGTTTGAGCCATTCACATTTGCCTAGAGAGATTGACAAAAAAAAGTTGTACACCTGAAACGAATATAGTATTGTAAATCAACTATACATCAAGTTTTTTGATAAGTTGGGTACATTTATTTATTTTTAATTTTTATTTTATCTCGGAGTATAGTTGATTAACAATGTTGTGTTAGTTTCAGATGTACACAAAAGCGATTCAGTTATACATATACATGTAGGCATTCTTTTTCAAATTCTTTTCCCATTTAGGTTATTATGGAATATTGAGCAGAGTTCCCTGTGCCATACAGTAGGTCCTTGTTGTTTATCTATTTTAAATATAGTAGTAGTACATGTCAATCCCAAAATACATAAATAAAATAATGCTCAAGAAATGAAAAATAAAAAGGAAGAAAGAGATAACAATTCTGGGTAATTTTAAAAGATCTAGATAGGCCTAAGGTATCCTGGGTATTAATAATAAAAAGGTCATGTATGATTTTCCTGGGAGGAATTTTTAATAGGGTGTTAAATGATGAAAAGACCTTGCAGAAAGTTACAGAGTGAGTTTGAGCTGAAAAAGTAGAGATGATAAAAACAAACATCTTAAAGAATGTGACTATGAGGTGTGTGTTGCAGGTGGGATTCCCCAGGAAGCATTCATTGAGGAAGAGCTTATCAGGAACTTTATTAGGGAGGGTCCTTGGTATTAACACCTGTGGTAAGAAGGGTGAGGGGAGCAGAAGTAGAAGAAGTGGATCTATGATGCGGTACTGACTACATTTTCAGCCAAAGCCAGGAAGTGCTGGAGTTAAAATGGCCCATCATTGGGCTAACATGGCTGGATTTTTATAATCTTCCTTCGACGAGTCATTAGTGGTAGGCTGTCCGAGAAAAAGGGTAAACTTTGGAACAGTTGTCTAGCGAACATCTGACAACAGGCCCCTGACCTCCTTTACTTAGAGCTTTTACTGAAAAGTTCTTAAAAATGTGCATCTTTTCTCTGCCCTGTCTCTACCAGAACTCAATACAATTTCAGGGGATATTTTCAAAAGGTATGTAATTCTCCCTTGCAGATGACATAAACTTGCTCCAGATCACTAGGGGTCTGTGTTCCCTCTTGGGACTTGCCATAAATTCCACACTCGATCTTTTCCCACCTCTGCTCATTTTTTTTTTTTTTTCCTGTGGTACATGGGCCTCCCACCTCTGTGGCCTCTCCCAATGTGGAGCACAGGCTCCGGATGCACAGGCCCAGCGGCCATGGCCCACGGGCCCAGCCGCTCCGTGGCATGTGTGATCCTCCCGGACTGGGGCATGAACCCGTGTCCCCTGCATCGGCAGGCGGACTCTCAACCACTGCACCACCAGGGAAGCCCCCCTCTGCTCCTTTTAATTGCAAAGTGCCTGCTGGGTCAAAAGGCACAAGCATTAGGTCAGCTTGCACTTCAGCCTGGATCCTCAGGATCTTGTGACGGGCCCCACCGCAAAAGTTGGTAGCCTTCTGTATCTGGTACAGGGGTCGAATAGAGTACTGCTAGGTGTGGGATATAGGGACTCCATAGCCTGATGAAACATACCACGTATTATACTTCCTTCTTTATGTTAAGACATACAAGATGCGATACAGCCCTTGTCCTTGACTTTGAATGGCATGTTCGTTTTCCTGACCATTGGACTCCTGAAATATCTGCTGGTATGAAGGCCTCTGAAATTTATTGAGGCTCACCCTCCACCCTCTGGAATGCGTGTTCTTAGCAATTCATCAAATGTGACAGATACTTCTTGATCATCTGATCCAATTAGCATGGTGTCTCTGCTACAGTGCACTAATGTGATGATGTGCAGGATGTCCAGATGTTCCATATCTCTTTGGACTATATTATGACAGAGAACAAGAGAATTAACACATCCTGAGTCAAGAACTATAAATGTGTATGGTTATTCATGCTTGGTGAATGTGAACTCTTTTTAATTCTCTTTCCTTGTCAGAATATAAAAAACACATTTGCTAAAGCTATAATCATTTACCATGTACCTGAATCTGATGCAATCAGCTCTAGCAAAGTACCACATCTGACAGGGCAGCTGCAGTGGTCTGCTATCATACTTGGGGGTCTATGTAATTTCTCCAGATGCCATTCATGGGACCACAGTCTTTGCAACTTTTTAGAACTTAACTGTGGCACTAATCTGTTCCCCATCCCAGAATGGAATATTTCTGTTGGTTTAGCATCTTGTCTGGTGGAGGGGTATAGCTTCAGAGGCTTTCACTTGGTCACCATCACTATGATATACCTCACTCTTGAGGCTGAGGAACCCATTTAGGTGTTACACGAGATACCAAGTATGTCTGTGCCAATTATATATCCAAGGACCAGCAGACTGTGGAGATGGAGGGGCTAGAGAAACTAAAGAGAGGAGATAGTTCAGACAAAGAAGATACTTGAAGGATAGGGAGAATATTTAGAGTAGAAGAAGGTGGTATGAAAGGCAGTATTTCCTTTGTAAAAGATCCATGTGTGTAGTAATCATACTTTTGGAAATCCATGGAGCTCTCAACTGATGACTCATTTGCTCTAAGAAGAGGAGGCAGGATTGCCATTAAAGAGGGAGGATTCAGAGTTTAGAGGAGAGTGGAGGATGATTTGGAACAGACCCTGGGGAGAGTTGGAAAGTAAAAGTAGAAGAAACAACATCAAGGGCTCAGTTGAGGCTGGCAAACATAAATTCACAGTGGTACCAATTGCCTGGTGTGTAATTATTTCCAACAGCGCTTGCTGGGAATAAGCATTGAGAATTCTGGTGAGATCGAGAGTACACTGAGGTAAGACAGCTGAGGATACTGCTAAGGGAATAATTAATTACTTAATAGTGAATAGGTATATGTAGTAAGTATTTGAATTATTGGAATTTAAAATGGTTAGATTTACTTTACTTTTTTTTTTTTTTTTTTGCAGTACGCGGGCCTCTCACTGTTGTGGCCTCTCCCGTTGCGGAGCACAGGCTCTGGACATGCAGGCTCAGTGGCCATTCCTCACGGGCCTAGCCGCTCCGCGGCATGTGGGATCTTCCCGGACCGGGGCACGAACCCGTGTCCCCTGCATCGGCAGGCGGACACTCAACCACTGCGCCACCAGGGAAGCCCTACTTTACGTTTTTAAAGAAAAGTCTCAGGTCATCTAAGGTATGAAAATCTGCATTATTTTAGAACTAATTTCGGTTTACATAATTCAAGGTAAAATAGGTATGGTAATAGTACTGAAGTGAGGCAGATGTCCTGTTTTTATTCATATGAACTGCCAAAAGCCTGATCACTGTTTGTCCCTGCATGCAGCAATGTAAATGTTGAAAGGAAGATCAATGAACACTTACTGAGTGTCTTTAGTATGTGGAGTGTGCATTACTTTTATATATTGGACAAAGTTAAATTTTTCTTCTCATTTTTTATGCTTATTATGAAATGGTAGTCTAGTGATTATAGGATATAGAATAAATAAAAACTATCTAGCCCATCCCACATTATAGTTAGTTACATAGTTAAATCACTAGATGATTTGTTTGTTTTCTTTTTTTTTTTTTGGCTGTGTTGGGTCTTCGTTGCTGCGCGCGGGCTTTCTCTAGTTGCGGCGAGCGGGGGCTGCTCTTCGTTGCGGTGCGCGGGCTTCTCATCACGGTGGCTTCTCTTGTTGCGGAGCATGGGCTCTAGGTGTGCGGGCTTCAGTAGTTGTGGCATGTGGGCTCAGTAGTCGTGGCTCATGGGCTCTAGAGCACAAGCTCAGTAGTTGTGGCACACGGGCTTAGTTGCTCCGCGGCATGTGGGATTTTCCTGGACCAGGGATCGAACTGGTGTCCCCTGCAGTGGCAGGCGGATTCTTTAACCACTGCGCCACCTAGGGAAGTCCTGGCTTGTTTGTTTTCTTTTTGGCTACTTTCAGATTTACTGATAGGGATGAAACAGTCAATTCAAAACCTCTTGATTAGTTCTTAAAACTTGAAAAATCTGCCTTTTCAAAGTAAATTTTCCTTCACTTTTAGGTAGCGAAAACTATATATACATTGTGTTGGCAAGAGAAGCACATTTTAGGATAGATTTTTGCCTAAGTGGAGATGAAATCAAATTTATATTGAAAAAGTAAATACAGTAAGTGGCTGACATCACTAAATGTGGACAAATCTGTTGATATTTTCATTCATTTATGAATCATAATCACTAGAAATAAGTTTGAAATTTAAAGTATGTGTCTTATAAATATGTAACTGAAATTAAAATAAAAACATCATTATAATTATTTCTTATTAAATTCAAATAATTCTGTGCAATAAAAATTAAATTTGAAATGACAGGAGATACAACATAAATCTGTTGGTGATGTACTTAGGTAATGGTTTGCAAAAAAGTCATTACGAAGCATATAATTATTGGAAGAGATGAATTATTAAAAATATTATAAATATTTTAAATGCATATGAAAATGTAGACCCAATTTTTTTCATTTTTAAGTTTTGATTTACATTATTTTTTTTGCTTATTTTCTTCTATTTCTTTTATTTTCTATCTATATGAGTTGATGGGTTGATGGATGTTCCTGTCTTCTTGTTTTTAACTTTATTTTTTCATATTTTAAATACCTGCCTTGTAACTTCTAGTTCCATTGCCTCTAATAGAAGAAATATATTATTCATCAACTAAAAATGATATAACACAAACTCCCCGTTTTTGCAAAGCAATCACTACCTGGTTAAAAAATATGCAGTTGGTGTCAGCTGCTTATTTAGGCCATTTGAGTAGTAAAATAATTCTACATAGAAAAAAGTAGCTTTATTTGAAACAATCTCAATTATACTGTTGAATAAAGGAAACCAGAGCGGTGTTCTGAAATTACTAAATTGTCTTCTCAGAGCTACTACTGGTGCTTTGGATGACGCTGGCATGTACTTTCACCTCTTTCCCACACTGGATTATAAATTCTATGAAAGCAGGATAAGTATCTGGTTATTCTTCCTAATGCATCATCCGTGTCTAGTAATATACCCAACACATAGCTGGTACCTAATCGTTTTTGAATGAAATAATAAATGGACAGAAGGTTACACTGTTGGTAGTAATAAAAAGGAAGCAAGGGCTTGCCTGGTGGCACAGTGTTAAGAATCCGCCAGCCAATGCAGGGGACACGGGTTTGAGCCCTGGTCCGGGAAGATCCCACATGCTGCGGAGCAGCTAAGCCCATGCGCCACACTACTGAGCCTGCGCTCTAGAGCCTGCGAGCCACAACTACTGAGCCCGCTCACCGCAACTACTGAAGCTCGCGCGCCTAGAGCCTGTGCTCCGCAATAAGAGAAGCCACCGCAATGAGAAGCCTGCGCACCGCAACGAATAGTAGCCCCCACTCGCCGCAACTAGAGAAAGCCTGCACGCAGCAACGAAGACCCAACGCAGCCAAAAATAACCAAATAAAATAAATAAATTCATATATATATTAAAAAACCCAAGCTCAATTGCTTTAAGAAAAAAAGGAAGCTAGACTTGCAGCAGGAAGGTTTGCTTGGAAGTAAGATGCTTGAGATGTGTATTGAGACGATAAAGGCCTATCTTGACAAGAAGCTAATGGATTCTATTGAAGGAAAAATGGGCAATTAACTTCATTCATTCATTTAGCCTTGGAAGACTTTGAGGTTTAGAGAAATTAAACATTTTGCCCAAGGTCAAGCAATGACTAAGTGGCAAGGATTATCAGAGCTGTCAGACAAAAGATTCTCAGCTCTTAACTAAATGGGCTGGTTGAGAGATCACTGAGATGCCAATCAGGAAACCTGGTGGCTCTGCCCAATTCTTTCACTAATTATCTATGGCCTCAGGCAGAGTGGTCCTTACATTTTGCCTCTGCTTCGTCATCTCTCACATTAAGTTAAAAGAGTACTACCCTGCGTCTCTCTCAGGAGTAGATGAGACCCAAGAATCAACAAAAAAGTTAGAAGGACTATATTACACATGTTGATATCCGGGTTATCACTGTTAGTCTTAGTGAGGAAACCATTCCCTAACTATAGATAACTGGGACCTTAAGTACCTTGAGAGTATGAGGACTCCTCAAGACCTACTTAATTCCATCTGGAGAACAAATAAAGGCACATATATTTTAATATTTAAATGTAACGTGGCCAAAAATCAACTCACCAGATTTGCAGGCTACCTGCATTCCTTTCTAGCTGGAACCCTACACTTTGATTTGACCACTGAGGGGCAGATTGTGAGCCTAGATCGTCAGTCCTGTCTTCCTCCACCTTTACATTAAATTCTATTTTGTAGCAAATTAGCATACCTTCTTATGAGTTGGGCAGTTTTAATCCATCTAGAAGATTATAATGCAGTTAAATTTTCAAATGGAAGGGTCAGAGTATATTATCTTTTCTTCCCAAAAGACCCCTTGTCCCATATGTAAGTTTATCCATCCATTCCCCAGGAAAAGACTATCATTCCAAGCAATGTAAAGAACCACATTCAGGGACTTCTCTTGTGGTCCAATGGTAGAGAATCTGCATTACAATGCAGGGGATGTGGGTTCTATCCCTGGTCAGGGAACTAAGACCCCACATGCCACAGGGCAACTAAGCCTGCGCGCCACGACTACTGAGCTCACGTGACCCAACTACTGAGCTCACATGACCCAACTAGAGAACCCGCATGCTGCAAACTACAGAGCCCACACGCCACATGCCACAACTAGAGAGAAGCCCATGCGCCACACGAAGAGTCCGTGCGCCACAACAAAAGACCCACACACCTCAGTGAAGACCCTGCGTGCTGCAACTAAGACCCGACACAGCCAAAAATAAATAAAATAAATAAATAATAAATAAATCTTAAAAAAAAAAAAGAACCACATTCATTCTTAAGGCACAACCTCTCCCGGGTACAATATACTGTCAATGATCATCTACTAGTTACTCAAGGTAAATAGTTGTTAGTTACCTAGAACACATAGGGAATTCCAAAGTGATTTTCTATTTCGCCTACCCAGAAAAGATGCTGACATATTTAAATGCGAGTTTTTCTCACTAATGACACATTATAACACATTTAGGTACTACAATAATGGAAATATTTCATTTCTGATTTGAATTGCTTCCTTTCCCAGTATCCAATCCTCTTTTTTTCTGGTTCTGACACCCCAATTTTCCTATGAAGAAAAGCATTCTGGTGTCATTTAGTGTTCTACACAAGAGAATGAAACCACTGGAGTTATTTTAATGAGAAGTGTGGTTTATATAGGAAAATAGTGCTTGTAAAATCGCTGGAAGAGCTAGAGGAACTGGAGTCTGGAGAACCCTACTAATACAACTGCATACATACCAAGCATACACACCATGGTTGTGATCCAGGGAGGGATGTCACATCTACCACAATTTCTGTCAACTTTAACAAAGCTGGTGACTAAACAATGAGTGTTTAATAAAACCACCACAGTTGCCTTTTGAGGTTGAGGATTTCATGCCCTCTCTTTCAGAAAGCAAAACAAAACAAAAGCAAAGCAAAAATATGTCGTCCTCTTCACATTCATTCTCCAAAACTCACTCTAGTACATTGCATATAAGTGGCAGAACCTTATTTGCATTTTGAAATCTAGCTACAAGGGAGTCTAGTAATATAGTTTTTAGCTTTTCTGACACTTCTGAACCCAAAAGTTCAATTAAGGATATAAAATGAATGCAAACTCCCCATCAAATGTAGCTATACTATTCTCTGGGGACTCTTGGTAATTCAACATCCACACACACATCCATTCATCTACACATTTAAATAATAAAAAAAAAATGAAAACAGAAGAATATGTTTCTACCTTATACAACTTTGTGACTGAAAGAGGAGCCTCAAAAATATCCATTATTGTATACATCTTTGGGTAATATTTCTTCTTTTTGTCTTATAGTCTAAACCTCAGGTCAGTTTGCTGTAATCCAAAGAATAAATTATAGGTGAAATTATCACCAACATGCCTTATATAGAATATAGGGAAGAAAAGAAATAAAAATACATACAAGCATCACAAAGCTAGAAAGAAAATTTGGATAGCAACCCTTTTTTTGTTTGTATGTCTGAACTAGACACTAGACCGCGGTTAGTGGTCATAGATTTCTTCCTCCACTGTCTATTCCATTTTTCCTTTTGATCTTAGCCAGTAACTGAATTGCTTGGGAATCTGAAACTGATGCGGTGACCCAATCTTTCATTCCTGCTGACTCTTAAACCATTGCTGAACTTTCCCATATAGGACTTCAGGTTGGTCTATTTCACTCCTCTCTGTATCCATTTTGCAGAAATAACCCAGTTCCCCTTGATAATAAAGGTCAGCAACTACAAAAGTACCTGTCGTTTGGAGTGTCACTTCAGGGACATGAGGAGTACAAAATAATCGGTGGCATTTTTAACTTCCAGTTCAATTGAACCATTATTAGATCTCCTGATGGAAGCATTTATTCCTTGGATACTAAGAACTCCCAACTAGTAAAATCCAAAGTTATAGGGGATGGCAGACAATAATTTTGTGAGAGTGTAATTAGCTGTACTAGAGAGACATGGCCCTCATGCTTCCAAACCTTGGTTACCAGTAAAATGGAGCTATGAGAGACACACAAATATATTTGGTTCAGAGTATAATCTGCACCCTGTTAAACAGGACCCAAGGACGGCAAGGTGGTGTCTTCCAAGAAATGCCACAATTGTGCCTTCAATAGTCTGTTCCATTATTCTTTTAGACCGGTTATTTCAGGGTGATGGGTTATAATGAAACACTAGTTGGCCACTGCCTCAGTTCTTTTAACATAGCATGGCCTCCTTACTCATAAATAATAGTACGTGGGATATTGTAGAAGTGCATGCAAAATTTTATTAGTCCTTGGATTATATTTCTGGAAAGAGCATGTACACAAGGGAGGCAAATCTGTATCCAGAACAAGTGACTATTTTAGGACAGGACTTTATGTTATTTTTCATAACATAGTAGTAGGAAGGAAAAAAACTGTTTCTCATGAAGGAAATAGTTATTTGTCAAAAGATGGCGTGACTTTGCTCTAAATCTCTGGGGATCTGTGTTCTGATCATCTTATAAGACATTAATACATTTTCAGCATGGATTCTACCTCTATTGCATCTGTCAGGAAGTAAGAAACATAGGTGTGAACTAAAAATGCAGAGGGACCTCCTCTTGCTTTGAGCTCCACTAAAATCCTGGAAGACATGTCTCACTTGGCAATGGGACCGAGGAGAACAATTATATGTAGAATATCTTGCCTCTGAAATCAAGAGTTTTCCCTTCTGCAGTTAGGCTTTGTACTTGTCTTACTGAAGTATGCTGGGATCTCACCTCTTTCCTAGTGGTAGAATGTCAAAGGTGCATCACTTAGATTTTCAATTTGGTGGGGAAATGATACACACAACTTGACCCCCCAGATTTTATCAAAATTGCATGACCTTGTAATGTTATATCTCCTACCTTCTAGAATATATTTCTCTCAGCACGTATCTTAGATCCATTTTGTTTTCTTGCCTGTAAAAACTAATTCTTGGTTGCAAAATCCATCAGCATGCTGGAATCTATGAAGTAACCCAATATGAGGTCAGGATCCCAGCAGAAGAAATTATTTCAAGAGCTAGAGAGTTCACACAGTCCAGAAATAAAAGACACTGAACGTGTCCTGCTTTCCCTGCCAAGAAAAGCTGTATTTATCGGTGTGTGTGTGTGTGTGTGTGTGTGTGTGTGAGAGAGAGAGAGAGAGAGAGAGAGAGAGAGAGAGAGAGAGAGAGAGGGAGAGAGAGAGAGAGAAATAAAAGCTCCCCACCCCAAAGCAATTGCTTTATATCAAGTGCAAGAATTTATGTTAAATTGCTCCAGGATTTGGAAATCCAATTGCATTTCGAGTCATAGTTTTTAAAAGTATTTATCAAGTTTGGCATGATGTGCCATCTTCTACTAAGTCCTAAATGATCTTTGTATAGGCCAATCAGTTCTGAAAATGTGAATGAGATAAAAATTACCACCCCTGCGTCTTTTTATTGTTTAGGATTTCCTCTATAATTCTTTCAGGGATCTAGTGTTGCTTTTGGTCTACTGATTTGGTAAGAGTTTCATTCGCCGAAGTTTATGCTTGATTCTTGACACTATAATAGGTGAAGAAAAATCAGTAAACGTATGGACCATGCAAGTTGCCAAGAACGTTTAATATAAATATGTATATTGAAGAATTGGGGAAATGCCCACAAAGTGTATTCTTCCCACAACTTCTGGGAGACAAAATTATTTCAGAACACGATTTATCACCTGTGATTTCATATTCTCGACATTGAACACAGTCATGTTTTGGGTCCCATGGTTAATAGTAGTTCATAGATTAATTACATGTCCAGTAATCCCTGAAATGTCTGCTTATCTTTGATCCTCAGAATATAGTTTCTGTGATAAAGTGCTGCAGGTCCATTTATTGAAAGTCAGGAGGAAAATTTATAGTAATTCTGCTTGTGGCAACATCTAAGGGCATTCCTCATTTGTTTACAGACTCTTCCTTTATTGAAATGTCCGATGTGTGTAAATTTGCAAAGTTGACACCTGAGTAAGAAAGTGATTCTCCATCTCCCCATTAGAGTGACTAAAGTCAGATTTCTCTTCTTCAGACCTAGACCCTTTTTTTAAACTTCTTTTATTTCCATTTTACAACTATTACAGGCTTCTGAGGATGCACATCAAATAATCGCTGCCTAGGGCCTCTGTGAATCAGAGCATAGTGGTTACAATTCTGGCCCCAATTGTCCTGGGTAGGTAGGTACCAACATCTGACTGTTACCACTTTGGTATCGCATTTCAATGAAGATATATGTCATATGAAATATATATACATCATATGAGTTAATATGGATATAAATAAAACTATATCTATCTTTTTCATTTTTCCGTCTCTGTTTATTAGTCAGGCTTTTATCAGTCGTGTCCTCGACTCAAGCAGTGAGCGCACTTTGTCCCATTTTTGCCCTCCCATCTTTTGTTGTTGTTTTCAGAATAAAGAGCAATTTCCAGAGCAGAACAGAATTTTAAAAAAAATGAAGGCGTGAGCAACTATCACCCTCATATTCTTAATTTATCTAAAAGATGTGTTTGTTTAACATAATAATGTTAACAATTTATGTGATGTTTATAGCATATGGATAAATGAAATAAATGACAACTTCGTCAAAAGGGCCTAGAGTAGAAACTGGAATTACTCTGTTTTAAGGCTCCTGCACAGTGCATCCTATCCTGCAAATTATAAGAGAGCCATTACAAAATTTAAAGAATTATAATTAATGTGCTGAGAGGAGTTAGAATGGAATCATGTAAAATGTTCAATTAAAAGAAGTCAGTAAAAAGAGGAAAAAAGCAAACAAGTCCAATGCATACAAACACAGTTAAAAACACTGTGTATATTAATCCCACTATATAACTAATTATTTTAAATGTGAATGCTACAAGTTTAACACCTCAGTTTTTTATTAAAAGTTTGATTTTTCTGGAACTTGTGGACACGTGGGTACAGACACTAGCATAAGGGTGCCTGGCATCTGTAGCAGTTGCATCATAGGATAGGCGGACTTTCTTCCAACTGCATATTTAACAGAGTAGTGTAGACCTAGTGGTACTAATTCTTACTAGGGGGTACATTTCATTCTACAGACAATTTATTTCTCATCTGTGATTCTAATATATAAAATAGAAATATTTGGGAGATTTGGAAATCATTATATAACTTCAGTAGCTAATTATTTCCTACTGGTTAAACACAATTTTCAGGATAATTCAATATACAACCAGTTGTGGCATCAGAAGAGAATATGTTTTATGCTTGCATAACAAAAATGTGACCCCATTATTAGGGCTTCAGTAGACTGTGTGGAACAATAACCTGAAGTGTTTTTATTTGATGATAATGAAAGTGAGTGAAATGTGGAGAAAAAAAGTCCAACTTTATTTTGAACTGGAATTAAGTTCTAGAAGCAAGTAGAATATAGAAAGAATTTACAAATAAAAACAATGCCATAGTTCAAATGTCAAATAATTCTTTAACTGAGAAATAATTATATATGTAACTACATTAGGAAAAAAATGTGGAGGGATAGGACTCTTTCCAGGTATTTGATAACTGCTGAAGAAATTAGCATGGATCAATAACAATAATAATTATTATTAGTTAATGGTCTAGTCAGGATAAATGAATCACATGTTAACTCATTTTTGATGGAATGTAGCTATTGTAAAATAACTATTTGGTAGAGAAAAGTAGAAAAAAATATATGAGACACTTTAATCAAAGCAATACTTATCCCAGTTAGTTTATCAGATTTCTCACTATCCCATTTAAATAACCTAAAACATCTGTAGATTCATAGTAAATCTGTTCCACTGAATGATACTAATAAGCACTTACTCCAAAAGAGATAGATAACAAACAAGTTTTACATGTATGAGGAAATGTAAATAGTATTCAACTAATAAGATACTGTTTTCTTTCTGTTCACAAAATCATTGCATTCAGTTCTTAAAATCCAGGCTGTCTTCCTTTGTGGCTCTTTCCCCAAAGCCAAATCCATTATTTTAGGGACAAGCTATAATAACTCTTCCTCCTAAAGAGAAGGGGAGTTCTGCCGCTTCAGTCTTAACACCTGAAGCGCTGATTATGACAGCAAGACTCCACAGATGAAGAAATAGATGACCTACCTGAGGTAGCAAATCTGATGAGATCAATTAAGGCCTGATTATAAATGGAAAAAGATACTCTCTTTTTCCTGCCCAGAACTGAACTTTGGAGAGATTAGGTAGGAACCAATGACCAGTAAAAATGTGCTTGAGGCTAAAACTGCCTTGACTGGTCACCATCATCTTCTGAGCAGTGACCTCTCTTAGATTTAGACACCTCCACCTACACTCCCCGAACTGGGAACCATATTGGCTCGCACACCTGAGACATTGTAGGAAAATGATTCAATAAATTAAAAGTTAAACTAGTGACTTCACAGAAAGGAAGGGAGGGAGGGAGGGAGGGAGGAAGGAAGGAGGGAAGGAAGGAAGGAAGGAAGGAAGGAAGGAAGGAAGGAAGGAAGGAAGGAAGGAAGGAAGGAAGGAAAGAACTTAGGACACATATAGAAAAAGAATTGACATAATGGTGTTTTAACTTTGTTAATGTACAAGAAATGGGTTGGATCATTCTAAATTAATATAGTAATTTCTCAAAACTACAGAACTTCTCCCTCTCCCCTATTTTTTCCTTTTATTTAAAAAAGTAAGATGTATTAAAGACAGTCTACCTGCTAACATTTAAAAATCATTGGTTAGGGGCTTCCCTGGCGGTCCAGTGGTTGGGACTTTGCCTTCCAATGCAGGGGGTGCAGGTTTGATCCCTGGTCGGGGAGCTGGGATCCCACATGCCTCGCGGACAAAAAACCCAAAAAACCATGTTGTAGCAAATTCAATAAAGACTTTAAAAAAATGGTCCACATAAAAAATCTTAAAAAAATAAAAATCATTGGTTAGTGTTATCAGGTTAGAACATAGCTCTGTAACTGCTGAACAATGAATGCTGTAACCCTATGTGAATTATTTACATACAGAAAATATCTTAAGTCCTGGGAGAATTTAATTCGTGATTATGGGAAGTTCTTTCACAAAGCCTGTTGTATCATTTTATTGTTTTCTTTTCCTTCCAGTTTATTCCAAATTTACATCATTTTAGTATATTTTTCTTGCCTGACAAAGAAGTACAATGGGATCTTGAATATCTTTCCTAAAAAAGGAATGTTCTGGCTCTTGTATTTTTCAGATAATAACATTTCTTCAGATATATTATTTTCTAGAACCATATAAAATGATAAACGACTCCCCGTTTATAATTTTACTGTAAATGTTTAAGAAAGCTGTTTTTTCTACAATTCCAAAAAATATGTGCAATTTTTTTCTATACATAGTAACTGACAGAGATTTCCATGATTTCAGAAATAGTAGGGTAGAAAATGTCCTGCTCCACAGTTAAAAAGGAAGACACTTTTCGTGAACTGAACTGTGCTTTGTAAACTCACTTCATTCATATATATATGAAGAAGCAGATTTCCCTATCTTTGAAGCACAGTGATGATAATTCAGTTAATAGATTATTTTAATGTAGAGCATCAGAATATGCAAATTTCTGTTGGATCATCCATGCAATGTTTGGATTATCCATTCACTTTAAAACTTTGCCTGGATTGACTTAAATTCTCCTCTGCTGTATAGATATGTAACTTCCAATGTGTCTAAATAATACTTTATTATTTTTGAAAAAAGAAAACAGCAGCAATATTTTTCTATAGCAACTATATAGCCTTAGGGTTTCAGCTGGTCATGTAAACCAAATTATCTCGCTAGCGAGAGAGGCAAATAGATATAGTGCAGCACACTACATCAACTGAAAGTGAGCAACTGACCCTCCGGGTACAAACCGAAATAGACTCTGGTCACTTCTGGGATTTAATAAAACATCTTTTCCCTTATGATGGTTCAAACAATTGATAAATACACTGGAATATCTTTAAATGTGTGTGAGCATATCTTAAATGCCATCATATATCTATTCAGTCTTGTCTCTCTCTCCCCGATTCACGGTATTTACTAGTATAAATACCATTAGTTGCTACAAATACCATCATTTTTTTTGACACAATAAATTTTAAAATAAATCTCAATTTATAATTTTATGCTTTTTTAGTAGCTCTGATATTTATATATCATGGAGATATATATATATATATATATATATATATATATATATATATATATATATATAGCCAGCATTTGAAGTAAGGAAGAAAACAGAACAAAATTATTAGCTATATTTATTTTGTGCTTATTTTCTCAGAAGTTTTCTTAAATGAACTGTATTTGTTTTCCCTGATTTGTGGTAATTTTCCCAGTCTATGCAGACAGATATAACTCTTTAACATTTTTTCTATGATCAATTGCTTTAATCATGATGAATATTTTTTTAAAAGAAATGTGCTCAAGCATAATTCATATATTAAATAATTTTGCTGGTTAAGTTCCTTGCTTTGAGTCTTAGGTTTTATCTGTAGTGCAGTTACGTATCTATGCCACACACATATACACACACAGAGACACACACACTCAAATATCTGAACTTTTCCATAATTCTAATTGATCAGATCTGGCTTTTAAATACATGATGTGATAATAAATAAAGGTTGATAATATTAATTCCATACTAAGAATAAAGTGAAACCAGTTTTTATAATTTACATTGGAGAGATAAAACATATACTGATTTGAAAGCAAAATTAAAACTAAATTAAAGATAAATTGAATATTCATTATCTCAAATTATAGTTCAAATAATTGTCCTGTCATCGAATTAGTTATTTTGACAAAGTCAATAGTGATAGTTATATTTGGTATTTAGTTTTGATATATGATTGAAGAATTATATCCTATGAATATTGAATGAGACTAAAGTTTCCTTGTTTTTCTTATTGAACAGGTATGCATCATTTTTCATGACAATTTTAACCATCACCGTTATAACTTTGTAAAATTTATGTGACATGATACATTAACATTTCTCCCCTAGGTACTACATACCTTTTTTACAATTACAGAGAATATGAGCAAAAGATAATAGAAAAAAATGTCTCCTCCATACAAGGCTAGTAGCATGGCTATGCCAAAAAATATAGAAGACCACAGATCATGGTTTTGTCCATGTTGAATCAGCAATATATAAAATAAATATTTTATATCTCTTTCACTATTGACCTATTTTTTCATCTAACTACCTACATAAGAAAGTGACATGGCATGTACTCACTCAAGTGCTTGGAATGAGAAAGTTGAGGGACCAGTATTTTAAAACAGGTTTGTTTTAGAGAATATCATACAACACAGTAAGCTTTAAAAAGAATGATGAAAAATGTGCCAATTAAAATGTTTCTGTTAAGAAGTTTGAACTGTAAAATGTAAGATCAAATGATATTTAAACTTTTTCTTAAGAAAACAAAATGCTCCTCTTAGTATGCTGTATATGGCCAATGATCATGAAAGACACATTCGAATGAGGCGGAAAAGCAAGCACAGTAGGCAAAAGACCAAATGTATTTTATATCAACAGTAGTGGTCTTTAAAGAGCCCTACTCGATCAGATCTAGAATCACTCTCTTTATTTCTCTATCACTGTCTGTGATATGCTTGCAGTGATGAACATTTTGGGCACCCATTTTGGCAGTTTATTGTTTGGAAGAAGAAAGTTGAAGAACTAGTTTCACCCTAGGGAAGGAAATAGCCATTTATTGAGTACCTACTATATACCAGCACTGTATACATTTTATATGTGATATTTGATATGATCTTATTAAGAGGACATTTAGTGTACCATATTTCAGGGAAGAGAACAATTACACAAGTTAATTCACGTAAGTGCTTACAGCTAGTTAGTGCAAACTAAGGTCTATCTGACGCCAAATAAGTTTTACGGAGTGCTTCCTGTGGTCTAGGCACTGTTCTTGTGCTCTTATATGCATTGGTTTATTTAATCTGCACAAAAACGTTATGAAATAATTCACTGAAGCTACATTTTCATGTGACAACGTGCTGTCCTCAGAGCAGAATTCCTAGATATTGCTGAGCTGTGCAGGGTCTGTGCTGGACGCCTGCTATACCAGAACTGTGGCATCCCCCAGAATATGATGGCTGTGGAAGAGATAATGCGACAGCTAGCTGTCCTCCACCAGCCATGTGGTAGCTGGTATCCCAAATGTGTATAGGAGTAGGTGAGTAAGCAATGGAAGGAGAGGCAGAAATTTCCCTTAAGCAAAGGAATAGACCCTAGGCAAATTGGCAACTAGTGAATTGAGGTGAAGATGTGTAATTGTCTCCAATGCAGCAGTCAGAAAAACTATACATATTATAATTAAAAACAAATGTTGACGACAAAAGGAAAAAATGTAATGTGGTATTAACACACATTATGTTTATATATACATATAAATATTTTATGCTGAGTAACTCACTTCACTTGGATAAAAAAATTCATAAGGAAATAGAATTATTGGTATATGTTACTGGAAAGAGAATTAGTGATATGGAAGACATCCCAGAAGAAAATATCCAGAAAGAAATACAGAATGGATAAAATCCAGAGAGAAGATCTCATGCACATACATGCAAAATATATATGACAGGGTAAGAGGGTCTGAGATTCAATAAGAAAAAGAGAAAAATGGGGCAGAAGCCATATTTGAAGAGTTAATAGTGAGAATTTTGATTTTGCTACTAGGAGGGACCATTGTTGAAAGACACAGGCTCATGGTGTACTCTCTCTTCTCTATTCTATTAAGTTCTTGAGTACATTACCTAGTACCTAACTCTTGGAACAGGCGCAAATCTTGTGTCTCACCTTGTCTTTTCTTAATTATGCTTATAACATAAGCACTGGTTATTGTACTAAATTCCTAAACAGAGCAGAAGGTGATAAGCATTTACATTTGGAGGAAGAAGGAAGTCCCATTTATGTCTTAAGTGTTAAATTGATTTCCTACTCAGCTTTTATCACCACTATTTCTCTTAGGGTAATTGTCACTCATATGACTACTAATAAAGTGTTAGTTTTTTCCCAGTAGTAAAGCCCTGTAAGGAGGAAGATAGAGACTACAGGCAATATTCAGGCATTCCTGAATATATACACATAATATCATTAAATACACTAAATCCCCACTTTAACTCCATCTAGGCAAGGGAATCATTGAAATGATGCATCTGAGAATATAGTGAACAATAAAGGAAATATGAGGTCTGGAAGGGTTGGAAAAGAGGGAAGACATTTTACAGCCAAATGTAAATTAACATGAGGTTGGAAAGAATAAATCATGTAAGCACATGAGATATTGGGAGCATAGGATATTATTGTATATTACTAGACATTTTTAGCGCTGGATTTTAACAGTACATAGTGTGGCCAATAGGGTGGATGGCTGAAATATAGTAGGTATCAGATCTAGAAGTGATCAGATCAGGAAACTATAAGATTAAGGATCATCTATAAAAATACTGAAGTTCCTCAGTTTAAAAACTGAAATTGGGATGGAGTGAAAAAGGTGTCAGATTCACAAGTGTCTGGTGGGCTTTTAATTAATAGAATATGAAAATAGATGACAAACCTTTTCATAGTGACTATGTGGATTTAGTAGAAAGCACAGCTGGTGGTATATGGAATATGACAGAATGAGTGGTCTTCATTCAAGAACGTTGCAGAGGTAGTAAGATTCCTGGAGAGAATGGTTTCAGAAAAGTTAAGGATTTGGAATGTGGGTTCTGCAAAGGGATTGAGTGTATGGTAATGTGTTTTCAAAGGATAATCATTCTTTTTTTAAAAATCAATTAATTAATTTTTGGAGCGTCGGGTCTTTGTTGCTGCGCGCGGGCTTTCTCTCGTTGCGGTGAGCGGGGGCTCCTCTTCGTTACAGTGTGCGGGCTTCTCATTGCGGTGGCTTCTCTTGTTGCGGAGCATGGGCTCTAGGTGCATGGGCTTCAGTAGTTGTGGCGCACGGGCTCAGTAGTTGTAGCTTGCGGGCTCTAGAGCGCAGGCTCAGTAGTTGTGGCACATGGGCTTAGTTGCTCCGTGGCCTGTGGGATCTTCCCGGACCAGGGCTCGAACCCGTGTCCTCTGCATTGGCAGATGGATTCTTAACCACTGCGCCACCAGGGAAGTCCAGGATAATTGGTTCTCAAGGGCTTAAGTGTAAAGGGTGGTAAGTAACTTGATAATGAAAAATAAATTAAGAATTTAACTTGAATGACTTCCTGCAGAGTTAAGTTAGCTAGTTAAAATGTAAAAATTATCTTCAGTGATGACCTACTAAACATAAATTTCATATAATTCATTTGAAATCACATCTTAGAATCTTATCCAGCATACCTAGCAAGCACCGAAATCTATATTTTACATTAATTTCTTCTATTTTTTAGAAAGCCAATTTATATGTTTATATATAATCTTTTGGAGCTAGTTCTGTTCTCCAATATTTATCAACATTCCCTGATAGAGCTCATCAATAGCGTTTGCAAGTTCCCTTATTATCCTGTGATGTTCTCATTTAATGAGGGAATTTGAACTCATTAAGAGCATCTGGTGTTCTTTCATAATCTCTTTACTTATCTTAGGCTTCAATTATCTCTTTTACAGGTTTATTCTCATCTTTCTCTTTCACCAATCAGTCTTGTTAAAGATGGAAAGCAAAATAAGTGTTGGTTGCTCATTTCTCTGTGTATTGTGCATTATACCCCAAGCAGATTTTTAAAAAGATTTTTATTGAAATTTTGAAAATCTCTGACCTTTTTATGGGTCTGTCACAATATTATTAAGCTATGCATGTTCTATTATGTTCATCCTTTATTGTACTTCAGTACTTTTGCCTCCTCTGGATTTTTCTGGAGCCTTAAAATTTTGGGTTGGTCAAGGTTTCCTATACTACATTTCCTCTTATTTTTTAGCTTATTTTCTAGTCAGGATCATTTATAAATACAGCATAAGACCTAGTTATTGCAAAAGATTCAGACAGTAGACTTATGTCTCTTTGTATCTCTGTTTCCTAAAATTTGAAATCTCTTTCCTAAAAGGTATGTTGATAAATACGTTGGTCTGTACTAGGAGGCATTTTATGTGGTATTTAAGAGCGAAGATGTTGGGAGTCAGACAGGTCTGAAGTTGAGCTCTGGAGTTTTGTTTACTGAACATGAACTTAGTAATTCTTAGTAAGCTCCAGAAAATTTTCTTCCTGATAAAAGTAGATAACAGAATAACAGTATATACCTCACTGGGTTGCTGGGACAATTTTATGAATTAAGGATACAGAACAATTAGCTGTATGTCTGGCACCTCACAAGCATTTAATGAATATTTTTTGTTATTGCTATTATTAAATATATTTTTCTCTTTTTAAAAATTCATGTGCAATGTTTTCTTAGTCTAATTACAATTTATTTGAGTTCAGGAATTTGTATTTTAAAAAATATCTCACAGCAATAAATATGGAATTTTGAAACCTTCTTTACTTTTTTTAAAACCAACATATTAGGGCTTCCCTGGTGGCACAGTGGTTGGGAGTCCATCTGCCGATGCAGGGGATGCGGGTTCGTGCCCCGGTCTGGGGGGATCCCACATGCCGCAGAGCGGCTGGGCCCGTGAGCCATGGCCACTGAGCCTGTGCGTCCGAGGAGGCCACAACGGTGAGAGGCCCCCGTACCGCAAAAAAAAGACCCCAAAAACCCCAACATATTAGAACTTGTTTAGAGTTGCTTTTCTCTTTACCTGTTTCTTAGTTTATTCTCTATTGTTTTTATTTATTTATTATTCTCTTTATCTCTCTGTTGATGTTCAATGTTCTTATTTTTCTCATCACTTTGGCTTTTCTTTATTAGCATTAGGGTTGGCTTTTTTTTCACCTTTTCACATAATTCCACATGAAATTCCATTATATATTTTTTATTGTATTATCATTCATTTTTTCATTTTCATGACCATTTTATTGGTTTTGAGGTTTTATGATGACATGTGGGGAACATCTCCTACATTATTATGCCTCGAGGACAGGCTTCAACTGTATCATGTTAGTAATGTTTTAATTGAATTATACATAGCAGAGGTCAGGACCACATGGGCTGTTCACAGGACTTTCCAGGGATCCTCAGCGATCCCTTTGTGAAAAATGATTTTATAGTTAGTGTAGAGAAATGTCATTTGGGGGCTAAACTGTGTTTGTGCTGTTTTTCCCAAGCATTTAAAGAAGTTATTTATGCTATTTTACTTCATTTATGCTGACTAAAAGTTCGTAATTAGTATTTTGTAGAAATAAGTAACATTTAAATTGAAATAAACAAAATGTAACGCTTATTAAAATCAGAGTGAGTGAGAAATACAAAGAATTCTAGGCTACGCTATTGCATAACAAACATTTCCGGAAATCTAGCAGGCTGATTTCACTGTAGGTCTGCAGGGTCCTTCTCCATTTTGTGAGTTTTTGCATCTTATAGCAAAACTTCAGTGTTTGCTTCTGTGAAGGAATGAGGACTGGAGGGTCACGCTCCAATTGGTAAATACTTGTGTTTATAGGCTTTTGGCCAGGAATCATCAAACGCCTCAGTCAACCTTACTCTAGGAAGCTGGGGAACGTGTGGGATCACACGGATATTCGATGACTCTGTACCGTCTCAGCCACAGTGATCTTTACTAGATTTTTTAAAATATTTATTTATTTATTTTTTACATCTTTATTGGAGTATAATTGCTTTACAATGGTGTGTTAGTTTCTGCTTTATAACAAAGTGAATCAGTTATACATATGTCCCCATATCCCCTCCCTCTTGCGTCTCCCTCCCACCCTCCCTATCCCACCCCTCTAGGTGGTCACAAAGCCCCGAGCTGATCTCCCTGTGCTATGCAGCTGCTTCCCACTAGCTATCTATTTTGCGTTTGGTAGTGTATATATGTCCATGCCACTCTCTTTCTTCTACCATAATTTGGTATCGGATTTTTCAAGGTGGTTGCTCAATTGTATCATTTGCTTCTTCTGTATCTATTAAAATGTTCAAGTGAAATGTTTTCTCCTTTTTTCCGTTTGTGTAATGAATTAAATCAATTGATTTTATAGTGCTAAATCCTCCTTTTACTCCTTGACCATGTCATATTGTTATGTTAATGTATCAGTGGGTCGGGTTGGTAATATTTTGTTGAGAAATTTTCCATCTTTGTTCATAAGATAGGTTAATCTGTCATTTTATATCCATGTAATACCCTGTCAAGTTTTAATATCAAAATTATGTTGGCTCACTGTAAGATTTGCAATGTTTCCTCTTTTTTATTCTCTGGAAGTTTATATAAGATTGGTGTGATGTCTTTTTTAAAATAAGAAATAAGGAAATAAGCCATCTGTGAACAGAGCTTCTTTGTTTACTGCAAAATTCAATTTTTAGAAATATATAACATTCCATTCACATGAAATGTCCAGAACAGGGAAATCTAGAGAGATGGAAAATAAATGAGTGGTTGCCTTGGGCTGAGGGGGAGGGGAGAAATGTAGGGAATGAAAGCAAAATTGTACTTACTTTTTTTTTAAGTGACAAGAATGTTCTAAAATTCACTGTGTTGATGGTTGCACATATCTGTGAATATACTAAGAAACAGTGAATTGTACACTTAAATGGGTGAATTGTGTGGTATGTGAACTATACCTCAATAAAGCTGTTTTAAAAGCACATTATTTGACAGCTGGGTTATATGTGAACATGTAGTCAAAATCAAAGTAGTAATGGAACAAAGACAGTAAGTTCTACAGTTTTACAGATGCTCAACATACAACTCATATTCCATATACACGCTTTGTGTCACATGGCACATGGCAATTCAGCTTAAACTCTTTGTAGAATATCCTGTTGTTGTTGAAAACGGCAGCCATGATTTATTCTGTTATTTATTCATTTCCTCAGGACTGTGAGGTTCTTGACACGTCCCCACAAGATGTCAATGGTGTGATATCTGGGGATCTGGATGGCCACTGTTCCAAAGGTAAGCCAGCATCTCAGCAGAAAGTTCTCCTCAGTTCCCTTGAACACGGTCATTAAATAAGTTCTGGACCGCACAATAGAAGAGGAGCCTTATCCTGCTAGAAATTGATGTTTTCAAAGACTTCCTGAAGCTGTGGGGAAAATCCTCAGTGTATGATGATTAATAACCCCAGCCATTATGTCCTTTACACACACACACACACACACACACACACACAGACACACACACACACAATGGCCCAAAGATACTTAGGTATGATATAGCATAAAAGACGTTAACTACTGGGAAATTTCTTACATATTGAATCACCACATGTTGGTATTTAGTGTCCCATATATGGATGCAATGGAGATAAACATTTTTGGTTAAATGAATGTGGCCTTATCACTGAGTTTGAGACAACCCGCAAAGTCAGCTTCATCTTCTATGTGAGTCTGAAAAAGGCAGCTGAAGTTCTATCACTTTACTTTATCTGCCTCCATCAGGGCCTGCAGAGGGCACAAGATTTTACCTTCCACTATTTATGGGTAATTTACCAGATCGTGGGCTGAGGAACACAGAGCTCTGGGTCAGCCTTCCCTGATGTTGGACTGGGCTGAGTGGTGATTCAGAATCATCAAAGACGATACACAGCTTTTTAGGAATGTCAAATATAAGAGCAGTTACAAGTTGGTGCCTGATATGTGTTTACTAGTCACTGAGTAATTCATTTTTGAACATACGTGTTTACTAGTCCCTGAGTAATTCAGTTTTGAACATGTTCAGTTCTTTTTGAATGATCTGGTATGTAATACACAAAAACTACAGGTGTTCCCTAGTGACTGAGAGTGAATTTTACTAATTTCACTAATCACCAGAGCATCTAATTACACTGTGATATAGACACATACATGTGTCACACCACAATACAGTGTCAATTTATTAGGTGGCATGCCTTTTAGAAACTTACCCTGGTTGATCCTCAGAACAAACCTGCAGGATAGGTATCAAGATCCCTATTTTACAGACAAGGAAACTGAGGCTCAGAGAACCAAGTCACTGATCAAATTCTTGCAAAAGGCAGAACGTAGAACTGGGATTTCATCTCAATGGTTAAGTCCAGGACTCTAGGGTTAATGTTTGAAAGTATGCAACCAATATCATATTAATATTTGGTCTCTTCAGAGCTTTTCAACTAAAATGAGTCAAAATTTATACTGTTATTTTACTAGAAATGTTTGCTTTTTCTATATAATCAGAATAATTAACATAGTGCTGTACATGTATTTTCTTAATCTCCTACTTATCTAGGTTTATAGGTCTACATCCTTCCTCATTATTATAAAGCTTTGTTCAAATTTCTGTCTGTTTGTTTCCTCTTCTTTTTGGTGATTTAAAATTAATGGTTGGTAATTTTAGTTAGAAATATTTTAAAGAAAGATATTTAATGATTTATTTATTATACTTTTTGTCTTATACATTATTAGTTTTCAGTTGTCTCTATCACAAAATGTTTTAAATAGTTATTTTTTTCTAAACTTTAGGGGAAGTTTACACAATTCATTTTCATTCTTTCTGGTTTAACAAGCTTTAGCAAAATTCTGTAAGTCAATGAATGTATAGTTTTATTTTTTTGCTGTTATTTTTCATTTAGAGGCAAAGTCAGTTCCCACCTGACAAATGTCAACAAACATGGTCGGTGATTACACGTGGTTATATGCTTTGTCTGATTGTTCAGTAGTTGAATCCTATTTTCAGATCTGAGCTAGAGAAGGGAATTTATTTCAACCTCCAGTTACCATTAAGAGTATACAAATTATATTTCTTCTGTGGAAAGGTGGCATCTTTTCTTCTTACTTCAAATTCTAAATTCTCTTTTATTCCTATGAAATGGGTAAATACCAAACCTTCTTGGATCGAATAATACTAGAGATCACCTGTCTCCATTTACATTTAAAGTATTTCATATATCCCACAATATACAATAAATTTATGAGTTCTATTTCCTCATTAATTATTTTCAGAAACTTAAACAAATTAAATTGCTGTATTAAAAAAACCTGTGGAAAAAGGCATATTGATGCAGTGCTGGAGATTGTGTTGTTGTCACAGTATCTTCAAAGATGTTTGGCAGAAAGCAACAAGAACTATATGGAAAATTAGAGGCCATTTGAACTGATAAACTTCCATTTAGAAATATGTTCCAAAGAAATCATTAAAGATATTCAGAGGGCTTCCCTGGTGGTGCAGTGGTTGAGAGTCCACCTGCCGATACAGGGGACACGGGTTCGTGCCCCGGTCCGGGAAGGTCCCACATGCCGTGGAGGGACTGGGCCCGTGAGCCATGGCCACTGAGCCTGCGCATCCGGAGCCTGTGCTCCGCAACGGCAGAGGACACAACAGTGAGAGGCCCGCTTACCGCAAAAAAAAAAAAAAATTCAAAAAGGTATAAAACTGTACATGTACATTTAGCGTTATTCATTATCAGTAAGATATTAGACTGAAATTATGTATTTAAAACAAAGACATTTTAAAATAACTATGGGACAGATGAAACAATTATGTTTGAGATTATAAGTAGTTCCTGAAAATCTTGTTATAAGTGGGATTCTTTTACATGGAAAGATACTCAAAAGTTAATGTTAAATGAAATAAGAGGTTAAAAGATTAAAACACAGAATTGACGTCTACATTACAAAAAAAATAGGTAGAAGACAGACAGCATTTTGAGGTAGAGTGATATTTTTCTCTTTATATTCTCAAGGTTTTCCATGATTTCTAATGCAGACTTTAAAAACTGTTGGTAACGTATCATAGTGGTGGCTTTTCATGTGTGTTTATATTATTTTAAAATAAAAGAGCTAAAGAGGATTATTAACTTTAAAAAAACTATTCATCGTTTACTATAAAGTTATATTGTTATACAGATGTCATATTTATTTTTATTTTCTGTACTCTCACAGTGCAAAATAGCACATCTGCTATCTAAATATTTTCATTGAAGTGATGCAGAACTTGAAACCGTTTTTACTCGTGGACACTAAAACATCACCTGCTTCTGGTTAGTTAATTGAACTAGTGATTATTCTTGAACATGTGGGTTGGTTGTTTTCTGCCTGAAATAATTACCCAATGAAGCTTACACTAGGGCTATCAGCAGGAAACTAACAATCAGGGTGTTGGTGAGAAGAATGTACGTAACACTTCTGTGTCTGCTGCCAGATGGAGAAGCAGATGGGTGTGTAATACATGCAAAACTAACTACATGACCTAAAATCTTCTCAATATCCATTATCAACAAGGTCAAGTTTTTTGAAAACCAATTTTTTCAACCAGTGGATCACTAAAAATGAGCGAATAATAGGTTTCTGTATATAAGACTATATTTTTACCTACAAATCATTCTTGAACCAAATAGTACATTTGTTGCCCACTAATAAAATAAGTGGTAATACTAATTTTTATTAATTTACATGACTAAATAATCAGGTAGTTACTGAAAAAGACACTACTTCTTAGTGTCTTTTTACATCTTTCTCAGACTAAAGGTTTAAATCATTACTTTTAGTACAATTATACCTCTAAACTGTGGTAAAAAGGGATTTTAACTTGAAGACCATTTGTTCTGTGTGTGTGTCAATTTATCCATCTATATAAATATATGACTCATTACAATTATTGTCCTATGCTGCCCTAGACATACATAGAAGCTCAAATTTTCCCAACATGTTTAAATTACCTGTTGAGATTTTCATCTTTATTATAGGAATTTTCTATGAAAACACTCTTTAGTGCCAGTGTTAAAACAAGGTACACTTATTTCTGATCATTTCTAGTTATCCATCAGTTTTCCTCAGGTGTTTTGCCATTACAATGGAAAACAAAAAATCTATAGGAGAATATGTTCATGTCAGTAATCTGAAAAGGGAAGTTAATCATAATACTCAGAAAATAATACTCAGAATGTACATTTACATCCACAATAATACCTGCTAACGTATTTTCCCACAAGTGTTATGCTGTTGTTTACATTTGTTAAACATAACTGTTGCATTGTATTTTTTGTCTCAAACACATAAAGGATTTAATTGTTCAAAGCTTGATTTACTAAATTGGAAAATGATAGTAGTAGTAACATACAGCAATTGAAATTGAAGCCATACATTCATATAATGAACATGTATAAATAGTAGATATATTTATACTTGCTAGAAAATTAATATGTAAAGTCCATTTTATGTAATTACACATAAAAAGTTCGAATGGGTCAATAAGATCTTTAAAAATTAAGGGTTATTTATCCCTAATCCCTAAGAGAAAGCAATACTATAAAGAGGCTTGATAAAATCCACTGTTATTGGGCTTCCCTGGTGGCGCAGTGGTTGAGAGTCCGCCTGCCTATGCAGGGGACACGGGTTCGTGCCCCGGTCCGGGAAGATCCCACATGCCGCGGAGCGGCTGGGCCCGTGAGCCATGGTTGCTGAGCCTGCGTGCCTGGAGCCTGTGCCCCGCAACGGGAGAGGCCACAACAACAGTAAGAGGCCCACGTACCGCAAAAAAAAAAAAAGAAAATCCACTGTTATTGACATATATAGTCAACAAATTGGAAGTTTTCTGTCAGTATTTGTCAATCAAATCACACTGCTGCATAATGACACTAGATGTAAAACAACATTATTACTTGGCTATACAAGCGGATACTTTATTTTTCATGTGGACAAAAACTGACAGTCAGAAAAGAATCAGCCTCTGGCATGTGTTGTGTATAGACAAGGGATACATGCTAATGGCTTTTTATTCTCTTTATCACTGAAAGTCCAAATCTCAGGGCTTTCAATTTCAGTTCCGATGTGTAAAGAGTTTGGAAGTTGTCACACCCATCCTTGCAACAAGAAAAATCTGGACAAACTAAGTGTTAATGACGTTTCTTGGGCCCATTGGAGAAATGAGCTTTACAGGGACAAGCACAAGCTTGAGGTCTGAAGAGTTGCAGGAAAATCCAGAGAATTACAACCAAGATCTGCTTCCTTGTAGTAGTGGTTGCTAGAGCCATAGTCTACTAGGAACAGTTAAATAGTAATTTGGCTAAACGCTGAAGACTGTGTGTGATCTCACAAGAGTGAGCAATCTCGGGGGATGCAGTCCTGCACGTCCCCACATGTTCATGGGCTTTACCTTCAGGTGTCCCACCAGTTTCTCATGGTGAAGATCTGAGCATGATCTCCTCATAGCTCTGCAGAATGAAAGGAGAGAGTAAGTCTTGTGGATACTCCCAGAGCCTTCTCCATTACCAAAGACCTGCTCCCCAGGGGAAGAAACTTTACCAGGGTCTTGTATGAGCTGGGTGAAGGGTATTCCTCCAACTCCAGCCCCTTTAGTCTTCTTGTCTCATTTCAGAGGGAGATGATTCTTTTCTATGAGAAATATCTATTCAAATTATTTGCCCATTTTTAATTGGGTTATATTTATTTGTCTTTTTATTGAGCAGTACCTGTTCCTTATATGTTCTAGATAGTAAGCAGTTATCAGATACATGATTTGCAAATATGTTCTCCTATTCTGTGAGCTGTCTTTTCACATTTACGTGCTTTTCTATTAATTTTTGCTTAAAATACCTTTGATGTATTTCCATGCTAATTTATTTGTTTTCCTCATTCTTTTTAGCAATGGCATGTTTTCAATATTTTAAATTGTTTTGCCAAATTTATGGACAAAAATGCCTCTCATTGTATAATTTTGCATTTTTTTAAAAGAGAGGTAATTTCTAAATTGTTATTGGTCTGCTGTTTCTTTCCACTGTATTAACCTGCTTATCCTTCCATGTGGAATTTATCATCACCTGGCAAGCTGGCATGTTATATATTTGTTAATTGATTTCGTATTTTCTTTTTTGCCATTCACTAGAATGAGGGTATGCTATTCGTTTTGTTCATTTGCTCTAGCAGTGATTTTCTTGAATGATATATTTTTCCACTTGTTTATCTTAGAGCATTTGATTGTGGCATTGAACATTTTCTAATTGACATAGAGAAGTATAGCATAGCTTTGTTTTGCAAGCATGTACTGAGGAAGGTCCACGTTTTTACTGTTTTCTTAATTTAATTTACTAGAAGGAAAAAACCCATTAAACTTGGAAATCCTTATTAATTTTTATTAATAAAAAGATATAGGCAAATACCATGGCCTATATCTTTTATATAATTCTAAGTCACTGTTAGATAGTATGTATTGGGAGCAACTATCGGAGGTAATAGAACAAATCCTTATGGCAGATGGGAGAGGAATGATTTAACATAAATTGTGACTCTTTACTCTAAATGTCCTTAAAATTTCCATTCCCAATGGAAGAAGAAAAGGAAGTATTAAGACGTAAGACCAGACATGTATTTCTGAATTAGAGAAGCCAAGGAGACATTTAGCAGTTCTATCTATATTCGGGCCAAATGTTTTTGGTTTAGCTAGCTTAAAGAGAGCATTGTTAATATAAACTCAATTACTGTTTAACTTAATTTATGATATTGACTTTCTGAAACATTCTCTAGTTTGCAATCTTTGCTAAACTAGAGAATGGGAGTTTAATAATTTATAAAACATCACGTCATATCTAATTTTTGAGTACTATTATTTCTGAATAACTCATACATCAAATAATTTAGTAAGACAATAGATATATGTGTGTTTATTTCCCAAGGTTTTAAACTAGATTTTATCTATTTGAAAAATGCTAAGGTTTTCATTAAGACAACTTATGAAAATGATCTGGGAAATGTCATTAGTTAATAGCTGTTAAACAATACAGTATTCTGTCAATTTATCAACTGCACATGTTTTCACATAACTAACGTCTGTGAAATTAAGTTGAGTCTTACAATGGCTAGTATGTCATAACCTAATTGGCAAGATTTTTCTTTCTTGGTGGTATATGTAAAATGATATGTACAAAAAAATGAAGGAAATAATAGCATTTTGATTATTAGATTTTGCTTTATATTTGTGTATTAAAGTCTACTCATTTTTCCAATGTAGTTAAAGGAAAATATAAGAGCAAATAATATTAAAATACAGTAATTAGTGCAATCTGAGATGTTCTATTTTTGATATCCTTAAAGAGATTGTGCTTTTTATGATATTTAGGGTTTTTTTTAAAAAACATGATATTCCCAGGGAAGAAACCTAGAATGATACTTGGAAGTGTAAGGAACGGCACCAAAAACGGAGGAGAGCTTAAACAAGCTTTATTTGGGAATGCTCCCGGGCGAGGTTCACTGGTCCGAGAGAAAGGGGCCAGAGAAGTCACGCCTGGGTGCAGGCACGAACAAAATTTATAGGGGTGGACGCAGGGGAGGTGCTTGCTGTGTGAAGCAGCCCCTTTTTGGTAATCTTTTGGATGTTGTGGCAATGTTGGGTGTCAGTTGCATCAGCTTCAGAGCCGTTGGTTCCGCCCCTCGGGGAGCGGGAAGACCGGTCGGTTGCATCAGCCTCCTGGGTGGGGGTTCCGTCTGGCTCCCTGGGCCTTTCCCCGGACCTGCTGGCCTTACAGGAAGTAGATGCAAGTTGTTATCAAAATACACATTCTGAGTAACCTGAAAATATCTTAAAAATATTTATGGAAATATTTGCATATGTATTTGTTATTTAAACGGCATTTCCTGGCGCAAGGCACATAACACATCATTGTTGCCGCTTCTACTTCCAAATGAATGCATAATCATAAAATCTAGTATCACATAGATTCTACTTTCATCAGTCATACCATTGAGTCAGGTCTAAAAGAGAGGCACATGTAACAAAGAATGTAGACAAAAGCCAAGTAACACCTTGTTGTTTTGTTTTTTACTGTGATTTGAGCAGAGATTTTAAGAAACAGTTATGGTATGTGGGTACATTTCTTAAATAGTCAGAATCAAAAAGCTTCAAACTAATACAGTCTCCAAGGCTTTTGTTTTCCATGAAATCCCTGGGATTTCTAAATGTGAGTCTCAGCATGTATCACACTGCAAGTGTAGTCCAACCCGATACATTCATGCCACTACCATGAAATCTTGATAGAGGAGACACATTTGGTTCAGAGAAATGAGAGAGGGTAGAAACATGTGTTAGCTTTTTCCAGAATCTGTAAAATAAATAAATTAATTAGTAATTAACTTATAAAATATGCCTTAGAATTGTTAATCTCTTTCTAAATTCCTCCCTTGAATACATTGCCCAATCAAATAAATTTGATCTGTAAGACCAAGTAATATCTCCCCTCTGGAAATGAGTTGAAAAGACTAGATCTTTGATCTCAATGGAGTGGTAATGGGCAAAGAGATGATTTTGCCATCCATTATTGATAGGCCAACATAAGTCTACATAAGGAAAACTTTTTATCCCAGTTACGTTTCTATTTTCCTTAAAAAATAAATGCACGTAAAATTTAGAAAATTTAGAACATAGATAAAATCCAAAATATGATTAACCTTATATTGATAAGGCAGAGAAGAGTCTTATTAGGTTTTTAAAAATAACTAAAATGTTATATTAATTTGGAAGCTTTCACTGAGACACTGAGATACAACAGGTGAGAAAGTCCAGACCAAGATGCAAATCTTCAAAGGACGTTTCTGCAAATCAATTTTACATCTCTAAAAAACTGCTCATTTACACTGAGAATGAAAAAGGCCCTCATCATGGTGCATGCAATCAAATGTTCCCAGCCAAGAGAACACAAAGTCAGTGTAATTCTTGCTCTGTTTAACTCATCTCTTTTCAAGACTAAAGAGATGAAAAAACATGCTCACCAGAATGGGGAGGAGGAGAGGGCGAGAAAAAAAAACCCCAACAATAATAGAGGAAGTATCTTACCTACCTTTCATCACTGAAAATCCCTGCCTGGAGTAAACTCCACTGGCAGAAGGAAAGTTGAAGTTTTTAAGGAAGTTGGATATTGGAAGCTTAATTATTGAACAACACCTGATTTTCAAAGCACTGAATTAAAATTTTTTTGCAGGCTTCCCTGGTGGCGCAGTGGTTGTGAGTCTGCCTGCCGATGCAGGGGACACGGGATCGTGCCCGGGTCTGGGAAGATCCCACATGCCGCGGAGCGGCTGGGCCTGTGAGCCATGGCCGCTGAGCCTGCGCGTCCGGAGCCTGTGCTCCGCAACGGGAGAGGCCACAACAGTGAGAGGCCCGCGTACTGCAAAAAAAAAAAAAAATTTTTTTTTTTGCAACTTACAGTGATATTAGAATCTTTATATTTTTATCATATATTCTACACAATTTAAAAAATTAGCATTACAATGAGGATTTTTCCTATTTTCTATTGCTTTAAATATCACATATTTATAAAAGTAAATTGTATTTTGTATATTTTTGAATATATGTTATTAAATGAACAGTTTCTTAGGGTGTTTTTTAACAAACATGTCTTTTGATATTGTATTTACTCTGAGACACATGCAAAAATAGATGGCACCACTCTGCTTTCTCCCAGGAATAAGAACTGGTTTTTCTGATGCTGAGTTTTGTTTCCAGGACCAGTATAGCTCTATTTTTCTAAATAGGAGATACTATAGTGGCATGCTTTTCTCAGATTATCTGTGTATGTATTGTGTTGCTCAACTCTTTAGCAGCCTACTTGTGTGGAGAGAAATAGGAGATACTATAGTGGCATGCTTTTCTCAGATTATCTGTGTATGTATTGTGTTGCTCAACTCTTTAGCAGCCTACTTGTGTGGAGAGTGGTACTCTTGGTTCCCTCTCCTGCATGGCCATTTATTTCTGGACTGCATATGCTCTATAAAGGAGCTAACATGATCACATGCGTTTTAGACACCAGGCAGTGCTTTAAGCACTTAAAAGTTGTTTATTTAACCCTCTCAACAACTGTAAATGGAAAGTATTGTAGTTATACCCCTTTTAATTCTGAGGAGACCGACACATGGAGAGGCTAAGGAACTTGTCCAAGGCCACATAGTTACTGAACAGCAGAGCTGGAATTTGGCCTCAGGCCCTCTAGCTCTGGTGGCTGCCATGCTTCCCACTGAAAGGACTGAAGAGAAGTCGTTTCCAAAAACCAGAAGCAGGGAGTGTGCGTTGATCATTTTATGAAGCTCAGAAGGCAGCTGATGGAGCACGAGTGGGAGGGTTTGTTGCCAATAGAAAGGAGAGCTGATGATGGGCAGGTATCCAGGCAGGAAGAAATGAAGAGCTGAGCGAGGACAGTGGCAGTGGCAGTGAGAGAAAGTGATGGAGATGGACGGTAAGAGGTGACAGAACTTAGACGGAGGTGAGTGGAAGGAACAGGTCTGGAATTTCATCGGTTTTCTGGCTTTGAAAAAAAATCTCTTTGTCTCTTGTTTACATCTAATTGATTCTTTCCACTCTGTAGAGAGAATATTTTAGGAAGTTTATAAATTCTCCAATATATCAATATAGTAATATATCAGTTTGGAATGATGATGTAAATAGAGCTCCAAATCTGAAATTCAGAAAGAAAGAAGTGAGGAAACTTTTATGTGTTGTAAAGCCTGTACCAAAACAGGTACTTTGTTCCCAAGGACACACATTTATAAGCTGGGATCTACAAACTTGGTTTGTAGATGGGCTCCAAGGGATGTGAGCAACTTGAAGTTGCAGGCGAATTGTGCTTGCCTTTGTATCTGTGCACTTCTCTGGGGAGGGGGACCACAGCTTGCATTTGAGTCTCAGAGGGTTTTGTGACCAAACGAATCTTATAAACCACAGCCCTAGACCCTCTGTGTAAGCACCATACCTACTCTTTCATATACCACAGTGTGGTGCTTAGGGCTACAGTCTGCAGAGTGACTACCTCAGTTTAAAGCACAGATCTGACATCTGCTTTTTTATGACCTTGAGCAAGTATCTTACTATTTCGTTGCCTCAGTTTCCTCATCTGAGAAACAGGGAGTCGATTACAGTAGTTTTGAAGGTTAATTTAGTTAACACAGATAAACTCATTAGGGCAGTGCCTGGCTCCCAAAATAAGCTCTGTTAGCTATTATTATTGGTTTCCTTGAACCGAGTGAACCAACAATGTTTTTTCTCCACACAGGACTGTATCTTGCAACCATAACTACCATAGAATTATACTGAGAGATTACAGTAAGGTCACATTATGTGAAATCATTAACTTAGTAACTGTTGTACAGAACCAAGAAGCACCCTCAGATAGGGAGGGCCAAAGCTCATTATCAAATCTCAAACAAGAATAAAATGCACAAGAATCATCGAGTGCATATTTGATGTATCCTAACCTAGAAATAGTCTCATTATGTAGATCTGTGTTGAGGTCAAGATTTTGCATTTCTGATAAAGGGCCCCAGGTATGAATGATTCAGGTGATCCCCTGACCACCATGAAGAGCCTTGCCTTCAGTGGCATTACTTTCTGCCTTTTTTGTTCCTGCAGCCCTCCTAGTTATCTTCGTCAGGTGTGATGTGATCTCTAAAACCAATGGATCATACACAAATTACCCAACTACAGACAGAGGTAGACTAGATAAACAAATGCCTTTTTGTACAAGAAAACTAGCTTCTTTTCTCTCCCCTGAAAAAAAGTTACCTATCACTTTTCTATTCCCAAGCTAGCTCAGGTTATTTACATTTTTTCTTGTTAAAACCACTTCTGTTATGATTAGGAGGTCGTCAATTTTCCACCTAGCTACAGCTTCATCCTCTGCCATAGCAATGCCTTTGCCACACAACATCCAGGAGATAACTAGGTCAATCAAAGTCATATATTACAACATTTTTTGTTTTCCAATAGCATGTCTAAGAAGCAAAAGTTAAAAAAAACCCAACACACACACACACACACACTCTCTCTCTCTCTCTCACACACACACACACACACACAGGCCTTATATTTTAAAATCTGATTTTGCTACAATTATAATAAAACTTGTATCTTGCACCACGACACTGATGATTTTCTGATTTTTCAATATAACGTAGATTCTTTAAAAATTAATTCCTCATCTTCTGTGTAGCTAAATATTTTGAAACTATGTAATTTTTCCATCACAAAAAAGGAATTTAAGACATATTTCTTGACATATCATTCCAATGGGAATTTCATGCAAAAGTAATATTTTAACAGCAGGCTGGAAGGAAGACTCATTGCCTTGTCAAATGCCAGTTACAAAATTAGACACAGTCTTAAAGGGAATAAATGGGGGATTAAAATGTTTTTGAAGCTACTCATTTGTCTAAACTTTATTAAAATTTCCATGAAAGGGTAATGATATTGATATATTGTCATATATACAGAACAAAAACAACGTGAACAGAAGAATGATAAATTATTTCCTCTTAAAAATTAACATTACTGATGGCCAGTGCTATCTGAACAGTATTTAGATGAATTAAGCAGATGTTACACTTCTTTTTTCTAAAGAAAGAAATTTAATTCAAACTAAAACATAGGAAGGCAAATCTCAGAAAAAAATGTGAAGGTTTAAACAGTCCTAGCTCTGCCAGTTGAGATGTCATTAGCAAACTACTGTTTCACCTGAAATAAAATTTATATTATTATCATACTTGCTATCAATATATGATGTTTATATGAATTTACATAAGTGACTAATTTAGGTTATAAAGCATGAATTATTATATCATTTTGCTTCTTTTAATATCTGTGTCCTTTCTGGTTTCAAAGTGATCCATTCTAGGTTCTTCTATAGTCCTTTGAGCTAGTATCTTTATACAGACGGACTGATGGAGCTACCTTTGATGTAGGCTGGGACTTGGACCCGGGACCCTTTACTGAAGTGCTTGCACCTGGACAAAAGTCTCCTGGAGCAACAGAATACAAAGAAACTATACAGGACTAAAAATAACTGCATGCATGTGCAGTTGGGGCAAATTACGAACAATACAGTACAAAAAGTCCAAAAACCAACTGCCACTTCTAGTTGCCGGGAGCAAAAGCAGGGTACTGTGTCTAATCCCTTCACCAAGCACCACCAAGGGGGTGGGCAGACGACCTAAGCCACCCCTGTGGCCTGACCCACCTATCTGCCCCGAACCTTCACCCCCATTAAGGAAGTAGCCTGCCCTCCTCAGAGTGAGCATGGACATCTGTTTCTTGTTTTTGCTCCCTCGTGCTGCCGCAGGAGTCCCAATAAAGTCCTGCTTGAATTTCTTGTCTGACCTTTTACGAATTTCTACTGATTGAAGAATCCAAGGCCCCAGGTTGGTAACACCTTTACTCTCGATCGATTCCACTTTGCAAATAGATTAAACGCCTACTTTTCATTTCTCTTTACAAATCATGTTTTCTACTCTGAATATTTTTTTTCCCTGTGTGTGAATCTATCATTTTTCCCAAGAGTAGATGACTGGATGGTGCATACAGCAGACGTGCTGTATGTAGCAGTATGTAGTTGAAAACCTCATGGACAGAATAGTAGGTGGATGTGCAGATTCTCCGGTGGCCTTTCATTTGGGGCCCCCAAAGCATTGTCGGGGCAGTGTCTTAAAGCAACATGCTGTTTGTTTGTGTCTTTTTTTGGTAAACTGAAAGGAAACTTTATTTAGTTTTCTTTTTAAAGCAGTATAGTTTAAAAACCAGTTGGGGTTAAGAGACAAGAACATGAAACCTAACAGAGGGAGTCAGACAGACAGACGGGAGGACTGATCAGGGGCTTAAACGTCAGCTCTTCTCCATCTTGGAAACAAGGTCATTACAGATTCTGGTCAGTCCTTGTTTTCTTCAGTCCTCTGCAGAGGGTGGATGCATCTTCTCCTTGCTCAGGCTCGCCTGGAGGGCCGGAGTCTTCCCTCCCTGCCTCCTGTTTCTCAAACCACTTGAAGGGGTCAGAGGAAGATTCTTCCCCGGAGTCCAGTTCTGCAGTAGTGCATCTTTTCCGTTCGGAACCTTCTGGATTTTGGCTCTGTCCAGTTCCTTCTCTTTCTGAGCCTCCTCTATCGCCTGGCACACTGTCCCCGCAAAGCCGCCCACGACCTTCCCCCACCTTCAGGTACTCCACGTGGAGCTTCTCACACCTGCCCTTGGGCAACAGGGCCTCCCTCTGCGTGGCTTCCTCCGATGCACCCAGGCCCCTCGGGCTGCTCTGCAGCTGGTCCGCCGGCCCAGGGCGCACGGCGGCGGCCGCCGGTCGCCTGCACGCGCCCGCCCCGCCGCCAGGGGGCGCCTGCGCACCACGGGCAGGACGAGTCTCGGGGCCCCGGGCGCCGGTCTCGGAGGGCCGTCGCTGAGGAGCGGGGACGGCCTGCGGCCCTCCGGCGCCGGTGGGTTAAGCGAGGAAGCCGCATCGCCTCCGGGTTCCGTTGGGGCTGGTTTCAGAGCCTCGGGGGGCTGTGAAGCACCCCGGAGGGTGACCTCCGCGCAGGAGCGGTACCTCCCAGGTGAGTCCTGCGCGGCCGCGACCCGCGGGCTGCCCCGGCGAGGCGGGTTCGAGGGCCGGGCCTCCCGCCGTCGCGTCCTCGGCTCGGCCTGCTCCGGCCTGGAGGGCCCCGCGGAGGAGAAGAGGGGCCCTCGCCTCGGCTCTCGCGCTCCTCGAGGGGGGCTAGAGGCCTGGCCCAGCCCCCCGCGGGCCCTCGGCCTTCTCGCGTCGACGACTGGCGGCCGCGGCCCGCCGGGCGCAGTTCTCAGGGCCTCGGCGTCCTCGGGGCGGGCGCCGGCGGGGGTCGGCCGCGGGCCCGGGGCGCTGGGCTCTGTGTCGGGCGCCCGCGCGGGCCGGAGTCTCGGCCTCGCCCTCGCTAGGCGGAGTGTGGGGCAGCGCCGGCAGCCTTGCTCGCGGCGGCGCCGCTTTAGGGGCAGCGAGCTGGTGGCGAAGCCGCGCGCGTCCGCGTTCCCAGTCGCGGCCCCCGACGCCACCGGCCCCCGACGCCACCGGCCCTCGGTTGCGGCCGCGCCGCCCTTGCCGTCTTGGCCTTGGTCGGTTTTCGGGGGCTTTGCGGGGTGCAGGCTCCTTCCCGAGAGACCGGCCCACAGGGTCAGCGTTTGAGTAACGTGCATTCCACCTGATGAAAACGGTTTGCGGCGGCCTGTGAACAGTGGGCTGACCGTGGAGCCGCGGCGGTCCTGCTGTCTCGAAATGCGTGCTGTTTTCAGCGCGGTGATTTGGCTGTAGTTTAATATGAGCAACAGTGAAATTAAATGAAAATGTATCCTGCGTAAATGTTTGCTGTGCATATGAAAGGTAGAACAGAAAGCTCAGAAATTATTAAAAATATGCCTGGCAGTGCAGTTTAATTATAAAAATCGGCGTGTCAGCAAACTTCCACAGCTTACACAATGAAAAACTGTCGGCAGAGCTGAACTCTGGCTTCAGTGGAAGTGCTGTTAATACCGTGTTCCTGTGATAAGAGAGACGGTAACCATACAAAAAGAGATTATTATATAGATTGTAACGTGCTTCGTTCATAATTGCCAAGCGGCAGCCTGTTCTCTAGAACTCACCGCTGCCTAAAATATACGGCTTTATTGAATTCGCTTATTATCCGCCTAATTACAATTGAAACGCAGTATAGCAATTTGAGATTTCGTATCCTGCTCTCCATTCTCGGAGGCGGTTAACATAGGCGTACCGCCTCTGGAGGCAGGCGTTGGTCTTGGGAGAAACGCTTGAATTTCTGTGCCTGTATTCTGTAACTTTATTGTTCTGTAAAACAGAACAATAGCAGTGTATCTCTCCGAAGTGTGTTGTGAGGATTCATGAAGTTAATATGCATAAAGTTCAGAACTGTGCATAATACAGATTCACGTGACATTTTTGTTAGTCATATGAGCAAACTGAGATCACATACCCAATTAACTGCCGTCTTGTATCTTCAACTTCCTTTCCCCAATTTCTGTGAACTTACGTAGTTCATGGTTGTTCTCTCAGTTAACCTTTACAGCTCGAAATAGGATATCAGTCCGTTTTTCCATCCACCCGATTTACATGTATTTATTGATTGACCATATTCATCGCTTCCTTATTTTCAAATATAAGGCAAGTAGCATACCTGTGCTTCCCTTCACCCTCTGATTTATTTCTGCCCTACCGTCATTAAAGTTTCTAACAGTGGTAGTCTGTACTGTATCTATAATCGTGTACCTTGCTTTGTCTAAAGGTGAACTCTATATGTATTGGAAAACATTGAACGCTAGCAGGAGCTAACAGTTACGGTTTGTTTTGTGCTAGGCACTGTGCTAAGTGCTAAGTACAGGAGATAAATTATCTAAATTTATGATCAAATGAATCCTGGGAGAATGGTCCTAATTTTAGAACCCTACTTTGTAAATGGGGTTCTGTTCTTAACACTCTGTTTTATAAATGAGAACCCTGATGTGTAGAGAGGTTTTAGAAAATTCCTAAGACTTAACACCTAATAAACGAAGGAAGTTCACATGTAGCAGATCTGTTACCAGCGCTTTTCAAAAGATAGGTTATGATGTCCCTCAAATATATTTACAAATCAGTGTCATGGCTGTGTTAATAGTATAAATGACATAAGTGCAGTGATGGACTCTTACGTTAAAAAATGTAAATCTTTTTGTCTAAGCTACTTGACGGAGAATGTTCAAACCATCAGGTTCAGTACGTTCTCCTTCTTACACCCTTACCGATTTCTCAAACCCATGTCATATGTTAGATTGCTTTATAAGCCTACAATATAACGATTTGTCCAGTGTTGTGGTCTTCCTGGACTCTCTAGTTAATATTCTTTTGTATATAGATGAGTCATTGCAATTCCTGTAATAACATACATTTTGCTGACAGGGAACTACTTTTTTGTTGACCAAGACATCTTTATCTTCTAACTTTTAATAATTTAAATGTAATTAGATGATCTGTTTTGCTAATGAGACGTTCTTCATAGAGCCTCCTTTGGCTTCCGTATTTTTTTGATTCTTGTTTTCATTTTCCTGGAATCTGTTCTTTTGTTAGTTTGAATATTGGAGTTGACTGAATTGGAATGACTCTCAAATAATAGTGACTTAAAAAAAGATAGGTTACTCCTCACGAAAGTGTAAGGTGGTCCTTGACTGGGAAAGCAGCTCCATATGTTTCAGACTTCTATGTCATTTCTCTGTCATCTTTAACACTTGACTTCATTCTCATGGTCCAGTATGTCCACCTCAGGTTTCCTCCATCATATTACTGTGCACGAGCAAGGAAGAAATGGGAAAGGCAGTGGTATAGGGGAAGGTTCTCTTTCTGTTAAGGGAAGAACCCAGAGGACTCTTAAACGTTTACATTGCAACGGTCAGAACCTAGGCGTAGAGCCACACCTAGCAGCAGAAAGATTGGGAAAACTTTTCTTTAGCTGGGTGACCATTGCCGAACTAAATGCTCTTACATTGTAAGAAGAGATATTAGAGGGTTGCTAGCATCTCTGTACCCTTTTTGAGATCTACAGAACATTTGCAGCTAAATTTTTGTTGATGCGTTTTGGGATAGAAATGTCACAGGCTTCTGTAGGCTAGGTGTAGTCTCTTTAACAATACGTTTTGAGAAAGGAAAAAAAAATGTGAGTTTCCAGTCTTTCTGCTTTTTGTCAATTTCCTGTGCGAATTACCCCAGACAGAGAGCACACCTGGACATAGAGATTAAACCTGAACACTTTTACCTTCTTTGTACTGGTCTTTGTGGTTTGTCCTTCAAGATCTCTGACCACAGGAAACTAAAATTGGTCCAGTTGTTGAATATTTACCAGTCAGCACCGATTTTAGCAAGCTGTATTGTCGGTGACAAGTTTGATGGTGGTTTAATTTTTATTCCTCTGTAGATAACCTGTATTTTCATCATAGGAATCTTTTAAAATTATGTATTTTTCACTGGAATTTTCAACACTCTTGTCTCTGTGTTTAGGTCAGTGAACTCAATGTGTCTTTCAATTAAAAGATTAATGGTATATTTGACAGTCATTTTATTAATTGCCTTAGGTGTCTTCTGTCTTCCTGATCTTTGTCAATGTATCTATATTCCCATAACCAATGCTATCAGAAGTGTGTTACATTTTTTACATATTCATCGTAATTTTGATGGGATTTTGAGGGGAAATGAAATTTAAAATGTGTTCTCAATCCACCCCCATTTAAAACCTCAGAAATGTACACAAATGTTAATAAAGACTAGGGCTTTAAAAATGAGAATATTTACCAGGATTATTTCCAGCTCACCAACTATTTAGGAAGACAGAGGTATTTTGATAATATAAATATACTTTCTTTTCATCTGTAATGAGAATAAAAATAGCTAAGTTATCAATTCATTAATTTTTCTTTTATTTTTGCCATTTTTCAAATGTTTAATAATAAAATAATCAATGTATTTTCTATTCTAAAGTTAGACAATGCTAGATTCTCTGAGTAGTTTGAAAAAAAGAGCAAAGTTAAAATGACTGACTATATCACAATCTTTTCCACGCCTGTAACAGTGTGAAAAGCAGGGTGTTTTTTACATGTAAATAAATGTGGTTTGGACCCATGTTTTTCATTCTCGAATAATACTAGAACCTGATTGATGGCTTTATGTTAATAAATCTCTGGACATTGAAAGACTACTTTTAGTTTGTTGGAAGCCACAATGCAGCTGAGCAGTGGGGCAGCTGAGAGGAGTGTATGTGTACACTGTCAATGTGGTTATGTGTTTATATTTAAAATGTTATTTGTTGTACATTTTTAATGCATTGACCTCATATGAAACTTTACTGATCAGTGTTTAGAACTGTTTCTTGTGTATCTCTGTATACACATACACATATGCATCATCTACCTGGGTATGATTTAATTAATTGATTCGTGTTACTGCTTAGCTTTTTTTCATAGTGTGCCCACAGTTTTTTCTCCAAAGGCCCTAAGGAACAATGTACGATAAGTAAATAAGTAACCAGAAGTTATTATTCTTTGTTGTGATATTTGACATAAATCAAATACTTGGCTGCCCTATAGTCCTAACCATATATGATGAATGAGGCAGATTATTCCAGTGTCAACATTTCTTCCTTGTGTGTACTCCTCCTTCAGACTTTGAGCCTACTTATTATATCATTACCAGTTCATCAATGTTTTTCAAAGATGGTATTGTGTGTCCTTGGCTAACTTTGTACTTGAGAATTATATTTTAGTGGATCTGTGGGAACAAGCCAAAATTTGAGTGAATTCAATAGAAACTAGAAGATATTTTGCAAAGCGGAGAAAATAACTTGTGTGGTGGCTGTTTGGGAGAAACGGTGTCCCGCAAGTTTGTGTTGTTGTTCATTTCATTTTGTTTTGTTTCTCAGTATGTAAAAAGAAACAGTATATTTTTATGCTCCTGAGAAGAAAGCAGCACAAAATGTAATATCAGTAAGTGAGAACAGAAAACTGCTAGAGCAGTATACATAAGTGGCCAGATGATTGGGTCTAGAAAATAAAGGGAGGGATTGACTTGGCATGATAACTTTGGCAGTTTATTAAGTTAACAGTTGGAAAGGCAGAGCATGGGGTGCAGATCCTGATAGGTGGGCAGGTGGTAGTGGGAGTCTGCAGAGCATTTTTTCTAATGTTGCAGTTACACCAGCAAAGGGTAAATCAGGACATTCCCTGAAATTAAGGAGAAGGGAGGAGAGTTGGAAATTTAAGAAGAGAAAAGATGTAAAGGAGCCATGTAGGAGAGTGGTAGATGAAAGGCCTGGAGAAGTATGACTGTTGGATAGCCTAAAGGTCACTTAAGGTTTGTGCCATCATCATCAGGGAGGCTGATCAGACGCATCCATGCAGAAATAGAGGTAGACTGCTGGGTTTACCCCCAAAATGGTGCTTTTGCCAAGTGAGTTTAAACAGTGAGAAAAAGACAGGAGAGTCAAGGAATTACGTGAAAGAATCATTATTTTGATTGACCATAGTATTTAAGCTGGCTGAGGGCAAGAGGACACCAAATGGGTGAGGGGCAGTGAAAATGCAATGCGATTTGAAGTTCCTGTGGGTAGAAGGATTGTTGGGGGCTGGGTCTTGCAGGAAGTGATCTCAAATGCCAGTCAGCAATGGTTACAGTGGGATGCGTGAAATTGAGATCATGAAGGATATGCAGATTATTTGAAATGACAAAATCTGTGGTTAATTGCTTATGTAGGGTGAAGAAGAAGATCAATAAGGGAGAGGGCTCAAGGATGTGAGTAGTTAGGGTGTTGGAAGCATTGTCTACAAACATACCGAAATCAAGAATAATTAGGACAGGTGGCTTGTAAAGAGTATGACAGGGAATTAGGAACTGAAGTGATCAATAAACAAGGGTGAATTACCCAGGTATTGGTGAGTGACATCAGTGAGTTTCATAATTGGTAATATAAAGTAATTATAAGAGTTTTAAGGTTGGGCATTTTTAGGGAAGTGTGAGGGAAAATGCTTTCAAGGGTTTGATGAAGAGCAGGAAAGATACCTATCCTATATCCAGAGCCAGTGGTTCAAGATCTTTTCAGGGTATGGAGAGCAGTCACCACTTGAGAAGGCTGTGCAGAAACATTGACCTCTCCGGCAGAGTCAAGTTCAGTCAATGTTTTAATTTTTCTCTGTATATTTAAAAAATATGAGTCACACTTTCCTCCTTTTCAATGTTCTTGCCCCTGCCTTCTGCCTCATACCTTCCATACTTTTGTATACTTTTCTTCTATAACTGTTAGCTCTTCTTTCACAGTTTCTCTCTGTATAAACATTGCCTTTTCCCCTGGGAAAATTATCCCATTTCATTTGCCTGCTCATTAAATGTCTTTTCTCATTCTTCTCTCTGCGGTTCAGCTCATTATTAAGGTTTTAAATTTTTTCCCCCACACAAAAAATTTTCATTTAAAAAATCTCTGCTATCTTGTCTTACGGATGCACTGCCCTCTCATTTCCTGTTGGCTTGTTTGATGAGTACTATGTAAACTTCCTATACCCTGCCTGCAGCCATGATGTGTGATCAGTGACATATGTTGCCAGAGGGTATGACCATGATTGGTCTTCTGGACTTGGAAACTTTTCATATATCTCAGTGTCTCCTGTATGAGGTTTATTCCTGTTTTCTGTCCAAAGGGCCCACATTCTCTGCTCCTCCTCTAGCCAGATGTTTCTCTTGCCTGCTGTTTGGTAGAAGTAAGTGAGGGGGTCAAGAATCTAACTAATAAGCCTGGCTGCCCTTCCAAACAAACCTCGCAGGCTTTTCCCAAGATTTGCCACGTTTTAGTTTAGAGCAACTCTCACAGCAGACAGTATTGCTACAAAAATCTAAGAGTATGTCCAGAGTTTAGTACCAATCTTCTTATTGAATATATGCCAAGCATTCTGCTAAGCAGTTTGTATGGAGTTAACCATTTCATCCCCACATCAGATCTTTGAAATAAATCCTGTTATTATTCCCAGTTTGTAGAAGAGGATAGTGTCAGAGTCCAAATAATTTTACCAAGGTCACAATATAAAATAATTGACCCAGTCCCAGACAGTTTGGCCATAGGGTCCATGCCTTATCCACCATGATTTACTACCAAGATTCAATGAGAGACTATTCTGTATTTCTCCTTTTCTGTAATCTGAGTTAGACGTTTGTCCCCTTTGTGTCTCCCATTTCAGAAATGATTCCTCATTTCTTCACCTGTCTTTCCTTGGTGATTTTCTAGTGTCTTTGGCCTTTTCTGTGGGGTGATCTTCTTCTGTATTTTTAGAAAAGGCATAACTATTAATGGGTAAAGTGTTTTTTAACAGTTATCTACATTAATCATATAAGTCTAGCTGCAACACTGGTGTTAACGTTTTCAGCACTGCTAATTATAGCTGTTTCCATTGTTTTAATTTTTGTCCCTTCTGGTTGAATGTGAAAAGAATCCAGGGTAAATCTGAATTCTCTTAAATTATAAGCAACATTGTGTTTATGTCTATATTGGTATTTTTTTTTTCCTGTAGTAAAGCTCCAAAGATTTCATTAGACCTTAGACTTGTAAACCGCAAAAGACATTATATAGGGAAAACATGTCCCTACATAACACATATAGTACCATACTTCATTTTGTAAACAAAATGGGAAACTGCAACTTGTATACAGACCTAGCTACATGAAATGAAAAATATTTTCCATTGGATTTACCATTGGGAATGAGAGTAAAAAGAGATCAGTAAAAGCAGAAAAACGCTAAATCCTAAATCTAGCAAATATATAGAACAACAAATGAACATTTCTCATGTCCTCATAAATATAATGTTATTTACAAATCACATAAAGCACATAAGGTAGCTCTAATGGTAATAAATATGTATTATCATTCTAAATCAAGCCATAACTAATGGATACCCAGGGAAGGGTTTAGTTTATACTGAGGCTAGGTCTTGCAAATGAAAAGCTATTTAAGTGCTAAAATCAATTGACTATATCATACCATGTTTTCTGATGGGAATAGTGCACAAAAGATGCCTGGAAGTTGTTTGTTACAATGGCTAAATGAGATTGTACCTCTGGTTATTATCAACCCATACATTCATCATTATAAACCACTTCATTTTTATTTTATTATATTGATTTACCTTAGCACCCAAGACAGTCTGTACTCCTACAAAATTCAGAAAACATTGATTTACTTAAATTATTCAATACTTTACTATACGGCTATTATGTCATTTAACATTTTAGACAAATCAATACAACATTTTTAATTGCCTGTCACATACCTAAGGTGTCACAAATGTGTTTTGCTGGAATCATTAGTTTGCCCTATGTTGATGACAGTTTTATAAATCAGCTAGTTTAAAACAATAAAGTAGCATATGTGGGGAAAAAGTACTAGGATATGAAATGAATAATTTAAACTAGTTGGAATATATAACACTGCCGAATACTTTATTAAGGTTATAATAATTCCATTTCTCAAATAGCTGTAAAGGTATACTGCTGTCTTCTGTGGACATTGTATATGAATTTTTTTTTCTTTAAAACACTGCATAAGTATAATGGATGAGATGGTAAGTAAATTCAATGCAGTGTTTTCTATTTTGAGAAATCTGCTGTAGAGAATTTTGCCTGCATGGCAGAGAAATCATTGTAATTGTGAAGAAAGATATACTTCAAATGATAGTTTGCTATTTTTGTACATTAGAAGAGACCAAAAAAGCTGCTATTTAAAATGGTGAAATGAATTTATACAGCAAGATGATTATCTAAAAGTGTTATGTGAACCTGCCTGTCTTCTTTCTGATCGTTTTGGAAACAGTTATTGTGAATGTCGGGCTCATTCTGCTACCTAGAAAGTAAGCCATATATGGGCAAGGATTTATGCCTGTTTTACTTATTTGCTATATGTGTAATATAGAGTAATATACCTGTCACATTCCTGACATATAATAGGTAATCAGTAAATATTTGTTGAATAAGCAGTGGATCAAAAAGCATAATTTCTGTTTCTCTACACCAATTATTTAATTGATGTACTTGCACAAACCACTTGAGGAACCTATACTTGTATTTTCCTAATATCTTAAGTAATTCTGAGTTAAATGAAATATGTACAACATAAAGATAAATGTCAAGTTTAAGTGGACACAGTGACCATATTACATTGAACCCAGAGTAACTATTGCTAAAATATCACCCCATATATTATAGAATAATGAGAAATATATATATATATATATATATATATATATATATCTCAGAGTCCTAAGAAGGAAATAAGTCACCCAAAGTTATAGCAACCAGAAGTTAACAAGATAAACACCACTGGTATTTTGGAGAATCATTTTGCATATGCATATGAGTTACTGTGTTCCAGTGACTTTCCTGTCAGCTCTGTCTAATACTATCAAGTATTAGAATATGTTTATTATTACCTAGTTTAAGAACAGGAATATTGTATGCTTGAAGGGTTTATATTGTATGAATGAGTGTGCTGTTATAATTACCGTAATTATTTACTTACTGATCTTTATACTGTGTATAAGGCATTTATCATGATCCAGAAACAGTTGTAGATAATTTCTTGAAATTGAAGAACTTCTCATCTGGGAAGGAAAATTACAAATGAACTTTAAAACAAAAGTGTGTTGAAAGTGATAAACTACAGGAAGAAAGTGGTGTAGGAATATAAACTGTGTTAACGCTTCTAAAACCATATGTGGTAAAGGACTGTTTTCCCCCAATGTGTCATAAGCAAATACTTTTGGGAAAATCCAATAAAAAAGTGAAATTCTAGAAAAATGAAAATAAAACATATAAAATGTCACAAATTATAATGATTAGATTTAGCAGAGACAAAAGTGTATTTCAATAAATACATCAAAACAAGTGTGGCATAAAGGAGAAAATATTCACAAAATATGTACCTCTTGATGGTTGAAATAAGCATATTGAAGATAAGAGAATCACTATTGCATTTGTAACATTGTGTCATCACACAGCAAGGGTAATCGGAAATTTGTGAATGAAATAGCAATTCACTGTATAGAATATCTTTAGGCCGGTTTTAAACAGGTGTGTCATTATTTAAAGTCTTTAATGTGATAGTGTGCTTGCTGTTTAATTGTTAATTTATCAAATCTAGAGTGGGTTTTCAACCTCACCACTTGAAAGAGATAATACATATTTAACCTCTAAAACTCTTAAAGTCTTTGAAAAACACTCATGTTAGAGAAGGCAGCGTCAGAGATGCATGTTGACAAAAGTGGGCGAACAGATTATAAAGCAAGTTCAACATGTTCATTTATAATTTTTATCCAATTGTATTTAGAAAGTTATGCTCTATTTTTGAAATTAATTTACCTTAAATTTTACAGTGTAAATCTATTAAATTTAAATAAGATTTTTGATTAAATTTTTAAAAAATGGATTCAAATTTATGAATCTCTTATTGATGGATCTACTTAATAGAAAATAAAATTCAAAACTTTATATTAAGTTCATAACACGATTGGTGATGACTTTCAACTAAGATGATGACCTATTTCACTGATAATTGTCGTTAAATTATGAAATATGTCATAACAATTCCTAGGAATGTTTTTCTTCCAAACTTCTAACTTTCCTTTGTCCTTGGATCTTATCTGCCATTGAAAAAAGCACGTGTATTCCTTCTTTGTATGGAAGGATTAAAATCATTAAACAATAGCAAAGGTATGAGGCAGATTAGCAAGTTTGACTGTCCAGTTCACATCTTTAAAGATTTGGGAACAAACTGGTCTTGCAGAAACATTAGGAGTGTTCACAACTGAACTTTTGCCTTGAAACACATCCTACTTTAGCATGAATTAACATTTGTTTATAATCAGTTTTTATATTATTACCTAGTAGAAGAAAAATTGAATTTAATACCTGTGACTAAACATATTTAGTTTCTGTGACTCATTTTTCTCATGCCGCCAAAGAAAGTAGTGTTTGATTTACATGTTGGTGTGACAGTCTTAATCTGGTACAAGCTACTGCCATTCAAACATATTCCTAACATGACTTAAAGTCCAGCTCACATCTTACGTCCTAGTTATATAGCTCACAGCTAGTTGTGTTTGTTGGCAATGGATTAAAAAAAAAAGATTTCTTACTTCATATCACCATTACATTAAAATAATGATTACCAATACATATATTCACAATATCAGTACATTTAAGTTACAGTTAAGAAGATTTTTTTGGCTTTATTTGCTCAAAGTTGGTCTTTTGTATCTTTGGCCAACACCTGACTATGTCCAGGTGTAGCGCCATTGGAAAGCATCCTGTGACCTTCCTTCTTATAGCAGATTCACCTGACATTTATAATCATCTTCAGTAGTGTCTTTCAGTATTGTCGGGGCAAAGGTATATGTTTATATATTAGTTCGTTGGTCTTAGAAAATCAAAGTGCTGCTTTATAAGAAAAGCCGCAAAACACTAATATTTGTATGTGAAATATATAACTGCTTCTGTCAGCTTTTTCATTCAAGTCTTTCAGATAATCCTCTTATTTTTAATTTATTTTGTTTAATAGTTTGGATGTAAGTGCTGATTAAGTTTTGATGATCTCATTGCTTCACTAGCCAGTAAATCTCTGCAAATGAAACACTGGATTTCTTGCTGCAGCGAGTTTTAGGTACAAAACTGAACTCAGTACTAATGAAACCAGAACAGATAATTTGGGACTGTAGTGTTTTCAGAGTCTTTTCCAACATTATTATTTGGTTTAATAATACTGTTATTTGGTTTAATAATATTTCACAGAAGAGTTATGTCTTTTTTTTCAGGAAAAAAATTCTAGTGAAGCTTGTTTCACCATCTCCAGATTGGGGTTAAAATACACATTTCAGTTTCCTAATTTATCTAATAATGTTAAATAATAAATTTAAAAAATATATTTTATTAAAACTTTAACTTGTAAAACTAGTATTTCTTGCAAAGCACGATTTGCAGAATATCATTATTCTTTTGTCTGTAATCTAGAAATATATCAGAAAGTGGAGAAATTTCAAGGTAAATCTACTCATCATATTGCATTTGAGTTGTGCTATAATTGTCATTCTGTGGGGAAAGCAAAGATGTATTTGCTAATGATATCTATTCAAAATATTGTCTTCCTGACTTTTGAGGTGTCCTGGCCAGAATGATATCCTATAGGCATACTCCTTAGGTAATATTTTATACGTTGTTTAATTAAGTTGTTAAGATATTGGATATACACTAGAAATATTATTATATATTTACAATTTTGCCTAACACAGTTTTTTTCCATTCCATGTCATGTATTCTGTTACACTTGTTCCCACTGCACACCTTTTGTTCATGCTTCTACCCAGAGCTCTCCACAACTCTTTGCTGTGGTAATCACTGTTTATATTTTACATATTAGGTCAAATATTTCCTTGGTGAGGCATAATTAAAATTAAGTGAATTCTTTTTTCGTTCCCCAAACACCCTATCCTGTATCTTTGTAGCACTTATTCCAATTTCAAATTATATATCTATCACTTATTCCAATTTCAAATTATATATCTATTGTGTATTATTTATAGTCATCAGTAAAGTTAGGGATCATGTCTTATTCATCATTATGTATACGGTTTTTGACATGCTGGCTATACATTGGAGGTCTCTAATGGTTACATGTTTAATGAGTAATTGGATATTATTACCAGTGATTACATAGGTCAAATATATAACTAAATGCTTTTTGGACTTTTCCATGGAGTCCACCCTTCTCAGACTCTCAACTGGATGATTTAAATAGCTTTGTTACTGTGTTTCTGTTTGCATTTGATACACTAGAATCAATTTTATGTCCAATAAAGTTGTCTTTTTAAAAAGAAAGCCAAATTAAGTCGCTTTCCTCTGAGAATTTTCTTACTGAATGTAATTGAAATGATTGACAAGGCCATTCATAAGTTGATCACTGTCTAATTCTCAGAAATAATTTATTGCCACCTCTCTTCAGGCTCACTATTTCATGCACACTGGTTTTCTAATATTTTTTTATACACACTAACGGTTATTCCTCCATAGAACAAGTAACAGGTAGTTCAGGCCAAACTTACAGAACAAATAGAACAAAATATTCAGTGATTCACATCAAATAGAAATTAATTTCTCTCTCATGTAACACATTGGCGTAGGCAAAGGATCCTTCCAACTTGCTGATCTGATAGCTTCCTAGAGACTTGTCTTTGCATTGCTTAAGCTAGCCATCAGCACAATATACGAGTTCCAGCCCTCAGGAAGAAGAAAGCAGAAACCAGATGCTTGCAGGACATGCCCTGTAAGTTAAACATATTTCCATTCATAGCCCATTGGTTGCTCATTTCACAGGGCCACCCCTAACAGTCTGGGGAATGTGGATATGTGTCCTGCTTAAACTTGGAGGAAGAGGTTTTATTTATTAAAAGGAGAAAAAGAATACTAGGGAAAACTAGCTGTCTTGGTTACAAGGTCTTGGCATTTGTTACTTCCTTTGCCTAAAATGGTTGGACTGCAGATTTTAAAATGCTTAGTTCCTAGTTACCATTCAAGTTTCAAGTAAAATTAATCTCCTTAGGTAAGTTTAACAACCAATGCACGTGGTCTCCATCATTACTGTTCATTAAAAATTTTTTTCATAGCACTCATCACTACCTGAAAATATCTTGTCCAATTATTGATGTACTTTTCTATTTGTATGTTTAAATGCCCTGTTCTCTTTCTGCTTCTCCATCAAAATGAGTTCAAGTAAGCCCCTTGAGAACAGGAATTTTGTCTGCGTAATGCTCTTTGTCTGTGCTTTCTGCATCTAGAAAAATACCTGTCGCATAACTCTCAAAAAAATATGGAATGAGTGAATAGAATGACACAATTTTATGACATATGAAGAAAATATTCACTTTTTCCTTTCATGCTTGCATGAGACAGAGATGTATATAACAGTAGCTAAATATGTAAAATAGTATACTGATGTAACACACAGAATCAGAAGCAATTCAGTCTATATTTTAAAGATATTTTTATTTTTATGTACATACAAGACATAATCAGTTCTTAAAGTGCTATGATTCATAGCAATATATTCTCTTAACATTATATCTCAACTTATTTTTGTACAATGCGACTAATTATCTAAGGAACTTCTACCTAAATATTTCTCCCAGAAGGTCACATGATTCCTGTATGACATGCATTTCCATTACCAATAGCATAGCTACTGTGATAAACAAATGCAGTCACATCTAGTGCCGTTAACATAGAGGGATTGATGGCTGTCATAAGAACAACTAAAACTTAGGCTAAGGATACTATATAGAAGGTGTAACCTTTTAGTAGTTTTGAAGGAGAAACAAATTGTACGTAGAAGAAGAGCACTTTAGAAAATAGAATAGTACTTGTAATTTCTAGAAGTAAGAATGACCTGCCTTATGTAGCCTCAGATGATCAAGGAGAATCAGTCGTTGTTGGCCTTGAAAACATTTTTCTTTCAAATGCCTTTTTCAGAAGCACAGCTACTTTTGTTCTATTAACTTCCCAATTTGCAGAGTCTAGACTTTGATCCTAAAATATATTTCATCACTAGTATCGCTCTATGTTTCTGGTTAACTCTTTTAATTTTTTTTGTTTGTCAAGGGCAAGCTGAACATTAATTAATTTCATTTGCATTAACATTATCTCTAAATAATTGGATTTGGTGTGATCCCATTACCAGATTCCCTTACATAGGACAATCTCATTAACAGCCCCCCCCACCCCCCAAGATGTCACTTTAGATCCATTTGGTAACAGAGATACAGACATAAACTCATTACCTGATGCACTCTCCATTCTTAAACTGACGAGGTTTGCTTTTGTTGTTTGAAAGCAATATGCCTGAAATCTAGTATTTCTGCAGAGGATAAAGAAAATTATTTTCATAGAGAAAAAGTTTATAAACTGAAGGAAAGAGAAAAGGAAGGAAGAAAGCAAAAGAGAAAAAAGCAAAGGCATAAATTATTCCTAATCACATTACACAATACTATTTATTAAAAGTTATAGAAACATTTGTGCAGGCTTTGGTTAACCTCATAGAGCTATTTATTATCATTCAAGGCAATTGAATTTTTTTTTTTTTTTTTTTTTGCGGTACGCCGGCCTCTCACCGCTGCGGCCCCTCCCGCTGCGGAGCACAGGCTCCGGATGCGCAGGCCCAGCGGCCACGGCCCACGGGCCCAGCTGCTCCGCGGCACGTGGGATCCTCCCGGACCGGGGCACGAACCCGCATCTCCCGCATTGGCAGGCGGACTCCCAACCACTGCGCCACCAGGGAAGCCCAATTAAATTTTTTGAAGATAGAAAAATATAAATATTTTGTCATTTATTGTCATTTTTATTGAGACTTGTCTTCTCCCTCCAAAAAATTAATATGAAATGTGCATGTCTTATTTGGATTTCTGGTAAGAAATTAGCAATACACTAAGTCTGCTGAATATATTTCGTTAGTAAATCTAAGGTGTTTCCTCACTCACTGTCCTCTTCTTACTTATATAAGGATATAAGTGGTGATTGGGTAGGAGTCAATTGGGGGTGGCCAGTACTCGGGCAACCAGAGAACAAAGCTGCTTTCTTTGCCCTGTACTAGCCTGGCGTTGATCCAAACTGAAGTGCTGTGGGCCAATTACAACTGATGTTACAGGCAGTTTTCCTGGCATGCTCTTCTATTACCAAGCCCATAGAGAATCTGCGTTTCTTTGCCTTGGGAACTTTTATGGGGGCAGAAAGCAAGAAGTGTAGGAGGATGAGGGTTTTTAATCCATTGTTTAATATGTAAGTTTTGTTTACAAAAACAGTCGTACTGTACTGGAGAACAGCAGTTTCTGCCTCGCCCCTTCAAATCTATGATTTTCACTCCCCAGAGGCAGTCCTATGCAACTCATTCATCGATTTCTTCTTGCATATTCATTGTATTTCTGGATACTGTTATAGCCGATATTACATTTTTAGATTTCTCCATTGGTAAACCAGTTGACTGCCAACCGTGAAAGATGAGAATATAATCTCCTTATTCAACGTCCTCTTACCCATTTCCCTCACCATATACTCTTTCCAGTACTCTTGTATCTCAATTTCTGGTTCAGTATTTAGTGATTACATTTTATGGTTATACATGGTTATAAATGTTATTTAAACTGACTCCTACCATTTCCTGTGATTACATTTCCCATTTAGGACAGCCTTTGGTTTTCTTAGTGCTAATAATTACCTCATTTGGTTGTGGGCAGGTTTTCTTTCTGCCTATTACTGATTGATTAACCCAGACTTTCTAAGAGAACTGTGAAACTCTTCTCAAAATGCTCAGATAACTTTATCAGGTAAACTACCAATTCCAGTATTTTTTTCTTGGACTCATTGTTCCTTAAAACACTCTTGTCTTAATCTTGCAGTTTGAATTGGTTGTTTTCTAGACCTGCAAAACAGCTGTTGTAATGGAACTTCTTTTTACTATGCTCATGGGAAGTCTTAAACCTTTTTACTATATTCAATACTTGTTTCCTGGTTCCCACATTTTTTCTTCTCATGGTTAACTTTTATAGGTTTTATGAAACATACTCTTCAGTAGCTTCTTGAAAAAAACAACAGATAAAGGTAAACATTTTGAGGTCTTGCTGTCCTTAAATGGTCTTTATATTCTTTGCTCTTTTGGTTAACATTGATATAGATATTTTGGTTAAAATATTAAATTGATTGATATTTTGGTCAAAACGGCAGTTATTTAGTATTAGTTTTGTGAACAGTCACTTCGACTTGCTCTCAATAGTCATTTGCCTCATTTCCCCCTCCCCCCCCTTTTTTACCTTTGGGTTATCAGTGTGCTTATCAAAAAAAAATCAATTACGTACCCATTATCAGATTTGGTTACTATAGAAAGACTTTGAATAACAGTGGCTTAAATCAAAGAGACATATTTCTCTCTTCAGAAACTGTCTAAATATTGTCGTTTGAGGGCTGACATGCTAGCTCTACAGCAGCAGGCGTTTAGTTTATCCACTCTTATTTCTCTATCGTCTTCCTCACATGGCTTCTATTGTATTGTTTGTCATGGCTGGTGCAGCCACTTGAGCACGTGCCAACAAGCCCGAAGAGGAGAAGGCGAGTGGACGATTCGTCTCCTTTAACAGCAGTCGCAAGAAGCCACACATAGTCTCACGGGCCAGAAGATGTGGTTCTTCTTGTCCTCTGAATGCCCCTTTGCGTAGCATTGTGGTATTTTTTTCAAGAATGCATTTTCCTTTTCTGTGTTTTAAGATTTACTTGAAAATTTCACCCAAAAACTCTGCCTGTTTCTTCTGAGTTCTTTTTTGCTCTTGGTATGGGCACATGGTGATCTCTGGATAACTATTTATAATTAAAAGTGAGGCACTCAGGTGGCAATTGGGGGCATTTTGTGGATAGGTCTCACTTATAAAGAGTTTTACCATAGGGTAATTAGTAAGAGAGTCTGTTACTCCACTGGGAAATCCTGAAGTGTCATTATTTTTTCACATTTGGTCTGTCCACTGCCCAGAAAAAATCCTGGTAAATATGTTGAGGAAGAGAGCAGAGGGGTATCACCATGCACTGTGCAGACATGCATTAATCTTTTTTTTTTTAACATCTTTATTGGAGTATAATTGCTTTACAATGGTGTGTTAGTTTCTGCTTTGTAACAAAGTGAATCAGTTATACATATACATATGTTCCCATATCTCCTCCCTCTTGCGTCTCCCTCCCACCCTCCCTATCCCACCCCTCTAGGTGGTCACAAAGCACCGAGCTGATCTCCCTGTGCTATGCGGCTGCTTCCCACTAGCTATCTGTTTTACATTTGGTGGTATATATATGTCCATGCCACTCTTTCACTTCGTCCCAGCTTACCCTTCCCCCTCCCCATATCCTCAAGTCCATTCTCTAGTAGGTCTGTGTCTTTATTCCCGTCTCATGCATTAATGTTTAGTTCCACCCCACTGCTATGTGTAGTTCTTTGAGTCCAGAGCTTTACTGATCCAGCCCTCTCAGAGAGTATATTTCCTCTATTCTGCTGGAGTGGGAAAGGTACGTTTTCTTGGCAATAAAGCCTTGGGGGAAAAAATCTGGGGGCCCCAATCATAGTGTTTTCAGTCTCAACCCTCATATTCCAGCCTTCAGAAGTAGTTGTTGCCTCCAGAGTTCTAGGTCTTCTGGTTTTCTGTGGGATAAATCAGCTAGTTTATAATTGGCTCCATGCCCTTAAGGATTATCTTTCTCTCTCTGTTAAGTAAGTTGCCGCTCATCTGTCCATTTTCTATATGTAAAGATTTGTTGACTTTTATTATCTTGTACTTGTCACCTTTTCAGTCCTTTCTGTCCTTGTTGGAATACAATTTAAAATTTTTATTTTCTTTATTGTTGTAATAGTGAAATTTGAGGAGGGACCAGAGAGAAAAATGTGATCATTGCTGTATATGTGAGTGGAAGTTCCCTAAGCTTACTTGTAGAGAACCTTTGAAGGTAATAAAGTAACAATTTCTACTGTAAATAACAAAAGAGAGGAGTAGAGATTTTTTGTTCCCAAAGAAGACTCATGCCCAACTCCTTGTCTGCTTTCCAGTGAGCTGGCAAACTGTTGAGATGGCATCTATTTGAGATACCTTGAGGCTGAATCTTAGGTACCTGAGCTCACAGTCTCAGCAAGAGGAACAGAACACAAATCAGGGAGGCCAAGAAAGACTTCAACAATGAGGACATGAGCAGTGACCACCATGGCCAAATAAATGAGGTCATTCTCTAATTTAGCCATCCAGGGAGAGGAAGGGTCCTTCTGAGACACCCTGCCTCTGTCAGAGCTGTTAAACTAGATGCCACCTAGAAACACAGATCTTTGATGAAGTACTATCCTTTGTCATTACTGCTAAAGATCTTGGCCCTAATTTGTCACAGGACTCATAACACTTCCTTTTCTGTGTGCGTTTTGCCAAATTTCTCCTACTAAGACTTTACTTTCTACTTCACTAGAAGCAGGATTAATCTGAATTACTGATTATTTAAAAGTGTGATAGTGAAATCTGAGAATTTGGTCACTCTTTCTGAAATACTTTAATAATTTGTTTTTTTTCTTAATTTACCTCAATTTAAAATGATAAGGTAACCAGTTCTTTTTTTATGATACTGCCATAATTATGGAAAAGAAGCACTAAACATATTGCCCTGAATGTGGCTGGTTACATTAGAATGTACTTGGTGTATTAGTTACTTATTTCTGCTGTAATAAATCACTACAAGTTAGTGGCTTAAAACAACAGAAATTTATTGTTATTATTCTGCAGATCAGAAATCTAAGAGCAGTCAGCAGGGCTGCATTCCTTTTGAATGCCCTAGGTGGGAAGGGAGGGTAGGGGAACTTTATCTGTTCCTTTGCCTTTTCCAGCTTCCAGAGACCATCATCGTTCCTTGCCTCAGGATCCCATCCTTACATCATCCAGACCTCTGCTTCAGTCATCATATCTCCTTCTCTGACTCTGACTTTCCTTCTTCCTTGAGAACTCTTTTGATTACATTGGGCTCACCCAGATAATCCAGGATAATCTTCTCATCTCCAGGGTTCTTAATTTAATTACTGCAAAGTCCATTTGCCATGTTAGGTAACATAATCACAGGACATGTACATCTTTGAGGGACCATTATTCTGTCTACCACACTTGGAATCATGAAATTATCTCAATTATTAGATCTAATTACAATACTTAGTGTGTTCTAATACACACACACACACACACACACACACACACACACACACACAGCATTCCAAAGACTGAACTCTATCCTATTTTCCAGTAGACTAACATTTTTCTTTCAATCTATTGAAGGATTTCATCCCAGAGAACAATGACTGTCATTTAAAACAATTCATTCACAAGAGGGTGTTTTAAGGGGTGTGTGTGTGTGTGTGTGTGTGTGTGTGTGTGTTAGTAGAAATGACAAATCTTGGAGAAATCTTGTACTTCCTTTTGGATACAATACCAAACATGCTGTTTCTATACTCTGTCTTAAAATCTTGTATGAGTTGATAATTAATTGGCATGTTAAGTGTATCTTTTCTACTAAGAAACTTGCTTGGGTTTATTCAGCTGATTTTTTGAGTCTTTTGCCAATCAATTACAAATAAATTTAACATATAGTTATGTGGTTAAAATGACTATTGAAAAATTAGGTATTTGTGCAATTTCAGCTGCTAAGATGACAGAAAAATGATAGCAAATTGAACGTGTATCTGTTAATTATACTAAGTCTGACAGTTTAAATTGTAAACTCAGTGAGCTTTCTATGTTAATTGAATATGCCAGCGAGGTATTTAGCCCTTCTTGGAGTGTTGTAATTTCAGATATTTGGTCACCTTTTCAGACCGTTTCGTTTTGGAACATACATCCAGAATGCAGTTAAGATGTACTTTGAGGGACTGTTAGGCATATACCACGAGAAATTTTAGAACATACAGAAAATTCCAGAGCCACTTACTTTTGTATTCTTAAACAAGCAAGGACTTACGTTGTATAAGAAAAAAAAAAATCCACATAGGCCTTTGTGAACCCTCAGCTCAAGTGCTTTGTTAGTTTTTAAAAACTTTTTGAAAATGGGATTCCCAATTTACTTGATTCTTTTCTCTGGCATTCTTTAAACTCCTCCTCTCTCCTGGATCACCTCAAAACAAAACACCTGCTTTCAACTTAGCTGTAGAAACAAAAATTATTAAAGCTTACTAGACTAAAATAATACTTCCTAAAATAAATTTTATTTTTGTCTTTTTATATCACAAAAGAACATGTGAATAGTGTTACCCAAGGGTTCTGGTTTGAGTTCACTGATAATATCTCTTTATAACACAGTGCCAACAAATAAACATAAAAAAAACAACAAAGGAAAGTAATATGAAAGCCACAATAAAAATTCACCAACCAAAAATTCTTTATATATTGAGGTTTTCACCACACAGTCAGGGTGTCAAAAGGAAATTTCTCTCTTAGTTTAAATTTTTGAAACAGTAGGATGTCAGAACAGTTTAAATAAATCAAATACAAAACTGTAAGAGTGCATTGAAAAATTTAATATTTTACTGACTGCTCAGTCATAGGTTAGCAGCTAAGTTTTCTCTACACTTTTATTTGTACTAAGTTTATTGAGTCAAAGACAAAAACAAAAAAAGAAAAAAAAAAGAGGAAAGGAAGGAAAATCAATATCCTGAGCTATATATGATGGAAGTTTGAGATATTGAGTTCATGGCTTATCAATTCCTGACTAGTAGAAGTTTCTTACTTCATTTTTTGTGAATGGTTTTATAACTAAATGTGAACATAGATGAATCTAACATCCCAACAAGTTAATTGCTCAGCAGAATTAAAGCATTCAGACATTTATGACTGCAACTAAATTACTTGACTTTGAAAAAGATAAAATTCAGTTAGTTTTTGGTAAAGATTAAAGCATATGTGGTTCCCTTGCCTTTCTTTTTCATCCTCTAGGAGAGCTCAACCTGAGTTGATGGGCTTGGAGATACTCTAGTCAGAAATTTCTGGGTCTTCCCATTCTTAGGTTTTTATTTCCTAGCAACCCAAGAAACGACATCATTAACTTTCTAGCTCCAAAATAAGGTTTATTCAGAAGGCAGACCAAACTGTGGCCTGCCATTGTAAATGTGGCTTGCCAAAATGCACACTCATTTCAGTCTCCCTCTGTCAAACTTTTTCATATATGAATAATTAGGTGGAAATAAATGTTAAGTGGTATAATTTTTTCTCCATGCCCATATGGCGTTAAAAAAAATTAAACTTTGGACTGACTTCATTAAGATAGCCGAATCTGAGGAGAACAAATTTAAAAAAATGAAAAAAGAGTAAAGAAAGCCTATGTGAACTATGGGATAACATTAAGAGAAGCAGTCTGTGAATTATTGGAGTCCCAGAAGGAGAAGAAAAGGAGAAGGGAGCAGGAAGCTTATTAAAGCAATAATGACTGAGAACTTCCCAAATCTGTGAAGAGAATTGGCCATCCAAGTTCATGAAGCTTATAGAACTTCAGACAAATACCACTGAAAAAGATCTTCTCTCAGACACATTGTAACAAAACTGTCAAAAATCAAAGACAAAGAGAATTTCTTAAAAGCAACAAGAGAAAGGAAGCTCATAATGTACAGGGGAAATCCCACCTATAAGACTATCAGTAGATTTCTCAACAGAAATCTTACAGGACAGGAGAGGATGGGATAATACATTCAGAGTGCTGAAAAAAATTTTTTTTCAACCAAGAATTCTTTACCCAGAAAAGTTGTCCTTCAGAAATTAAGGAAATAAAAAGACATTCCCAGACAAACAAAAGATGAAGGAGTTCATCACCACTAAACTTATCTGACAGGAAATGCTGAAAGGAATTTTTTCAAGCTGAAATGAAAGGATGCTAATGAGTAACATGAAAATATGCGACACATTGGCAAAGATAAGTATGTAGTCAAATTCAGAATACTATAATACTGTAATACGGTAGTGTGTTAACAACTTAACTCTGCAAAAAGGTTAAAAGACAAAAGTATTAAAAATAACTATAGTTGGTTAATATAGTAGTTGGTTAATGAATGTAAAATATAAAAACATAAATTATGACATTACAAGTATAAAAGGGAGAGTAAAAGGGTAGAGTTTTTGTATGCGATCCAAGTTAAATTGCAGTTGGTGTAAAATAGACTGCTGTATCTATAGTACATTCTGTAAAGCCTCAAGATAGCCACAAAACAATACATACAGTAGATACACAAAATATAAAGAGAAGGGAATCAAAGCATACCACTAGGGAAAATCATTAACTCACAAAGGAAGGCAGTAGCAGAAGAAGACAGAAACGACAGAAATACAAAACAGTCAGAAAACAATAAGATAGCATGAGTAAGTCTTACCTCTCAGTAATGAATCTCACAGTAATTGGATTAAACTAGCCAATCAGAAGGCGTAGGATGTCTGAAAGGATAAAAATAAGACCCAACTATATGTTGCCTACAAGAGATTCAGTCAGTTTGAAGGACACAACAAAAAGGCTCAAAATGAAGGGATGGAAAAAAATATTCTATACAAGTTAAACCCGAAAGAGACCAGGACTCTCTGTACTTCTATCAGACAAGACAGACTTTGAACCAAAGACAGTAACATGAACACCTACATTAAGAAAAAATATATCTCAAATAAACAAATAGTTTTACACTTTGAGGAATGAGAAAGAGAAGAAGAAACTGAGCAGAAGGTTAGCAGAGTGAGGGAAGTAGCAAGGATCAGAGCAGAAATAAATGCAGTAGAGACCAGAAAATCAGTAGGAAAAAATTCAATGAATCCAAGAGCTCATTTTTTGAAAAGGTAAAAAAATACGGACAAACTCTAGCTAGGTTAAGAAAAAAAGAAGACTCAAATGAGAAGTGAAAGAGGAGGCATTACAACAAATATCACACAAATACATAGGATCTTAACAGAGTACTATGAAAAATTATATGCCAACAAATTGGATATCCCAGAAGAAATGAACAAATGTGTATAAAGATACAAAGTACCTACACTCAATTAGAAAGAAATAGAAAATCTGAACATACCAGAAATTACTAAGGAGATTGAGTCAGTAATCAGAAAGTTCCCAACAAATAAAAGCCCAGGACTGAATATTTCTCAGGTGAATTCTATCAGACATTAAAAGAAGAATTAATGCTAATTTATCTGAAACTCTTCCAAAAATGTAAAGAGGAGGGAACTCTCCCAAACTCATTTTACAAGGCCAGCATTACTCTGCTATAGGATAAGGACACTATGAGAAGAGGGAAATAAAGGCTAATAAAGCCTGATGAATACAGATACAAAAATTCTCAAAAAATAAACTGAAATCAACATGACATTTAAAGTTCATACACCATGATCAAGTGGGATTTATCCCTAGCATGCAAGGATAGTTCATCATACTTAATTCAATTGATATACCGCATTAATAGAATGAAGGATAAAAATCATATGATCATTTCAGTAGATGCATAAAAAGCATTTGACAAAATTCAACATCCATTCGTACTAAAAACTCTCAATAAATTGAGTATAGAAAGGACATGCTTCAACATAATGAAGGCCATATATGACAAGCCCAAAGCTAACATTGTCACAGTGGTGGCAGGATGAAAGGTTTTTTTTGCTAAGATCGGTAACAAGACAAGAATGCCCACTCTCATAACTCTTAGTTAACATAGTTCTGGACAGCCTAGACTGAGCAATTAGGCAAGAAAAAGAAATAAAAGGCACTCAATCAGTAAAGAAGTAAAATTTTCTCTGTTTTCAGGTGATATGCTCTTGTATATTTGGAAGATCCTAAAGATTCCATTAAAAAAATCTGTTCAAATTAATCAACATTCATTAAAGTTACAAGATACAAAATCAACATACAAAAATCAGTTGTGTTACTATACACTAACCACAAAATATCTGAAAAGGAAAGAAAGGAAATCTCATTTACCATAACGTCCAAAATAATGAAAAAAATTAAAAAAATAATGAAATACTTAGGAACAAATTTAATCAAAGAGATGAAACACCTGTACACTGAAAACTATAAGACTTTGATGAAAGAAATGGAGACACAAATAAATGGAAAGATATCCCATGTTCATGCATCTGAAGAATTAATATTAAAATATCCGTACTACATAAAACCATCTATAGATTCAATGCAGTACCTTTCAAAATTCCAATGACATTTTTCAGGGGAAAAAAATTCCTAAAATTCATGTAGAGCCACCTATGATCCTCAATAGCCAAAGCAATTTTGAGAAAGAAGAAGAAAGCTGAAGGCATCATACATACTTCCTTATTTTAAACTGTATTACAAGGCTGTAATAATCAGGAGTATGATGCTGGCATAAAAGCAGACACTTGGGCCAATGGAGTCTAGAAGTAAGCCCTTGACAGTGGTGCCAAGAATACTCAGTGGGGAAAGAAAATTCTCTTCAGTAAATGGTGCTGGGAAAATTAGATAACTACATGCAGAAGAATTAAACTCCTATCTTATACCACTCACAAAAACTAACTCAAAATGGGTTAAAAAATTAAAATGTAAAACTCCCAGTAAAAAACATAGGGGGAATCTTCTTGACATTGGTCTTGGTGGTGATCTTTTGATATGACCCCCAAAGCACAAACAATAAAAGCAAAAATAAATAAGTGGGGGTGTATCAAGCTAAGAAGCTTTTGCAAAAGCAACAGTAAGCAAAATGAGAAGACAGCCTGTAGGTGTGAGAAAAATATGTGTAAACTATCTACCTGAGTAAGGATTAATATTCAAAATATAAAGTATCTCAAAATACAACTTAACAGCAAAACAAAAAAAAATATCTAAGGAATGGGCAGAATAGCTGAATAGACCTTTTTTTCCCCAAAGATGGCATGTAAGTGGCCATCAGATACATGAAAAGATGTTCAATATTACTAATGTTACTAATCATTGGGGAAATGCATCTGTTAGAATGGCTACCATCAAAAAGACAAGAGATGAGTGCTGGCAAAGATATGGAGCAAAGCGAGCCTGTGTGCACTGTTGATGGGAATGTAAATTGGTACAACCGCTATAGAAGTTCTTCAGAACACTTAAAATTAGAACTGCCATATGATCCAGCAATCCCACTTCTGGGCATATATCTAAAGGAAATGAAATAGAATCTCTAAGTGATATCTGCACCCCCATCTTCATTGCAGCATTATCCACAGTAGTCAAGCCTTGGAAGCAACCTAAATGTCCATCAGCAGGTGAATGGATAAAACAGTTGTGGTATATAAGCAAATGGAGTATTATTCAGTCATGAGAAAGAAGGAAATTCTGCCATTTGGAATAACATGGATGGACCTTGAGTACTCTCAAGGCAATCATTTATGCTAAGTGAAGTTAAATCAGACAGAGAAAGGCAAATACTGTATGATATCATTTATGTGTAGAATCTAAAAATCTGAACTCATGGAATCAGAGTAGAATGGTGCTGGCCAAGGGCTGAAATATGGTGGAAATGGGAAGATGACAGTCAAATGCTACAAACTTCCATTTAGAAGATGCAAAAGCTTTGGAGATATCGTGTAAGCATAATGACTGTAGTTAACAATGCTGTATGATACACATGAAAGTTTCTAAGAGAGTATATCTTAAATGTTCTCAACACACACACACACAAAAGGTAGTTATGTGAGGTGAAGGAGCTTTTAACTAACCCTATTGTGGTAATCATTTCACAATACAAAAATGTATCAAATCATGATCTGTACACCTTAAACTTCCACAATATTGTATGTTAATTTATCTCAATAAAGTTGCAAAACGTAGAAGAACTTTATTTCTTATGACATTTCGAATTCCAAAAATATGGGGAAGATATGGATAGTACAATTTCCACATACTTGAGACCCACTTTCCTCTGTGGTTATCATCTTAAATCTTGTGTGTAGTACATTTACTATGATTAATGAACCAATATTGGTCCATTATTACTAACCTATGATATCTTTAAGTTATTCTGCCCCAAGATCCCATACCATGTTACATTGGTTTTTACATCTTTAGGCTCCTCGTAACTGTCACAGTTTCTCAGACATTCCTTGTTTTTGATGACCTTACTGGTTTTTAAAACTTCTGGTCAGGTATCCTGTAGAATGTCTGTCTATTGGGATTTGTGTGATGTTTCCTCATGAGTAAACTGAAGTGATGGGTCTGGAGAGGGAGACCATAGAGGTAAAGTGTCATTCCTGTCATGTCATATCAAGTGTACATACTATCAACATGACTTACCACTGTTGACATTGACCTTGATCACTGGGCAGAAGTGGTGTTTGTCATATTTCTCCTCTATAAAGTTATTCTTTTTTCCTCATTTCCATATTGTACTTTGGAAAAAAGTCACTATGCACAGTGCAACAAAATAAAGTAGTATTGAATTATGATACAAAGTATTAAGTAAATAACCCATGAGTACATACTGATATAAATAAATGACCAAATGAATTAATAAACAGAGAAGAAATAAATCTCTGATGCAGAAGAATTCCAAATAATTTATACAGATATCCTCACTCAAGAAGGTGGAACATAACATTTCACTCCTTCAGTGGCTTTTCTTTTGACTTCTCTCAATGGGGGTATGTCTAAACAGATTCCTAGGAGGTAACAGAATAGGGATAGACAAAATTAAGCATATGATGACTGATATTTTCCAAAATCAAAGCCACGTAAATTCCTAGTCCAGCAGTCTAATGAATCCTAAATGCTACATAAACCAATGACATGCAGAACAGTTAAAACAAAGAAAAACTTGAATGTGTTTGGAGAAAAAAGAGATTATTTTTAAAAGAGTGACATGTATTTCCATAAGCATATGAAACTCTTAAGGACAGAAACAAAAAGATAGGAAACTTACAGAAACACTGAGTGCTTGAGTTGATGGCATATTTACTAAAGTTTTTGGAAAGAATTTCCAGGAGAGAGGAAAAAAAAATCTCATTAGTGAAGTGATAGATTTTAAGCCTTGTAAGCAGCTCCTGGATTTATTCTGTATCTTGGCAAGAATATACTTCTAAATATACACACCCATACATACAGGCTTCTGTTTCTGTGAGTGTATGTGTATATATGTGTATGTGAATGTCTGTTTATATCTAAGAGAATAGAGTCACTATAAGCATATGTATGTATACACGCATACATACAGGCTTCTGTTTCTGTGAGTGTATGTGTATATATGTGTGTGTATGTGAATGTCTGTTTATATCTAAGAGAATAGAGTCACTATAAGCATATTCTTTATAAGAGTCAAGCAGTTTGCTAAGTTGCTTGATTTATTCCTTGGGAACTTTTATATGCTGGAAAAAAGTGTCTTAAGTGGGAAATTACAAAATCTGTAATGCTTTAGAAGCTTATTAAATTACCCTATTTATATATAGTATTAACAATCATCTATTCTCTCATGCCTATATATTGATATATTTTCTTTAATTTATGTGAGTTAAGTAATATTCACCATGATTTAAATAAAAGATCTGGTAAAATTTGATCAGTTTAGGAAAATAATTTGTAACGTATTGTACACAGAATATCTTAGTGCCAACCAATAGTTGAATTGGTTATATTTAAATTTAAGTATTTCTCTGATTATTCAGACGAGCACGTTAATTTCATCTTACATTTAAAATTATGAAAATGCAGTCAATTATTTATGAAATCTTAGTTTGGCAAATTTCAGCCATTTTGAATATCACTGAGGTGAAAATTGTTATAAAGATCAAATGTGCCTGTCATCTACATGTTTAACAGCAAACACAATTTTTAAAGTCACAAAGCTGCATTGTCAAAAACTAAAGATAAATTTTGACACTGGCGGAAATGTGGTTCACTTAAAGGAAATAAAAAAACACTCAGGCTTATGTGTAAATTACCTTCAGTTCTCTTCATTTGGCAGGGTATTTAGGGATAAAAAAAAGTAGTAGTCTCTTAGGCACGTAATATTTATAAGTTCAGGATTTTGTGTACTCAGACTTTTTTTCTAAGTGACATAACCTTGCTCAAACATCACCCAGAAACCCATTCGCTCTCACAAGAGACTTTCTAAGTAGCAGTCACATCTGTGCTATTACACTATATTTTTGCAAAGCTAGCAACAACTGAAGCCATATTATTAAATTATGAAAAAAATGCATAAATCTCAATAGACTTGTTTGTTGTTTCAAGAGCAAGAAGTAGTGATCCCTATGCCTTGAATTACTTAAATTTTTGTAATGATATTATTAAATATATTCAAATATAAATGACATTAAAAATTAACCTGTTTAAACTATTTAAGATTACCTGAATAAATTTGATTAGAAATCTGTTTTAAATCTATTTAAAGTAGCAGTGATGCTAGAAGTTGCAATTTTCCAGGAAACCAATAAATCAGTAGTTTAATATGTAAATGAAATATGCACTAAATTAAATAATTAAAGTATAAAATCACTTTGTAGGGTTGGGGGCTGCTTAAAAACATCGAGATAAATTGTTATTTCTGCATTATCCTCATATAACTTTTCTGTATGCAAAATCTTTACTTAAAAAATAACCACTGGCCTAATTATATGTAGCTTTAGTTAGTACTGTAAGATCATATGTCTGCTGTATCTTTCCTTATTCTTCAGTTTTCCGATTCATTCTTTTTATCTTATATTATTTTCTAATCATTCACTGAAAATGTTGACAGGAAATTTTGCAAGGCATTTTTTAATCTTTAAATTAGAATTCATACTCCAACTCATGAATTCATGTCTGGTGTTTGATAATAAAATATTATTGAAATAAGAGAAACATAAAATCTGTATTCAGTAAATTATTCTGTTTTAAAATCTTTGCTAAGTTAATAGCTATATTCTGCACTTAAAAAGTATAGTATTTCAGAACTATAATGAGGTACATGCTGAACATATTAATATTAGCTCTCATACAGAAAGACATAATGATACACAGTGGAAAAGCACTTAATATTATGTCAGATATTTCAGATCATTTCATGGAAAATTGTTGAAGGTTAACTTTAAATCACATGCGAATCCAAGAATTAATTACAATTGATTTTATGGAACAGTAAAGCAGGACTTAAAATTCTGTTGTTTTTCAGAAAGTTTTGAATAATACAATTTAATTTTCCTTGATATTACTGGAGGCCAGGGAAAGCTGATTTAATTTGATAATGATAAGTCTTGCCTTCTTTTAAATGGAGTCTTTAAAACATGTCAGCTAACTCTGATTATTTAATGATTTATAGGAAAAATTCAGTACAGCATATATAACATTGTTCCTTTCCAAAAAAAAAAAGGAAAAGGGACCATGGACTGTGGTTCTATAGTTTGGAAAGGCGAATATATGGAAGTTTGAAGTTTTTAATGAAAGGCATGATATTTATAATTGATAATTGTTTAATGCAATAGATACAAAGAAATTTATATTTATAAGCCTGAAGATGAATTTAGATTGTGAAATGAAACTAAATGAATTTAGATTGTGATTCTTTGTTTTCTTTTTTGTGAAATACTTTTAAATTACCCTTTCTATTTATGCATTTATTATATAAACCTACACAATGTTTTATGTCTAGACACATAAATTTTCATTGAGGTGAATTATGCAACATCATGTCTCTCTTCTTGAAGAATTGCAGATGTTCATATACACCATGTAATTGAGATTGAGACTATTAAATACATCTCATCTTAAAATGAAACAGACATCAGAATGACCCAAGGCAGAAAAAAATGGGATTGGCCTTAGATTTAAAACAAACAAAAAAAGCAAAACACAAACAAGAAACAAAACAAAGTATGTGCATCTTACCCTGAGGTAGTAGAGAAATAAGACAAGTTGTTTTCAGATGCAGTTAATGTTACAGGTAGTTGAGTATCCCTGATGACTTGAGGAAGTATGTGAGAGACTGAGAAAAACAAAGCAAACAATAAATACTGTACAGAGCTGACTAGGAAACTGGAAAATTGCAGAAAGATCACCGATGTTAGCGTCCCTGAATCTTTAGTGGTGCCCATTGGCAGAGCCATGTGATTTGCCAGGAGGGGTTCGCATCCTGGGTTAAAGAAATGGGAGTGACTATTGAAGGATTAATATGCTGAGGGACAGTTTATCCTCGGGAAGAGGGAATTTTATAACCAAGAATGTGACCTGTATTGTTTAGATTGACCAAGAAAAAAAACAGTCCAACAAGAAATGAGATTGTTAGATTAGGAGAAAATGGTTATTTCAAAGACCTGGATGTGATAATAGGGCTGATAAGCACAAGTGGTGGAAGGAAAAACCTGAGTGAAATAGTGTGATAAGAAGTGGAGAAGTGGAGAATAGGACTGTGACATTAGAGTCAGGGACAATGAAGGCTGTGTGGGTTAAGTATTTCTCATGGAGACAAACTCTCTGAACCTCATTTTTTCAGTATGACAGAAAGTAAAATAATGTGGCTTATTGAAGTGTTGTGAGAAATAATAACAAGTGGTTGATCCAGCATTGGGCACATTGTTATGAGATATTTTCCATATATGGATGCAGTTTTAAAATTCATTTATTAATTCATTTGTTTCCTTTTCTCTCATTAACAAAGAGGCCTCCCACATAATTAGTGATTTTAGTTTCATTTGCCAGATTTTTGTTTTTCAGATTAAATATTGTCTCTGGAAACCACTTTCCCCTGGATTTCTACATGTCTTGCTGAATTGTTTTTGACCATCCTTTTACAAATGCAAATCAGTATCAAATCTGCCTTCCTTTTCATGTCAGTGCCTTGGCCACTAGCTAAGTCATAAAGTCTATTCGATTTTCTGAAAGCTGTTTTTTGGTCTCTGGGTATCTGGCCCACTGTGGTTTCTTTAATGATTTGGCAAGTGCAGAACACCTTCTCTAGGCATTGCAGAATGCCTCTTTACATACCCCACATTCCTGATCTCACTTCTTGAACTACTAGCAAGCCTGTAAGGAAATGCTTCTCTAAATTGCTCTGCAAACTATTCTGCCTTCATTGTGAGCTATCTATCACTAAAAGAAAGAGTAAAGTTAAAAGAGTTTCTCTTATCTGCATCAGTAGTTTCACATCTAACAGTGAAGTTTTTATTTTCATGTAGCTTGCTCAAGTGTTCCTTTTATTCCTATTACATTTTTCATTAAAATGATTTCTGTTTCTCAGTATGGAGTCAAACTAGAAGTAATTATTGACTGATTTCTCCACCATTAAGTTTGAGAGTCTCTTGCTTGTTGCTCAGTCATTTGGTTGTAGATTATATTAATTACAGAATCTGTTTCACATACTTTTCCTGGTATTTGTTTTAACATCTCTGTGTTTTCCTGAAAACCTTAGGACCTATATGTGGAAAAATTATCAGCCAGATATATAACACCGCTTCTGTGAAAATAAGGCAGGATGGAAAATTCATGATTAAATTATAGCTGTCCTTTGCTCTGTTCTTCTGTTTATCACTCCTGATATAGGGGTTTTAATGTCAAACTCTGTTCTCAGTTTTGTTCCAAAACAGAGGTTTTCAGGGCAGCATAAAGCTTCATTAACTCCCTCAGATCACTGGGATTCCGTTCAAGGTAGTGCTTTAATGTTTGAGAACTAAGGAATAAGAAATAGTATGCATTTTTGATGGCACTTTGATAGTAATTACATTTCTATGCCTGGGTGTGCTCAGTGTTGTAATTAAGTTGCTCTTTTTTTTTTTTTTGCGGTACGTGGGCCTCTCACTGTTGTGGCCTCTCCCGTTGCGGAGCACAGGCTCCGGATGCACAGGCTCAGCGGCCATGGCTCACGGGCCCAGCCGCTCAGCGGCATGTGGGATATTCCCGCACCGGGGCACGAACCCGTGTCCCCTGCATCGGCAGGCGGACTCTCAACCACTGCGCCACCAGGGAAGCCCCTTAAGTTGCTCTTAAGTGTGCTAAACAGTACCCTGTGGGTATAAAAGCGGTATCTTCTGAAGGTGCCAGATTGGTGATCAGAGAGTAACTAGGACCCCATGAAAATCAGATCATTATATTGACCCCTGCTTTGCCAATTTTTTCTCTCACTGATCTTCTGTTATATAACTACATTTTGTATTAAACAGAGTATATAAATACATACTGGCCTTTTAATGCTGCTAGTTGAATAGTAATAAACATATTAGATCTTCCTGTGGTAATTTCTTTGGCTCAACAGGCAGCCAATTAGCACTGTAGGACATAGAAATATAACATCACAAACAAGCTACTTGTGTGTTTCAGTATTAAATTAGTTTTCTTTTAATTCGATGAAAGTAATGCTAATGATAAGATCTAATGAGTGAACATGCATTCTCAAGCATTTTCTTTTATCTCTAATTCATTTTATTTTTCTTTATCAGTTTGATTTAACATTGAAAGGGACTCATTAGGGAAAACACAAAGATATTAATGTAAAGATTTAAGTGATGTAAAGAGAGCATTTTCCAAGGTGCAGGTTCATATCAAATCATTTTAATTAAAATAATGGAACTAGGGAGGCATTTTAGAAGATGGTAATCTCTAACCTTGATAAACTGGAAGAACCGTCTGTATATAGCCAAGTATTATCTTTTCTCAGCACACATATGATGAAGAAAATGAAATATATTTAATTTACTATTGTACTAAGACGTTTTATGTCCAGCTAAATTTTTATTTTAACATTGAGATTGTTCTTTAAGTTACTCTTTTTAGTAATTCTTTCTAATGACACAAAACATTCATTCAGTTCCATTCACTAAGGCATTCCATTCCCTAAGGAATATGTACTAATTCTGATTTATAGAAATATTGTTTTCCTTATTCAGATGAATCAGCAGTTATGAAAGCAGTTCCATAATTTAAATTCAGTTAGTAGTGGGTCCATTTGGTGTGGTTGGTTGAACTATCTAGATAGCTAGGAGGAATGAAGGGTTACTACAGAGTCCCTGGAAAAGGTGCTTTCACTGGAATAGCTGAAGCTCTGAGGTCTTGCTCTGTAAATAGTGCAGTGCGATTTGTGAGTTAAAATATGTGATGGCCAGATGAAGGAACTATTGACACAATAAAAAGAGGGAAGGAATGAATGTAAAAATATGACTCACAAGTTTATATTAGGAGTTTAAAATGCTACTGCCAGCATTTTATCAACAACTTGGTAACCATATAATATACTTCTTATAAGTCAGTTTGATTTTCAAGCATTATGCCTTACAGTGCAACCCTTTGACCTGGCCAAGAAGAGCTTAGTGCTTGGTGGGCTTTTCAAGTTCAATGTTGTTAAGAACATCATAAATGAATGACCTTGTTTCATGACTTATGTGTGCATACGTGCAACACACCATTCACGTTTTAAGATTTCTTAAATTAGAATGTGTTCTGCAATCATAGTTGATCTCTCTCCCCACTATCACTTTTCTTAATAGAGCTCCTAAAATTATTATAGGCCAAGAAAAGTGTACAAATAGATAAAATACAATTTTATTACCATATATGTGATTAACCAATTCACTAATGCATAGCTATGGAGAAACTGGATAGGAATGTTGATCTGGGGCCATAATAAGGTCCAGAAAGCACAACTTAGCTATAAAGCTCCAAAGAACTCATGGATTTTTAACCATTTACTACTACTGCCCCAGCAGTTATTGCAGAATAAACAGTGTGATTATATCACTCTGATTATCACACTCTCAATTACAGAGACTCTTAGAAAAAGGCAAAGGGACGTTACAGTTTTTCCACGATCCCATCATGAACTTTGCAAAGATATCTTCTAATACTTTCAGCCTCACCCATATCCTTCTCAAGACCAGATGATGACTTGGCTTCCTATAACACAGAGGTTTTCAGGCATGTAGCCTCCTTGAGTTACTGACTCATATATCAATTTATCTCTTAGTATGAGTCCATCCTGATTGCTTCATTCTTCCTTTTCCAAAAAGATAAACTTCTTATGCAAAGCAAATTGATGTCTCTGTACCATGGAGATTTACTCTTCCTGTCATTTTTGCAAAAGAAGTGCATCAATTTTCTAGTTCCTCCACTGTATATCTTTTCCTTTTCAGTTGGCTTCTCTCCCTGAGAACCTAAGTGTCTTTAAGTTTTTAACTCCTTAAAAAGAATCCTGCCATGATCTCATGACTTTTCTTTTTATAGCTAAGCTTTAAAAAAAGAAACGCTTCATCCCAGTCTACATTTTTACCTCCTATTCACTACTCAACTCATTTTAATCTGACTCCTGTACTCAACTTTCCACTGAAACTTTTCTCACCAAGATTATCAGTGATTTTCATCACCAAGTCCATTGAGCACTCTTCAGTCCTTATTTAAACTCTTCTGTGTTACTTAACATTCTTTTTTTTTTTTTTTTTTTTTTTTTGGTGGTATGCGGACCTCTCACTGTTGTGGCCTCTCCCGTTGCGGAGCACAGGCTCCGGACGCGCAGGCTCAGCGGCCATGGCTCACGGGCCCAGCCGCTCCGCGGCACGTGGGATCTTCCCGGACCGGGGCACGAACCCGTGTCCCCTGCATCGGCAGGCGGACTCTCAACCGCTGTGCCACCAGGGAAGCCCTACTTAACATTCTTGATGATTCTTTTTTCCTTGAAATTCTCCATGGTCTTTACTAAGATCTTTATGTTGGCTCAGGCCGGCATCAGTTTATACCTGTGTTAGAAAATACTCAAGGTAAAACCAATTCAGCCCTGCTATATGAAACAGAACTTTGTGAGCTCATTCTCCAGTCAACTGTTCAGTAAAGTAAATTCAAAACCATTATCCGAGGTTAATTTTGACTGCCCTGCCTGAAAGTGTTCAAAAGACTTATCTTTGAACATAGGTTGGATGTACTTCAATTCACATGCTTTCATTTTTGGGCTGTTCAGCTTTCATGGAAGGGTATTAATCCTCTTCAGCTGAATATGTGTTCAATGAGTGCCTCTCAATAGTTTTCAGTCAAGTGTTTGCCAGGGGGTATATGTTGAACCGCTCTGAAGATTTATCAAAATCTCAGTTTGGAGAAATCATAATGAGGAAATGTTAATTAAAAAATATGCAGACTATCCTGTCTTTTAGAAATGCTAAAGTACCACACACCAACTCTTCCGATACAAGAGACAACATGTGTATAACACATTATGTTGATCTCATATAAAATTGCCAATGTGGAGGAGGCAATATACTATAGTGATTAAGAACTTGTACTTTGGAGTGAGACAGCTCTGGGTTTGAATCCGGTTCAATAAATTCGCAATTAAGCAATCGTGTAAAGTGCCATTTCATTTCACCACACCCGAAAGAAATCATGATAAAATTCCCTGTATATGTTAGCCCTCAATTTCAGGAAACAGCCACTCTAGTAATATTCATTACACTGTCATTCTGCTCTGGCTAATAGTACTCCTAATATTACCACTAATATTAACGTATTCAGAAATCAGACGTTTCTTTCATACACTCGCACACTTGGGAATCTGTCATGAGACTACAAGACCTAGTCTCTGTTTATCAATAAGCAAACTATGTGTACTACTTTCTTTTCTATCTCAGGAATCCTTTTTCTCTTTTTCTTCTGTGCAACAATCATAGTTTACATGTTGTATATGGTTTATTTTAATAGTAATTCACTCCATCTTTTCTAAAAGGGTGTGTGTGTGTGTGTTTCTGTGCATGCATGCGTCTGCAGAGCATCTCTCTTCCTCACTGATTCAAGATGTAAAATTTTGAGGGGGTGTAAGTTTTTTTTTCTTTTTAGGTCTTGTGTTTTATTAGATTTTTAGGAGCATTAGTTTATATAATAACTGGTCATTAGGAAAAATTGCAAAACCATTGTTGGTTGTATGTGTAAAATAAGTAAATGATGAAACAGTATGTACTGGCTTTATTTGGAGTTCTGTCTTACTTCAGTTTTATCAAGATGTTTTCAATAATATGAATAAATCTATAGAAAAATATCTTATCGAACTTGCAGGTGACATTTACAGAAAAACACAACTATGATATCTAATACAAATTTACATGAAAATCTTTGGTTGGAATAATGAGCTGATTCTGAAAGGAGCAATTTCAATAAGCATATATGTGAATTTCTCAAATATGGTTCAAAACCTCACTGTACAAGTACAGAATGAAAAAAACTATAGCTCAGTAGCAACACAAGTAAAAATGACTTTAGGTTTTTTATGCTTAAACAGACTTTACAGGACTTCTACTTCCAGGAAGATGTGGTAGACATATTTTCCCTGTTCCTCTTGCTAAATATAAGTATCGATAAAAACTCTTGAAATTATACGTATAGCAATCATAAGGAGACTCTGAAAGTTGGGGAAAGAAGGAAGATCAGATAGGGACCTTGGGACCCAGGGAATCATATGGTAGTGATATCCCTGTTTTTGTTTTTGCTTTGACTCATATATCCCAGACTTAGAGCTGAATAAACAAGCACCTGGAAATATGAAAGTGTTTGGGTGAAAAAAAAACACAACACATTGAACTGAATGAAAAGGAAACCACACCATATTAAAATATGTTGGGTACAGCTAAAGAAGTGGAGAGAGCTAAATTTATAGTGTGAGATGCGTATACAAGAACAGAGGGAATATCTCAAATCAGTAATCTAGGCTTCCACCTTGTATCAGTTAGTTCCAGCTACCATAACAGTATACCACAGGCTGGGTAGCTTAAAAAAACCAAAATTTATATGTTCACAGTTCTGGAGACTGGAAGTCCAGGAGCAGGGTGCCAGCACGGTCAGTGATTGATGATAGCTCTCTCCTTAGGTTATAGATGGTTACCTTCTTGTGTCCTCACGTGATGGAGACAGAGGACAAGCTCTCTGGTGGCTCTTCTTAGAAGGACACAAATTCCACTGGATCTGGGCTCCACCCTTAGGACCTCACTTAACCTTATTTTCTCATCTTCAGTTACATGGGGGTTTAGAGCTTTAACATAGGAATTTTGGGGGGAAATAAACATTTAGTTCATAACATACCTCAAGAACCTTGAAAAGCAGAGCAAAATAAAGTCAAAGCAAGCAGAAGGAAGTTATGAAGATAAGAGTGAAATAAATACAATTATATACGAAAAAGCAATAGAGAAAATCAATGAAATAAAGAACTAATTCTTTGTAAAGAGCAATATATTTGACAGACTTCTTGTAAGGTTGACAATGAAGAGAGAAGACACAAATTACTAATATAAAAATGAAATGGAATATCAATACAGACCCTGCAAAAATCAAAAGGATAATGAGAGAATACTGTGAACAACTCTGCATACATACATTTGACATGTTATATGAAATGGGTCAATCCCTTGAAAAGCACAAACTACCATAAGCCGTTCGGCATAAGGTAGACTATTTGATTCATTATATAACTGTTAAGGAGATTGAATTTGTAATTAAAAGCAACCAAACAAGAAAACTCTATATGCAAATGGTTTTCTTGGATAACGCTCCCAAATGTTTAAAGAAGAGCCAATCCTACACAATCTTTTCCAGGAACTAGAAGAGGAGGAAACACTTCCCAATTCTTTTTATAAAGTTGTAATTATCCTGATACCAAAACAAGAAAAAGACAGTCCAAAAACAAAAGGCAGACAGAAATACTAATAACTATCATAAATAGAGATGAAAAATTCATAACAAGACAGAATTTACCAAGATATAATAATAATTTATACAGCATGACCAAGTTGAGTTTATATCACGTTTGAAGCTGGTTTGATACTAGAAATCATTCAACATAATCTACCATATTAGGAGGTTAAAGAAGAAAAATCACATGATCATATCAATTTATGCAAAAAAGTTATTTGACAAAATTTAACACCCATTCACTATAAAAACTCTCAGAAAAATAGGAACAGAGGGTCATTTTCTCATCTTGATAAGTAGCTTCTGCAAAGGCCTTGAGCTAACATTATACTTAAAGTTGAACTACTAAATACTTTCTAAGATTCCTAATGAGACGACAATGTCTGCTCTCACCATTATTATGTAACAGAGTACTGAAAGTTCTAGTTAGTACAGTAAGGCAAGGAAAGGAAATCACCTACAGATAAGAAGGGAAGAATTAAACTGTCTCTTTTTGTAGACAACATGATCATCTTTGTATAAAAGCCCTAGGAGTCTACAATTTTTTAAATAGTTAATTTTATTTTAAAAATTTTAGATAATTGATATATAACATTAGTTTCAGGTGTATAACATAATGATTCAATATATTTATATATTGTAAAACGGTCACCACAATAAGTCTAGTTAACATCCGTCACCAAACATTGTTACATAGTTTTTTCTTGTGATGACAACTTTTAAGATCTGCTCTCTTACCAGCTTTTAACTCTACAATACAGTTCTATTAACTACAGTCACGATGTTGTTTATTACATCTCTGTTCAGCCACTAAAAAAGTAAATAAAAGAAGGAAATCCTGCCACTTGTGATAGTATGAATAGGACTTGAGGGTATTATGCTGAGTGAAATAGTGAGTCAGAGAAAAATGGTCTCACTTATACGTGGAATCTAAAAACAAAGTATGTGTAGGTTTTTTGTACTGAAAAATTTTAAAATAATCATGAAATTAATCAAAGCAGATCTAAATAATTAGAGACATATCTTTTTCATGGTATGGAAGATTCAACGTAGTAGGGTTGCCAGTTCTCCCCAAATTGAAGAGGTTTAACATAATCTCTATCCAAATCCCAGCAAGGCATTTTTGTAAATATAGACAAGATAATTCTAAAATTTATATGGAAAGGCAAAGGAAATAGAATAATTATAACAGTTTTGGAAAGGAAGAAAGGAAGGAGGATGATTCTATCCAATTTCAGGACTTATTGTAGCCAAGACTCTATGTACTGACATAGAGATAGACACATAGATCAGTGGAATAGAATAGGGAATTCAGAAACAGACGCACATGACTATGCCTAGACTATGATTTAATGCACAAAGTACAAATGCAATTCAGTGGCAGAAAGGTAGCCTCTGCACTAAGTGGTGCTGGAGCAATTGGACATCTGTGAACAAAAATATTTCTTCAAGATCTAGGCCTAGACAAAGCATTCTTTGATTTGATACGAAAAGCATGACCCATAAAAAGACAACTTGATGAACTGATTTCTTCAAAATTAAAAACTTGCTGTGTAAGGCTATGTAAAGAGGATAAAAATTCAAGATATAGGCTAGGAGAAAATAATTGTAATTCACATATACAACAGAAAACTAGAATTTAGACTATATTAAGGACTCATAAAACTCAACATTGGAAAAACAGTCCAGTTTAAAAAAAAGTAGGCAAAAGATGTGAACATTTTATTGACGAGGTTATAGAGGTGGCAAATAATTATGTTAAAGATGTTCAGTGTAATTAGATATTAGGGAACTCATTATTAAAACTATAAAGAGATATTACTACATGTTTTTTTAAATTGCTAAAATAATCATTTAAAAAATAATGACACCAGGAAACACCGTCAAAGATGTGGAGTAACTGTGTAACTCATATATTGGTGGTGGGAATGTAAAATGGTATAGCCATCCTATAAAACATTTGACAGTTTCTTATCTGTCAACCAATGTTTGGACTCCTGATTATATTAGAGAAATAATTGCATGTTGATACAAAAACCTGAACATGATTGTTTATCCATATCATGGAGTACAACTCAGCAATAAAAGAATGAGAAGGGAGAAAAAGCCAATCCCCAAGGTTAGCATACAGTATGATTCCATTTATATAACATTCTTGAAAGGATAAAACAGAAGTTGAAAACAGATTAGTGGTTGCCAGAGGTTAATGAGGGTGTGGGTTTGGGGGGGCGGGGGAAGTGGGTGTATTTATATAACAGCAAAATGAAGGATCCTTGTGGTGATGGACATGTTTTGTATCTGGATGGATCAATGTCAATATCCTGCTTGTGATATTGTAGTATAGGTTTGCAAAGCATTGCCACTGGGGGTACCTTGAAAATGGATCTATGAGATCTCTCTGTATTATTTTTGCAACTGTGTGTTAACTTCAATTATCACGAAACAAAAAGTTCAGCTGAAAAAAAAAGGTGTTACTTCATGTGTCTGTCACAAAATTTATGTATGATCATAATACCCTAAATATCTAGAAAAATGCAAATGCTATTAACAATTTATATGCATTGCCAAAAATCAAGCCAGGATGACTGGGTTTAAATCTTGGTAGATGCCTTGAGTGTTTTAGACTAATTGGGATTTATTCATAAATAAAAACCTAAGGTGAGGGATAACTTGAAACAGTACGGTATGCTAAGTTAGCAATTATCTTCAAATCTGTATAGATATCTTCTCTTTTGTCCTTAGAGTAGAACTAGAAGTAATGGTAGACGTTTCAGGGAAATGTTTCATCCTTGAATGAGGGAGTGTTACTTATAACATTTAACGTTTATTGATTGATTTTTGCCTGGTGATATTGTAAACACAACATATATAATTCATTTAGTCCTGAAAACAGTATGATGTTGTCACTACTAATGTGATTCAGATTTTACAAATGAGGATTATAAAGGTTAAATATTTTCCTAAGTTTACCTACACACCAGGTAGCAGGGCCAACTTTTTTTTTTTTTTTAAGAAGATGTTGGGGGTAGGAGTTTATTAATTAATTTATTTTTGCCCTGTTGGGTCTTCGTTTCTGTGCGAGGGCTTTCTCTAGTTGTGGCAAGCGGGGGCTACTCTTCATCACAGTGCTCGGGCCTGTCACTATCACGGCCTCTCTTGTTGCGGAGCACAGGCTCCAGACACGCAGGCTCAGTAGTTGTGGCTCACGGGCCTAGTTGCTCCGCGGCATGTGGGATCTTCCCAGACCAGGGCTCAAACCCGTGTCCCCTGCATTAGCAGGCAGATTCTCAACCACTGCGCCACCAGTGAAGCCCCAGGGCCAGCTTTTCAAGCCTAACAGTTTGACTCCAAAGCTTTTGCTGATAACTATTGTGCTGTAGTATTTTTAATATATATGTTCTCCAACCACAATGTAATGAAACTAGAATGTGTAACTGAAAGGAATTTGGGTATTCATAAATATGTAGGAATTAAACAACAGTCCTAAATTACCTGTGGCCCAAGGAAGAAATCAGAGTTTAAATTAGAAAATGATGAGTGAAAATATAAAAGGAATATACCAAAAGTGCTGGAGAGGAAGCTAGTGTAGTACATAGAGGGAAATTTGTAGCTGTAAATGTCTGTATTACAAAGAAGGAAAATCACAAATCAATAACCTAACTTTCCAATGTAAGTAACCAGAATAAAGATGAAACTAAACTCAAAGCAAGCAGGAGGAAGGAAATTATAAAGATTATAGTGAAATGAAATGAAATGGAGAGTAGAAAGATGGTAGAGAAAATCAATGAAATCAAGAGTTCTTTCTTAGAAAAGCACAACAATTTGACAGACCTTTCACTAGACCGATGAAAAAGGAAAGAGAAGACATTATTAAAAGGAAAGATTGAGGGAAAATTATTTCCTACTTTACCAAAATAAATGGATTTATAAGGGAATAAATTTAACAGTTGTATGGCAAAAAATTAGATACCCTAGAATAAATGGATAAATTCCTGGAAAGACAAAACAACCCAAACTTTCTTAAGAAGAAATAGAAAATCTGAATAGATCTCTAACAATGAAGGATATTGATTTAGTAATCAGACATACTCCTGTAATGCAGAGCCGAGCCCAGTCTTGCTGTTAAATTCCACCAAACATTTAAAGAAGAATTAACACAAATCCTACACAAACTACAAAAGAAAATGAGGAGGGACCATTTTCTAACTCATTATAGGAGGCCAATATCATCCTGATAACAAAAACAAAGACAACACAAAGAGCACAAACTACAGACCAATATGTCTTACGAATATGAATGCAAAAATCCTTTAAAATACTAGCAAGCAGAATCTAGCAACATGTAAAAATAATGGTTTGCTATGACCAATTATCCCTTAATGAGAAGGTGGTTCTACATATGAATATCAATCAATGTAATACATCAGAGTAATAGAATAAATAACAAAACCACAGGATCATCTCAGTAGATATAGGGAAAGCACTTAACAAAATCCAAAACCATTTCATGATTTAAAAACGAAACAAAACACAACAAAGTTGAACAGAAGTTATTTAATCTAATAAATGTTATTTATGGGAAAAACAAAAAACAGAAACACAGCTAACATCATACTTAATGGTGAAATGACTAAACCTTCCCTCCTAAGATCAGGAACAAAACAAGTATCTCTCTCCTCTTGGCACTTCTATTCAGCATTGAACTGGAACTTCTTCTAGCCAGGGCAAGAAAGCAAGAAAAATTTAAAAATCATCCATATTGGAAACTAAGAAGTGAAACAATTTTCTCTTTAACAATGACATGATATTATATAGAAGTCATAAATAATCCTTAAAAGGAATTTTAGACCTATTAAGTTCAGCAAGGTGTATAGTAAAGATCAATATAAAAATAGTTGTATTTCTATAAACTAACAATGACCAAGAAAAATGAAATTAAGAAAATAATTTCATTTATAATAGACTAAAAAAACAAAACAGGGATAAATTAAACACAAAAGTGCAACACCTACATGAAAAGAAAACTGCAAACCATTGTTGAAAAAAGTAGACCTAATAGAGATATATTTCATGTTGATTTATTGGAAGACTTAATATTGTTAAGATGGCAAAGGATACATGCACCCCAATGTTTATTTTATTTTGTTTTTCAAACAAGAAGTTTTAGAATCATTAAAGTTTGAGGTGCAAACGGAGGCATGCATTACGGATTAGACTAGAGAAATAAAAGTAAGTAGATCATAGGTGCTCTACTTAAATGTTTCACAAAAGGAAAAACCTATGGTTTAATTGTGATTTGGCTTGATTACTCTCCCAGTAATCGATGTGAAAGAGGTGAAATACGTTGACCAGAGAGATTGCTTAAAAAGTATTTGCAGTAGTCTCTCGAGATTCAGGACAAGGACCTGCCTAAAGTAAGAAATCAACTGTAGGGATGGGTAGGTGAAAAGAAATTTGAGAGATATTCAAGATCTAACTTAATAGGATTCAGTTAAACTGTTGGCTAAGCTTATTGATAGCAAAAGTGGAGACCCGGACCATCCCTTAAATTTGAGTTTTCACGATTGGGTGGAAATTGGTGCCCTTAGGTGAAGTTAGCAAAAGCAGGGGTGAAGGTGTGAGCTAGGGAGTAGGTTAAGGATCAAGGAAGGGGAAATGAGCTCACTTTCTTCATGTTGAATTTTTGCTATTAGCACATCCAACAGATGTGCCACAAATATTTTGTTCAGAAGCTCAAAACTAAAGATTTGATTGTGCGGTTAGCTGCATATCTATCATCTCCACATGTTCCTAAGCTCGCTGAGGAAAATGAATATATCTTATTAACCTTTGAAACCCCAGATGACTGAAATATCACATTATAAATAGGTCCTCATGATTTATTTCTTAATCAAATGAAGAAGTTACAATGAACTCAGATTTCCTGAACTTTTGCAGTATTACATTTTTCATGTTGCAGAGTTTGGGAAAAATTAAATTTGCACAGAATATTTGCATTTATGTTAATATCTTTGACTGAAGTATTCATGATTCTCCATTTATAATAATAAAAGTAAACTCAATGGAAAAAATAAAAACAGTCTGATTTTTAGTCCGTGGCAGCAGATTGATATGTTACTATTCAGTTGGATGGAGGAATTTCCCCATTTCTTCATAATTAAAACTAATGTACTACTTATATGATATGATGGAAACTAAACTTTCAAGATTTTGATTCAAATTCAACTGGAAGAAGACATCAAATCAATATATTAAAATTATTGTAGCAACCATCTTTTCTGAATGGGATACATTGTTTCAGAAAAGGTTAGTTTCGTTTTTCATTCATTTTGATTAACCAACAATATTACCAGAAATGGAATGCCATGGCTAATGCATCACTATACTCAACTAAAATGTTCAATATAATTCTTAATATAAATAGGTTATAATATCTAATAAAATCACTTTTTTGACATGAACTAAAATATCTAATGAAGGGGTGACGAAAGCACTAAAATGAAAGCCATCATTACATTGAGTTAGAAGGAGATTTATTTAATTGGTTAGGTTTCTGACTGAAATAACTGCATTCAATTTGTTAATAGGTCTGTGAGTTTTTCTTTTTCTTTTTTTTTTATAGGCTGGAATTTTGTTAACTGTCCCACTGACAGTTCAGCATTCACAAGACTAGCTCTAGAAATGCCATCCAGTCACTACATGAATTTCAAATTTACATTTGGCAAACAACAGGAAATTACTTTACCTACAGTGCTTATTCTGAAATATAGTTTAGGATATGGTGTTTATTCTTTTGTTTTTAATAACATCTACTGAGAAATCACTTTTATTGGGAATCCAAACAATTGGAATTTATTTCATGCTCTATAATTTTATGAGAAGCAAGTGATAATAAACAGTCTGATACCATGACTATATTCATAAAAACAGCTTAGAGACTTTGGTTAGTACAAATCCTATATTAGTAATCCTACTCTTCGCAGTAAGGTATTGGACGTATATGGAACAAAGCTATGCATATTAAAGATGATTATTGATTGAACTATCCGAAGAAGAAGAAAACTTATTTTCTGAGAATTCAGGCTCTGGAGTCTAACTGCCTGGATTGAATCATTTTTATTCACTATAATTGTAGTGTCAGATGCAGGTTATGTTACTCTAGGTATAAAAAAATTGGAACCTTTGCATATGTATATATTTTTGCCCAGTTCGTTAGAAATATTTATTCATTTTCATAACATAAACTTACTAAAAAGCTGATAATGAGGAAACCAGCACAACCGCAGTTGAGAAACATGCTCAGATTTACCAGCCAGTACGTGTAGAGACATGTTAGCAGACTAGCCAAGCCATCATAGATGCCTAGGATATTTATATTCTATTATGAATGCTGTTCTGAATCTATCACTGTAGAGTAGAAAAGAGGGTAATCTAGAGATCTCACAGGACTGACTAAAAGAAGTGTACAGTATCTAACTTTTAAGGTAACATAATCCTAGTTGAAAGTTAGAAATATCATTGCTTTACTCAAACGATACCACCAAAATAAAAATTAGGGTTTTAGTTGATTATAAATTGCATGCAGAGTTATTTTAGATGCTGTGTACTAGAAAATATCTTATAACCCTAGATGGCTATTGTCATTATTAGTCTTTGGGTATTTCTAACTCTGCTGTTTCAAAAAAAAAGGTAATTTTACATTTTTTAACCTTTTCTTATTGGAATTAATAAATCACAAATCACAGTTACAGCTTCATTGCATTTATGTAGTCCCTTCCCCTTACCATTTGTCAAAACTCTTATGTATGTTTTACTATTTCCACATGCAAATGTAGATTTCAGTGGCCAGCACACCCATGGAATATACATCCAGCCCATACTTTCTTGATAGTTGTTCAGAAAGTCTTAATGCATCTGGTTTTGTTTACTCATTTGTTTGTTTTAATTCTCTACAGATGTTTTGAATCGTGTACTTATGTTTCATTCTCATATTGGGGAATAGAAATGTTATAGTAAGATATATATATATATATATGTATGTATTACTTTGCTATAATAGCAGTTCTAGACTTTCAGAAATTAATTTTGTGAACCTTTCTTATTCTGGCTTAACCTCATTTCTGTATTCATTGTTCTTTGATATCTATTATCTATCATGACGATGAGTGAATTCTTTGATTTACATAAAGAAGTGATATTTACATATGTGCATATAGAAAATAAGGAAGCAAAGCACAGGATACCTCTCAGTATATTTAAAATCTTGAAGCTTCAGACTCAGGGCCAAGGAGAGTTTAACCAAAAACAGATGTAATAAAAATAGTATGCCGTCAGACTGTCAGTGGTGATGTTAGAACAGGCAGATAGGTATACATGAGCAGAGAAATGGGCACAGGCCAAATAGCAGGAAACCAAGCATCTTGTAAACAATATGGGGGTCCTTGGGTAGACAAAGAAAAGCAGGAACCTCCAGACTAACAGGAAACCACATATTTTGGGGTGTCAGGTGTCCTGCAGGCAGACAAAGAAGGTGGAAAAAGGCGGGAATCTCTGCTTCAAAGGCAACATTTTGCTCATTATTCTCTCATTACAATAAAACTAGTCTCGCAGATAAGACGTTCCCATCATGTACCAACGCCATGATACTTCCAGTCAAGACTAAATAAGGACGAAATCCCTCCTCCCCTTGGGGAGGTGGAACTGGGATGAAAATCAGGGAATACAACCCTAATCCTCTGCCTCCCCAATGAATATTCCACCTCTTCATTTCTACACCCCACATATCCAGCTTGCCAAAGAAACTCAGGGCAGCTACTCACCTGAGTCTGCCCGCTCTCCCCTTGAGAGCATACTGTCACTTAATATATCCAGACTTCCCTTTCTTGACCTCTGCATCTCATCTCTGAATTCTTTCTGCAATGAGACAAGAACCTACTCTCTGGTAACAGTGATATATTCAGGAATATTTACCAATGAATTTCTAAGTCCCAATGTGAATGCTTATAATCAAAGATGACTGAGACATCTGTATTTGGAATACATGGAATTTAGATCAGTATTTGTAACCTTATTAAAGAGATGTTTTCATGATATGAAAGCTTTTCTCATGAAGAGGCAGGAATAAAGGCTATGAATCAACTCTGAAAACAGGAATGACAATCTAATAAATACAGACTACTACGTTTGAACACTGCAGCAGAAGGTGGTTCATAAAAGCAGTGATGTGATATGAAAGGAACTTTACTGTTGTGGATTGCTGATTATTGAGCAATTATTGGGGACTGCTGACTCAGAGCTCAGGTTTTGTTGTTGTTATTGTTCATTTGTTTGTTTTGCAAGATGGAATACTTTCATTTCCTAGTGCTTTGGCTCGGTAAATAATCCTTGATAGTGTGACACATTTTTCTTTATATTTGTAAACATTACATTGAAGTATCATAAACCATACAGAGAAGCACACAAATTATAAATGTACTTTTGAATGAATGTTCACCAAGTGAACATATCCATGTAACTAGTACTTAGGTTAAGAAACAAAACATAGATTGAACCACAAAACCTTGTTTTGCCTCTTTCAGCCACTGAACTCCCCAAGGCTAACCACTATTTTGACTTCTACTACTCTAGATAAATTTTGCCGGTTATTGGACTTTATATAAATGAATTAATATGGCGTATACTCTTTTATTTCTTCTTCTTTTATTCAACATTGTAATTTTGAGATTCATACAAATTATTTTATATATAGTTTCAAATCTTTCATTCTCAGTGTTCACAGGGCTGTCCAATAGAACTTTCTGTAGTATGGGAACAGCTCCATGTGTGCACTATAATATACTGCAAAGTAAAGTAGCCATCCATGATCCACATATAGTTACTGAGCACTTACAGTATGGCTAGTGTAACTGAGAAATTAAATATTTTTAATTAAATAAAATTGAACTAGTTTCATGTGGCTAGTGGTTACCATTTTGGACAACACATGCGTTTGTGTGACTATGCTACCATTTAATCATCCATTTTTCTGTAGAAAAACATTTGGGTAGTTACAGGTTCATACTATTATGAATGATGTTCTTATGCAATATCTTTTATATGTCTTTGAGGGAAAGAGCATATACATTTCCATTGAATACAATCCCATTATGTAGGAGTTGTATTATAACTTGCAACTTTAATAGAAGATGTCAAATGATTATGTCAATTGGTTGCACCATATTACCCTCTTATCAGCAATCTATGCATGTTCCATTTACTTCACAATCTCATCAATGATATTGTCTATCTCTTTCTTTTTTACCATTTTGATAGGTGTACAGTATAGCAATTATGGGTTCAACTTCCATTTTTAAAAATTATTATTAAAGAAAGGGAGCATCTTTTCAAATATAATGACAATGACACTCTACCAATGTGGTCTTCCTTCCAAATACTCATAATCTCTGTATACCCAAAAGGAAAATATCAGAAAAATCCCAATTGAAACATTCTACAAATACCTCAGCCAGTACTTCTCAAAACTGTGAAGTATATGAAAAGCAAGAAAAGTCTGTCACAGCCAAAGGCGCTTAAGCAACATGACCACTAAATGACATGTGCTCTGCTGGGTGGGATTTTAAAACAAAAAAAGTACATTAGGTGAAAACTAAGGAATTTTGAATGAAGCATGTATTTTAGTTAACATGGTAATTGGTTATTGGTTCATTAATTGTAACAGACTAGACTAATATAAGATGCCAATAATAGGTGAATCTCTGTGTACAGTATATGGGATTCTCTGTAGTATCTTCACAATTTTTTTTCTGTCATCAATTGTCCCAAAACAAAAAAGTTCATTCAATAAAATAGTCCTAGAATACATTTTGTTTTTTACTTCATTTCCACTCTCCTGAGTCTCCCATTCTGAAACCTTTAAAAACGTTAGAAGTTCTTCTAATAAATATATTGATCTATCTGAGGTAAAGTATAAAGTGAAGTTTTTGTATCTAACCATGCTTAAGAGAATAAAATAAAATTTTCCCAAAATGCAGTGTAAAAGGTCACTAAATACTCAAAGGTGCTATTTAGAGACTCTGAGAGAGAGATGAAAAGGAACATAGATTGGTAAACTGCCTCACTGCACTGATACTCCATGATTGACTTATTGTGACAAATAGATAAGATTTTTTTAAAAGACCACAGTGCCACAATGACTAGTTTTTCTTCCCCAAGCATTCACAGGTAACACAAGCCAAACTATGTCTTTTTCTTTCTTTTGAGAAAGAAACAACACTTTTATTTTATTAAGACAAGAGATTAATTTCGGCACAGGGATCTCCATGAATATATTTCCCTTCAAACATTGCCAAGGTCAATGGAATTTTGACTTGTCTGGTGCAATTTTACTGGATACACAGCTTAAGCCTTCCTAAAGCAAACATAATTTACAATCTCTCATTTGCTCTTTAAAGTTCAAGTTGAATATTTCTATTTCTTGTTTAGCCTTTACATGCTCTACTGTTTTTTTTCTCCTTGCCATATTCCTTGTTTTTTTTTATGTACCTAAAACTTCAGATTATATCGATTAAGATTTTTTTAGTAAGCATTAAAATGAGAAACAAAGATGATTGGATTAAGGCAAGTAACTATGTCTGTGCACTGAGCTGCCAAGCATAAGCTCAGGTTGATGTTTATTTTAATTAGAGTTATACTGTAATGAAGAAAGTAGTTTTCTGTGTGTATGTGTGGAAAATGGGTAGTTTGGTGGCCTTTGTAGAATGTGTGATTTATGTGACTTATCTGTTTGTATTTTTAAATGGATAGCTTCAAGCAGTATAAAAAGTAGAAATGAAATATGATAATGTGCACAGCTGAAAAATAGAAATATTGAACTTATATATTTTACATTATTTGGCTTCAAACTAAATTTGTAAGCACTAGATATTTATCTTCACATACTCAATCCATTTGAATATACCTTTAAGTGATTTATGATTTGTCTCAATGAAGGGCTTCATTGAAGCTGTTGCTTGCTCCAAATTTCCTGATTCTCATACACCCAGCTAAGTAAAAGCAGCACTGCATTTTAACATGTAAGAGCCCTGTTGTGTATTTCAAGAGTAAAATAACATTGAGGCCATTTGTGCTGGTGTATGAGTAAACACATATTACTTTATTTTGAATATTACATTTATTTTTAAAATTCTCCTCTGCTTCAGTACAGAGACTTCTTTTCTTTCTTGATGCACAATACAAACATTTCACAGTGGTCCTGTGGAGATGATGATCTGCAGTAGCATAAATGTGAGATTTTAAAAATGGGAATTTAAGAGATTGAAGGAGAAAATAGTGTTATAGAGGCTAATCACAGGGATAATTTGGCTATCTTATCGTTTCTTTCAACATCTGTTGCTCTTCTTTCCTTAGGTAACAGAATCCTTCAGTTACTTTGGGAAATTGCTCCTCCCTTATGTGATGTGGTCTACAAATGAGGCCTTCAATGTAAGAAACGCAGTAGTAGAATTTTAAGGCAGGTCAATGTGTACCATTCCTTTGGGCATGATTTTTAGTTGATAAAAGGACACTTTACCAAAACTGAGACAGTCAGATTTATTTTAATGAGTTGAAAGGGGTACAGAAAAAGGTGACATCTTCATTCATTTATTGATCGATTGATTTATTGGCCGCGCTCTGCATCATGCGGGATTTTAGTTCCCCGACCAGGGATCGAACCTGTGCCCTCTGCGCTGGGAGCATGGAATCTTAACCACTGGACCGCCAGGGAAGTCCCGACATCTTCTTTTAAAGGTTATTGACAGTAAGATATCTTTAAGCCTAGATCTTCCGTTGTTCATTTGTGCCGTCATGTAGAGATGTCCCAAGAGAATGATCACGTAGCCAAAAATATTCCTGAAGAACAGTTTTTTCTTCAGGAAAATTTTGGATGTCTCTATCAAACCTTGCCTAAAGCTATTTACAGCCTGCTCTTTGCAGTTAGATTTTGATTTTGATTCCTGTCAGTTTCATTGAAAAATAACTGACTCATGCCTGATAGCATGCATACAGGTACTTCTTTGACCTGTAGTCCATTTTTGTTTTTGACTAGCATCGCAAATAACAGCTTATGACAATTAGCATACATAAATTAGGAAAAAGGGCCTACAGTGCTTTTGAGTAAAATGACAATATATAAAACATCTCACTAAATAGACAACCCACCTTAACTTTTTTGTAAGTCACAGCTATTAGAATAGTCATTTCTAGGATATAGTTCAGTAAGATGATGCCACATTGTAACAACAGAAACTTTGAAAAAGCAGAATAGTTTCAGGAAAAAACCACCCTCAAAACTGTACAGATGGTCTCCTCTCAATGCTTTTGTATTGGAAAAACACTAATTAGCCTTTGTGAGAATACAATTAAGGAATTAAAATGTATATATTCCAAATCAGTACAATCTAAATGGGTTGAAGGATTTTGCCATTATTCTGCATTTAGCCCTCTTTGTCATTCAGTAGAATTATGACCCAGTTATTTGATGTCAAGTTTTAATGTTGTATTTTTATGGCAGGGACTCTATTTCCTTTCACCTGGTACACCTCTGAGTTTCACAATTAGAGAAGAGTATTTACTAAGTTATGATCAAGTTTCCTTAATAGTATGAATTTTTTCCCTCTTATTAATGGAAGAAAACATTGGAATTAGTTTTAGCAGATAGCGTGCCAATCTAATACAGAAATCAGACTCACAGTTTTGAAATTTTGGCAGATTTTGTTTTGTGGAATATTCCGGTGAGTCAAATAATTTCTTTGGTATATAGATTTAATGGTGTTGGAAACTGCAATGCCCTGGCTTGTTTTAAATGAGAATTAAAGATGTGCCAACCTGTCACAACTCCTGTGCACAAAGTACACTATAGTTCTTCACACCCCTTTGAATTCATATCAGTCATTTGAAAATAACATTTTTCTCTCGAATGAGCTGTCACTATCAATTTGAATAGTGGCTGTTGAACTGGAATTCATCCAAATTTTCTGCAAGCCATTTGGTTCATTATATTACAAACCAAATGACTTGCAAAACCGTATTTTTTTCACACTGTTTAAAGCAAATGCAATACTCTCTCTTCAAAGATTGCAGTAATAATTTGATACCTTTATTCAAATATCTATTTAGATTTCTCTTTTTCCCTGCTTTATTGGCATTTCTGATTCACGTCTCAATAAGCAGCCCAAAGTCTTTTTTCTTAGTATCTACTGTGTTTTGATTCAGTGGTACTTTACCTCTGGTTATGTGTAACCACCAAATGACAAACAGGTCTTTGTGATGCCCTGTTTCTGTTCCTCTTATGAAAGTGTAAATCTCTAGGTGCTATACGATAAAGATGCTGTTCAGAGTAAAATAGTATTTGTGAACACATTGGAATAAAAATGTTTTTTCTCATTTTAACACATCCACCATACCTGACATTTCAAAAAATACCTATGATTTAGGATTGTTTTTGTATTGTTATCTGTCACCAAGTGACACAGTATGTTGCATGGGATTGAAAATTGTAAAATCAGCTGCAGTTTTCCTAGAAGAAAACATCTGTTGCTCCCTTCTGCTGGGATTTTGTTTCCATTTTATTCCAGAATTAATACATAAGTTGTTTTTTTTTAACATCTTTATTGGAGTATAATTGCTTTACAATTGTTAGTTTCTGCTTTATAGCAAAGTGATTCAGCTATACATATACCTATATCCCCATATCTCCTCCCTCTTGCGTCTCCCTCCCACCCTCCCTATCCCACCACCCTAGGTGGTCACAAAGCACCAAGCTGATCTCCCTGTGCTATGCGGCTGCTTCCCACTAGCTATCTGTTTTACATTTGGTAGTGTATATATGTCCATGCCACTCTCTCACTTCGTCCCAGCTTACCCTTCCCCCTCCCCATGTCCTCAAGTCCATTCTCTATGTCTGTGTCTTTATTGCTGTCCTGCCTCTAGGTTCCTCAGATCAATTTTTAAAAAAAATATTCCATATATATGTATTAGCGTATGGTATTTGTTTTTCTCTTTCTGACTTACTTCACTCTGAATGACAGTCTCTATGTCCATCCACCTCACTACAAATAACTCAATTTCATTTCTTTTTATGGCTGAGTAATATTCCATTGTATATATGTGCCACATCTTCTTTATCCATTCATCCTTCGATGACACTTAGGTTACTTTCATATCCTGGTTATTATAAATAGTGCTGGAATGAACATTGTGGTACATGTCTCTTTTTGAATTATGGTTCTTTCAGGGTGTATGCCCAGGAGCGGGATTGCTGGGTCCTATGTTAATTCTATTTTTAGTTTTTTAAGGAACCTCCATACTGTTCTCCATAGTGGCTGTATCAATATACATTCCCACTAACAGTGCAAGAGGGTTCTCTTTTCTCCACACCCTCTCTAGCATTTATTGTTTGTAGATTTTTTGATGATGGCCATTCTGACCGGTGTGAAGTGATACCTCATGGTAGTTTTGATTTGCATTTCTCTAATGATTAGTGATGTTGATCATCCTTTCATGTGTTTGTTGGAAAGCTGTATATCTTCTTTGGAGAAATGTCTATTTAGGTCTTCTGCCCAATTTTAGTTTGGGTTGTTGGTTTTTATTTTTGATATGGAGCTGCATGAGCTGCTTGTAAATTTTGGAGATTAATCCAATTGTCAGTTGCTTCATTTGCAAATATTTTCTCCCATTCTGAGGGTTGTCTTTTTGTCTTGTTTATGGTTTCCTTTGCTGTGCAGAAGCTTTGAAGTTTCATTAGGTCCCATTTGTTTATTTTTGTTTTTACTTCCATTTCTCTAGGAGGTGGGTCAAAAAGGATCTTGCTGTGGTTTATGTCATAGAGTGTTGTGCCTATGTTTTCTTCAAAGGGTTTTAGAGTGTCTGGCCTTACATTTAGGTCTTTAATCCATTTGGAGTTTATTTTTGTGTATGGTGTTAGGGAGTGTTCTAATTTTATGCTTGTACATGTAGCTGTCCAGTTTTCCCAGCACCACTTATTGAAGAGCCTGTCTTTTCTCCATTGTATATTCTTGCCTCCTTTATCAAAAATAAGGTGACGATATGTGCATGGGTTTATCTCTGGGCCTTCTATCCTGTTCCATTTATCTATCCTGCTGTTTTTGTGCCAGTACTGTACTGTCTTGATTACTGTAGCTTTGTAGTACAGCCTGAAGTCAGGGAGCCTGATTCCTCCAGCTCCGTTATTCTTTCTTAAGATTCCTTTGGCTATTCGGGGTCTTTTGTTTTTCCATATAAATTGTGAAATTTTTTGTTCTAGTTCGGTGAAAAATGCCAGTGGTAGTTTGATAGAGATTGCATTGAATATGTAGATTGCTTTGGGTAGTAGAGTCATTTTCACAATGTTGATTCTTCCAATCCACGAACATGGTATATCTCTCCATGTGTTTGTATCATCTTTAATTTAATTTCTTTCATCAGTTTCTTATAGTATTCTGCATACAGGTCTTTTGTTTCCTTAGGCAGGTTTATTCCTAGGTATTTTATTCTTTTTATTGTAGTGTTAATTGGGAGTGTTTCCTTAATTTCACTTTCAGATTTTTCATCATTAGCGTATAGGACTGCAAGAGATTTCTGTGCATTAATTTTGCATCCTGCTGCTTTACCAAATGTATTGACTACCTCTTGTAGTTTCCTGGTTGCATCTTTAGGATTCTCTGTGTATAGTATCATGTCATCTGCAAAAAGTGACAGTTTTACTTCTTCTTTTCCAATTTGGATTCCTTTTATTTCTTTTTCTTCTATGATTGCTGTGGCTAAAACTTCGAAAACTGTTTTGAATATTAGTGGTGAGAGTGGGCAACCTTGTCTTGTTCCTGATCTTAGTGGAAATGGTTTAAATTTTTCACCATTAAGAATGATGTTGGCTGTGGGTTTTTCATATATGGCCTTTATTATGTTGAGGAAAGTTCTCTCTATGCCTACTTTCTGGAGGGTTGTTATCATAAATGGGTGTTGAATTTTGTCGAAAGCTTTCTCTGCACCTATTGAGATGAGCATATGGTTTTTATCCTTCAACTTGTTAATATGGCGTATCACGTTGATTGATTTGCGTATAGTGAAGAAGCCTTGCATTCCTGGAATAAGGCCCACTTGATCATGGTGGATGATCTTTTTAATGTGCTGTTGGATTCGGTTTCCTAGTATTTTGTTGAGGATTTTTGCATCTATGTTCATCAGTGATATTGGTCTGTAGTTTTCTTTTTTTGTGACATCTTTGTCTGGTTTTGGTATCAGGTGATGGTGGCCTCGTAGAATGAGTTTGGGTGTGTTCTTCCTTCTGCCATATTTTGGAGGAGTTTGAGAAGGATAGGTGTTAGCTCTTCTCTAAATGTTTGATAGATTTCGCCTGTGAATCCATCTGGTCCTGGGCCTTTGTTTGTTGGAAGATTTTTAATCACAGTTTCAATTTCAGTGCTTGTGATTGGTCTGTTCATATTTTCTATTTCTTCCTGATTCAGTCTTGGCAGGTTGTGCATTTCTAAGAATTTGTCCATTTCTTCCAGGTTGTCCATTTTATTGGCATAGAGTTGCTTGTAGTAATTTCTCATGATCCTTTGTATTCCTGCAGTGTCAGTTGTTACTTCTCCTTTTTCATTTCTAATTCTATTTATTTGAGTCTTCTCCCTTTTTTTTCTTGATGAGTCTGGCTAATGGTTTATCAATTTAGTTTATCTTCTGAAAGACTGAACTTTTAATTTTATTGATCTTTGCTATCTTTTCCTTCATTCCTGTTTCATTTATTTTGGATCTGATCTTTATGATTTCTTTCCTTCTTTTAACTTTGGGGTTTTTTTGTTCTTCTTTCTCTAATTGCTTTAGGTGTAACGTTAGGTTGTTTATTTGAGATTTTTCTTGTTTCCTGAGGTAGGATTGTATTGCTATAAACTTCCCTCTTAGAACTGCTTTTGCTGCATCCCATAGGTTTTGGGTCATCGTGTTTTCATTGTCATTTGTTTGCAGGTATTTTTTGGATTCCTCTTTGATTTCTACAGGGATCTTTTGGTTATTTAGTAGTGTATTGTTTACCCTCCATGTGTTTATATTTTTTACATTTTTTTTCCTGTAATTGATACCTAGTCTCATAGTGCTGTGGTCGGAAAAGATATTTGATACAATTTCAATTTTCATAAATTTACCGTGGCTTGATTTGTGATCAAGATGTGATCTCTCCTGGAGAATGTTCCATGACCACTTGAGAAGAAAGTGTATTCTGTTGTTTTTGGATGGAATGTCCTATAAATATCAATTAAGTCCATCCTGTTTAATGTGTCATTTAAAGCTTGTGTTTCCTTATTTATTTTCATTTTGGTTGATATGTCCATTGGTGAAAGTGGGGTGTTACAGTCCTCTACTATGATTGTGTTACTGTCGTTTTCTCCTTTTATGGCTGTTAGCATTTGCCTTATGTATTGAGATGCTCCTATGTTGGGTGCATAAATATCTCCAATTGTTATATCTTCTTCTTGGATTGATCCTTTGATCATTATGTAGTGTCCTTCTTTGTGTTTTCTGATAGTCTTTATTTTAAACTCTATTTTGTCTGATATGAGTGTTGCTACTCCAGCTGTCTTTTGATTTCCATTTGCATGAATACCTTTTTCCATCCCCTCACTTTCAATCTGTATGTATCCGTAGGTCTGAAGTGGGTCTCTTGTAGACCGTATATATACGGGTCTTGGTTTTGTATCCATTCAGTGAGCCTGTGTCTTTTGGTTGGAGCATTTCATCCAATTACATTCAAGGTAATTATCAATATGTATGTTCCTATTACCAGTTTCTTAATTGTTTTGGGTTTATTACTGTAGGTCTTTTCTTTGTCTTGTGTTTCCTGCCTAGTTAAGTTCCTTTAGCATTTATTGTAAAGCTGGTTGGGTGGTGCTGAACTCTCTTAGCTTTTGCTTGTCTGAAAAGGTTTTAATTTCTCTATCGAACCTGAATGAGATCCTTGCTGGGTAGAGTAATCTTGGTTGTAGGTTTTTCCCTTTCATCACTTTAAATATGTCCTGCCACTGCCTTCTGGCCTGCAGAGTTTGTGCTGAACAATCAGCTGTTAACCTTATGGGGATTCCCTTGTATGTTATTGGTTGCTTTACCCTTGCAGTTTTTAATATTTTTTCTTTGTCTTTAATTTTTGATAGTTCAATTAATATGTGTCTTGGCATGTTTCTCCTTGGATTTATCCTATATGGGACTCTCTGCACTTCCTGGACTTGATTGACCATTATTTTCCCATATTAGGGAATTTTTCAAATATAGTCTCCTCATATATTTTCTCAGACCCTTTGTCTTCTGCTTTTGGGACCCATATAACTGAAATGTTGGTGCATTTAATGTTGTCCCAGAGGTCTCTGAGACTGTCGTCAATTCTTTTCATTGTTTAATCTGCTCTGCGGTAGATATTTCCAATATTTTATCTTGTATGTCATTTATCCTTTCTTCTGCCTCAGTTATTCTGCTGTTGATTCCTTCTAGAAATTTTTAATTGCATTTATTATGTTGTTCATCATTGTTTGTTTGCTCTGTAGGTCTTTTAGTTCCTTGTTAAATGTTTCTGGTATTTTCTTCATTCTATTTCCAAGATTTTGGATCATCTTTACTATCATTACTCTGAATTCTTTTTCAAGTAGACTGCTTCTTTCCTCTTCATTTCTTTGGTCTGGTGGGTTTTTACGTTGCTCCTTCGTCTGCTGCATATTTCTCTGTCTTCTCACGGTGTTTACTTACTGTGTTTGGGGTCTCCCTTCTGTAGGCTGCAGGTTCATAGTTCCCGTTGGTTTGGTGTCTGCCCCCAGTGGGTAAGGTGGGTTCAGTGGCTTGTGTAGGCTTCCTGGTGCAGGGGACTGGTGCCTGTGTTCTGGTGGTTGGGGTTGGATCTTGTCTTTCTTGTGGGCAGGGCCGTGTCTGGTGGTGTGTTTTGGGGTGTCTGTGAACTTATTATGATTTTAGGCAGCCTCTCTGCTAATGGGTGGGGTTGTGTTCCTGTCTTGCTAGTTGTTTGGCATGGGGTGTCCAGCACTGCAGCTTGCTGGTCATTGAGTGTAACTGGGTCTTAGCATTGAGACGGAGATCTCTGGGAGAGCTCTCTTCAACTGATATTACGTGGGACTGAGAGGCTCTGGTGGTCCCGTTTCCTGAACTCAGCTCTCCCACCTAAGAGGCTCAGGCCTGACACCTGGCCGGAGCACCAAGACCCTGTCAGCCCCACGGCTCAGAAGAAAAGGGAGAAAATGAAATAAAGAAAAAATAAGTAAATAAAGTTATTAAAATAAAGAATTAAAAAATATTATTAAAATTAAAAAAATAAATCAGAAAAATTATAAAACAAAAAGAAGAGAACAACGAAACCAATGAACAACTCCACCAATGACAATAAGCGCTAAAAGCTAAACTAAGATAACCACATAAATCAGAAACTAGTCAGTCGCATACAGCAAACCCCAGGCCTACAGTTGCTACCGAAGTCCACCTCCTCAATTTTGGGATGATTCGTTGTCTATTCAGGTATTCCACAGATGCAGGTACATCAGGTTGATTGTGGAGATTTAATCCGCTGCTCCTGAGGCTGCTGGGAGAGATTTCCCTTTCTCTTCCTTGTTTGCACAGCTCCTGGGGTTCTGCCTTGGACCTGGCCCTGCCTCTGCATGTAAGTCGCCCTCTGGTGTCTTTTGGGAAGTCTGAGGTCTTCTGCCAGCGTTCAGTAGGTGTTGTGTAGGAGTTGTTCCACACGTAGATGCATTTTTGATGTATTTGTGGGGAGGAAGGTGATTTCCACATCTTACTCCTCTGCCTTCTTGAAGGTTCATCCAATAGATAAGTTTTTATTTTTCAGGAGGAGAATAGTTTATTTTACCAACCACAGGGTTTTCAATTTGTATAATCTATCAATTCCAATTAAGTTTTTGTAATAAAATTTTATTCAAATAAACTCTAATAACTCCTGTGTAAGGCATATTTGTAGAAGATTATTAGAAAAGAAATCAAAGAAACATGACAGAAAATACATTTCACAATTTGTGGCGAAGATTAATATCTAACACCTGGAATGTATTATTGATGTGGAATGTAGTCCTGATTGGGACATTCAATTCTAAGTCCTAGATCTCAGTTTGAACACAAGTTATTATCTCTCTAGGCATAAGCTACTTCACCCAGAAAATGGGACTAAAACACCAAACTGCCTTTATCACTGGGGTGCTCCAAAGGCAAAACAATAACAAATACAAAAGAGTTTGAGGTATTGGAAGTGTCACAATTCAGGAAGAGTAGATAAATCACCTGTTATAGTGATGCTGGAAAATCCAGTTTAATTTTACCTACATTTTCTCATGTCTGAAATCATCTCAAGGTACACTTTCTTCCTTCTATATTTTGACATATTCTGAAACTTAAATAATTTATGTTTCCCTAGCCAATCAATAAATTTTTTGTAGCATCTCTTCTACTTCTTCTATTTAGCCCCAGGAAATCTGCATTTTCACATGACAAAATTTTCACAGTCTTGAACATTTACAGTTATTTAATAGTTTCCCTGTTGTTCCTTGGTGATAACTTCCCTTTCAGTCAGGGACAGTATGCATCCCACTCCCATAATTAATTATAGAAATGGTCTTATGGGTCATCATATTACTACTACCTCACTTTTATTTGCAAATTATCGATCTACCATTACCATTAAAGTTGCTAAATCAGAAGTTCATGCATGCCTCTGTAATCTCATTGCCATTATTTATTTATGCCCAGGAAGTCTTTAGCAGTTTGGGACCTTGCTCAGTTTCTTTGTATGTAGATATGTTTTGTCATATATTTTAGCAACTTCTGATTTCTTATTGATGACTTATTTCTCTTCTAAATTTTGCTAAATATATTTTGTAAATCTTCAAACTCCAGTGAATTTCATCTTTATTAGGTTTCAGTCATCTGCAAGAACAATTAAGATTTTGATCACATCACCCAGAGGTATGCTTTGATTCTAAGATTTTAAACTGTGACATTCACTGTCATACCAGACAGCCTGGTTATTGTAAGCTCCATATCCAAAATCTGCGTAAAATGGTCTTTCTCCTTCATTCTTAGCCAAAGTGTGTAAACCACCATCCTATTTTATCAAGTCTTATGTAGCATAATAGTTGTTTTATCTTTCTTTGACTCTATGGTAGACCATTTAAAAGTACACTATATTCTGGTTTTTAAATGTTTTATTCATTTTTTTAGTTTTATATTTTTACTTTTTATTTTAGCTTTGTTGACATATACAATTTCAAGGTATTTAAAGTGTACATCATGATGATTTGATACACGTATACATTGTGAAAGGATTTCACCATATAATTAACATATCTATCACCTCACATTGTATGTTTTCATTTTTGGTGAGAATATTGATTCTCTCTAACGTCTTAGCAATTTTCAGTTACACAATACAGTGTTATAAACTATAGTCATCAGGTTTTACATTAGTTCCTCAAACTTACTCATCTGATAGCTGAAAGTTTGTACCCTTTTACCAACATCTCCTATTTCTCCCACCTTTCAGTCTCAGGCCACCACTTTTCCATTCTCTGTTTCTATGATTTTGAGTTCTGTTTTCTTTTGTTTTTTAGATTCCACATATAAGTGAATAGTACAATATTTGTCTTTCTCTGTCTCACTTATTTCACTTAGAGTAATGCCCTCAAGTTTCAAATTTGTGCTTACCAAAGTGGAAAGGGAAGGGTGTTGGGATAGATTAGGGGGATGGGATTAACAGATACAGACTATTATATTTAAAATAGATAAGCAGCAAGGATTTACTGTATAGAACACGGAATTATACCCATTATCTTGTAATAACCTGCAATGGAACAGAATCTGCAAAAATACTGAAGCACTATGCTATACACCTGAAACTAACACAATATTGTAAATCAGCTATACTGCAATAAAAAAACCCCTCTATTTTGCACATTGGCACATAGTAGGCACACAGTAAATATTTGTTAAATGCCTGTTGCTGTGTAGAGCTCCACCAAGCAGAAACCATAAGGCCCAGTAGGTGAAATACATGCTCTGATGCAAACTATAGTTGATTTTTTAAAATATGAATTAAAATTGGAAAGAATAGATTCCATTCAAATGATTTGGGAATCTGCAGTAATAATTACCAATTAAATGAGGGAGGCCAGCGTATTCATTCATTTGTTCTTTCAGTCAGTCAACAAATATTTGTTGAGAGCTTGCTCTTGCCACACGTAGCACTTCCCCTGCTGCTTTATTATTTTTTAAAAAACATATTTAACTAGGAGGTTTAGCAGGATTTAAAACCCTTATATATCAAGAAACAGGTTTTCTGCAATTCGAGTTTCTTGAAACAACTTTGCATTAATCCATAAAACCAATCCATTATTTCAAGGCTATTTTATTTGGATGCCAATAAGACATATCCCAGGTGAAGAATATTGGCCATGGTGGGTAAACTGTGAGGAATTAAAGTGATCGTACAAATGTAGCCAACGGCCATGGCAAAAGGGTTATTTTAGTGCTTTAATTACAATTTAGATGACTCAACTCAAATTAGACTGGTCAGGATTGCTCAGAATCCACAGATCATTTCTAGCCAGTTCTTAGAGAATGCAGAATGTAGACCTAAGATAAATTAACTGGATTAATAAGCATTTCCTGGAGATGGGCTCACAGGTAAATCAGCAGAGGCCATTTACTAGACTGTTACTGAGGTGCTGAGTTAAGAATGGGCTAGTAAAGAACATATGTAAATATTTCACTTCCTTTTTTAGTCATGGGATATATATATATATATATATATATATATATATATATATTTTTTTTTTTTTTTTTGCGGTACGCGGGCCTCCCACTGTTGTGGCCTCTCCCGTTGTGGAGCACAGGCTCCGGACGCGCAGGCTCAGCGGCCATGGCTCACGGGCCCAGCCACTCCGCGGCATGTGGGATCTTCCCGGACCGGGGCACGAACCTGCGTCCCCTGCATTGGCAGGCGGACTCTCAACCACTGCGCCACCAGGGAAGCCCGGATATATTTTATTATGAAAAATATTTAATATGTTGAAATGTGTTTGATATTCAATTTTAGTGTATTTCCAAAATTTAACATCTATTATATATGCAAAATTTTTTGTGAATGCAGTATTTTTGTACTGTGGCTATTTGAACTCTAGTATTCCAGAGGTCTCATTTCATCTTATCAAGATGTTCCAATTGTGGAAATCTGAAGAATTAAGAATGAGTTTTTGATTAGTTTGCTTGTTCTTTATATGTAATATCATATTCCACTAAAACGTAATACTTGGGCTTAAAAATATCAATCAAATAAAATGTAGAGTCAAGCTATAGCAAGAATTATAAAAAGCAATACCTTTTAGGCAGTCTGTACTGTCAGAAAAAGCAGAAAATTAAAGCTAGAAGAATTTACTATGCATGCAGCTGACCATACACTCAACTGAGGAAGATCCACATGATCACAACCCTGTCATTTAATAACCGCCTTCCGTTTCTCCCACCCCACATCCAAGCAGAAAATATGAACTTTACTTTGAGAAATAAGATCCAATTAAAAATTCACATTATACCCCAATGTCTGTTATTGTGAGACGGGATAGTACTATCATGGGGTTTACTGTATTTTAAGTTTCTAAAACTCATAAAGGGAAGTCTGATTTAATATCACCAAAAAAAAGTGTTTGCTTTAACATTTCTTTGTTTATTTCTTTACTGTCAAATGCATATTTTCTCAAGCATTTGGTTTTGACCTTTGATGACTTTTGGATTATAGTAATGAATTTGTGTAGTCTATTTAATTTTAGTTGAAAATTTAAAATTATATCAGTAATCATAGGCCCTGTATAGATTTAATATCTCTGCTTTGTAGTTCATCTTGATAATTTATTTGTTATTTTAACTCGAAGAGATTAGGATAAATACAGTGTGTTCAATTGTTCTCACAGATTTTATTTTCTGAGGGGAAGAATTATGTAAACCTCAAAAGATTCTTCTTGAACAGCAGAATCCTATGGGTTTTGCAGGAGTGTCAAAGAAGGAACCTGAAATGTATTTTCCAAAGTATTGTGGATTTACATTAAATATTTTAAATTACTCCATATAAAAATACACTTCTATATATTTCTGTCTTCCATAAGATGCATTTATTTATTGCTTTCAGAATGACTCTTTTGACTTCTCACTTATTGCTATACTGCCAAATATATATATTACTTAATAAGGGAAGAAAATAAAAGTAAGATTTAAACTGCCCTATGTTTTTTCAAAGACTACATTTTTATGGCCATGTAGAGTTCTTTAACTTCTTGTTTTTTGCTGTCCTTGCCAAATTTTTTCCCAAGCCACAGATGTCAGTTCCTACTCATCTGCTACTCTGTTTCTTACTGATACCCTGCAGATTACATGGGTTGTTTTCCAGCTCAAATTGGATCATTTGAGTAAGAAAGGAACTTTAAAATCTGTTGCCATTTTCTTTAGCTTCTTTTTACCTCCTTCCCACACAATTTTATTCCTTAGTAAATAGTCATTTTTTTATTTCAAGTTTTAATGTTGGACTGTTCAAATATGTGTAGGCGTTGGTTTGGCTTTTGAAAATTCTCAAAAATACAAGCAATTCTCTTTTCAACGATAATTTAAAATAGGGAATTGTACATGTCAAAGACTTAAAAGTGCCAGTAAATTATGTAGATATTTAAAGCAATAGACACAATTTTATAAAAATAACAAAAGAGTAATTTATTAAAATGTATTTGAATAGCATTTTGCTTGTATTCATCAAATTAATATTATTTTTCAATTATTTAAGTATAGTTTAAGCTAAACACTGTATTTTTTGGTAAAGGAAAATCTAAAAAATATATTCTCAACATTTTAGAGTACTTTAGACAGTTGATCTTTTGCAATTATGAATATTTAATTTTGACAAAAAGCTAATGATTTTGAAACCATCCTCATTCAGTCAGTGACATCTCTCGGTGGCATTTTAAAGTATGCAAGAATCTATTACCACTTTCCCATGTCTTCTGAATACACTATCTTCCATCTTCAGTAGCATCATAGCTTAACAAGTTGAGGGATCCAGTATCTTCATGCTTACCCCAAGTCTTATTTTTAGAAAAATACATATAATTAATTAATGAGAGCCAAGGTTTGAAATTTTACTGTATATATATGTCAATTCAGAGCTTGTTTAATATCCACTTTCAGTCTCTACCAGTAGAAATAAGCCATATGTCTAGAAGTGTTTAAATAATTAGCACACATGGAAATTCTTATTCTAGAAATCCTTTGACCACATTTTAGGAACCTTATACAAAAGAATAGGTGATTCATTACAGCATAAAGTATTTCCCCACCCATAAGCATTTTTATTTTGCTGTATTATAAGTAAAGGGAATTAGTCATTTATTAATGAATTGAGAATAAAAATAATTAATGGATTGAGAATAAAAATAATGAGAAGGAGAAAAGGGACTATTTTTTTCTGGGAAATCCTTAAATCATATCATATTAATACTCTTACATTGTTGCTACATACTATGCCAGTGTTCTCTGAAAAAAAATTTAGATAAAAAATAGTATCTTGGCTTACTGGTCTATGAAACAAAACAATGCAGAAGCAAGTTAACAAAACAATGCAGAAGCAAGTTTACAAAACAACATAATCATTATAGGCACAGGTTTTGGAGCCACTACCAAGGGTCAAGTCTCAGCTCGTCAGTGTACTCAGTGACTTAAGCTATCTGTGCTCTGGTTAACAAATCCATAAAATTCTTTTAAAAAAGTTAGTGCTTCATAAAGTTACTATGGGTTAAACATCTAAAACATTCAGAAGAATGCATCGTATATCATGTTTGCTTATTAGATGACTTATTACCTGTTATTTTGGTGATTAAGTCAGTTGTTACTTAGTATATTTTCTTTATTTTCACTAAGGTGGCAATGAAATATGTTGATGTTTTGTGCTATTTAACACAATAAAGGTTTATAGAAAAATTCCCTTCCTTTTAAACAGTTTAACAGAGATGGTCTTTGATGTTTGTAAGAAAATCCATCTGTATTATTTTTGCAAATCCCAAGGTATATATAGAAATAGAACAATAATGTACTGTTGGAATATAAACAGTCTGAAAGTTCCCAACACACACCTACACTCACACAAAACTTCTAAGAAATTAATCATACAATAGATGTACACAAAATTAGATATCCCATTAAATTCCTGCTATGCTTTAATGGCTTTAAAAGTTTAAAGATGTTGTTTGTAATTAGGGAATTATAATGTATTATGGCTTAATTCCATGCAATTATTTTACCTTAAAGCTTTGTCAAATCATATTATGTTCATTGTATATTTACTTTTAATAATGACTTCTTAACTTGCTTCATATAAAGCTTATAAATATGTGTATATATGTGTGTGTGTGTATATGTATACATATATATATATGTTATTTGAGCATCTGTCTTTAGCGATATCATTTAAATCTTGATATTCTATGTTCTTTGGTTACAGATGGCTGAAAAGCTGAATTGTCCACATCGACCTTTTCAGTTTCTTGGTCATTGTTCTATCATGTACCATCCTTGGGGCTCCTATGCCTCCTTTATTTTGTTTCCGACAGTCTTGTGTAAATTGGAGTGTTCCTATTCCCATCTGCTCATTCCTTTACTGTCATAACTGTCCCATTTTTGTATTGGAAATTGGTCTTCTTTGAGACTTAAATATTGTTTTATGTTATTTATGGTATCTATATTCTATATGAAAACTAAGATTTATGATGCCCTGGACAGACCACTTGGTTTCAGTCTTTCAAAGAAAAATATTACATTAAAGTCAGTGTTGGTAACCCTGCAGTGTATCAGAACACTTTATGAAATACTAACTATGCCAGAAAGAGAGATAACAGCATGCTAACTGGAGCTGAAAGTATTGTATGTGATATTATGATTATTCACAACATTTCTTAAATTTTTTTTTCTAAGACACTGTTCAATGCTAGACCTTCCCTAGAACTAACTCCCTCCCTCACATCAGTTCTTGAAGTATTCTTGTGTATTACTACATAGAAAGTGATGAATTACCTCAAGGGAATTCATCTGTTGTCTTGTAGAAGAAGGATCTTTTAGGATAACTGTGAAGCATTAGTAAATTCCACAGGATGCTATATAAATTGCACTTCCATTCAAAGCAAAAATAACCATTATTTCTAAGGTTTCTCTTCAATGGATTATTTTTATGTTATTTTCCTGAACTCCAACTAGAGTAGCTCATGAAAAGCCCATACTAAGTTGATCTATTTAAGGTCAACATATGAATGTTGTCATTTTAATCAGTATATGTGATCCAATCCCCATTTCCTTTTTTTTTCTTCTTCTTTTAATACTTAAAACAGATGATGTTAAGGTCAAGCAGGATCAGCCTTGGACAGTATCATTTTATAAGAAGTGTTGTATTTGAGAATTATAACTGTTCTTTCCAAGCCTGTATGACCTCACTACTGCACGTGTATCTTTTTTGCAAAATTTGTCAATGATCTTCATGTTGGTAATGCGATGTTTTCATTTCTCACTTTATCTCAGAACCATTGTATTCAGTTAATTGGATTCTCCCTCTTCAAAATGTTGCTTCCTTAACTTCTGTGACACCACTTTCCTGCTGTTGGTTGCCTATCAAAAGCAATATCTTTTTTTTTTTTTTTTTGGCTAACAAAGCTTCAAATTTATGAAAATGAATACCATTCCCATTCTACTTACTTAGGGAAAATATTTGCCACCCTGTGCCAACATAAAGAATTTTGGATCATCTAACAGACCAGTGTGGTCTCATTCTCCTTGCTAACAGGATGTACATATGTGCCAGTTATGCCCTCTGGAACCTGAGAGAAGGTATGCTTATTGGCTTCTGGGAAAAGTTTTTCTTACCAATACAAATGCTTGCTTAGAGGGAAACATCCCTTTTCTTTGCAGAGTGTCATCCTGTCTTCATGCAATGCTTAGAATTACTGAAGCCGTCTCATGACCATGAGAGAAGGTAATAGCAATAACTGGAACTGCCAGAATAGAAGGAACCCAGTTCTTTTATGACACTGCTGAGTAACTGAATCAAGAAACCTTGAAATCTTCCTATTTGCTTATTTGCTCATTACTTAACCCACATATACTTCTGGTATTTCAGTGGAAGGCATTCTAAATCATACATCTGGGTTTGGGGTACATTTTTTATATGGACAATCAGAGAATGAATTACTTGAGGACATGAGATGTCTGGGCAGTTCTAAAGCCCCATCTGAGGTGGGACACTCTCATTGCCTGTCAACAGCTTAACAGCAGTCACAGAGAACACCAACAGTTGGCTTCATCGAAGATTGTATATTTTTTCCTGATATATGTTGTAAAGTATTTTAGAAATGATTTGTAGTGTAATTTCAGAGCAGTGGAGATTCAAAACATAGAGAGTCAGCAGATTGCAAGCAACATTGCTGTCAAGTATGAGACAGTAGAAATAATTGAGGAAGAAAGATGAATAGGGCATTGTATTCAGAGTGTTGAATGGCTGACATTTTGGTGGTATCAGTGTCCATAGCATGATGATGATATTGTATGACTGAAGTAGATTGGGAAAGAAAATTACTGAATAGTAGTTTGAGAAGCAGAGAGACTAACTTGCTGGATGGGTATTCTACAGTGATTTTTAAGCTATTAAAGTATATTACATGACATATTGTATAGAGAAAGTAAGTAAGCCAAGAGCCAAAGTCACAATTTCTAAAGAAAAGTATCCAGAAGTTTTTAAAAGTTCATTTATTTAAAAACTTTTATTGAGCATCTACTATGTGCTAAGTGCTGTTCTCGGTACTTGCACTAACAAAAAAGAAAAAAAAACATATGTACTCATGGGGTTCCTATTCTAACAAGAGGATACAGAGATTAATTGAAAAATTATACAGTACGGAGTTAAAGAAACACATTTTGGTAAAAGTGTAAAATAAAAGAATACGATATGATCAAGGAGGTCAAGGAGATTTCTCTAAGGAAGAAATATTTGATCTGAGAACTGAGGATGAGGAATTAAATAAAAGATTTTTAAAAAGGCAAGAGTTGGAGTTTGGCAGGAGAGTCCTCAGCAGAAACAAAATCGTCAAAAAAAGATATGTGTAAGACTGTAATATGACATAATTCATGAACAAAGATAATACTGTTATATTTGAAACATAGAGAGGTGAAGGGAGAGCAAGAAAGAATGTACTAAACCTACAGAGTTGAAAAGCCAGGCAGTGGTTGCTCATACAGTATGATGAAAGTCGTATAAAAGATAGGACATCAATCATAATATTGCAAAAGAAAATGCAAGTTATTGAAATGCTTAAAAAAGGAAGTGACAATAGTTTTAAAATATTAAATAATTACTACAGTAGTAACTATTGTTGGAAGTTTTGTCTGAATAATATTAGTTTCGGTGTGGAAGAGGCATTTACAATGGAATTAACATTGGGAAGTATATCAGTTATTAGCATGTTCAGCTGGTAGTCATATAAAGAACACAATAAATATAGCTTGAAATAATAGAAGGCTATTTCTCTCTTATATAAACAGTAAGTTCAGGATGCCAGTTTTCAGGACTAAATGGCTTTTATGTTACTGTCTAGACCTTTCATCATTCTGTATCAGTCTCCAAATGGCTGCACCAGCACAAACGCCAACCAGTAGTCTAACCAGTTGGAAAGAGAGAAGGAAAGTAGAAGAATATGCCATTTTCTTTAACACCTTCCTAAAAGGTACACACACCCCTTCTTTTTGCATCTCACTGGCCAGAATTTAGTCACATAGCTTCAAGGGAGCCTATAAATACAGACTTTATCTTTTGCCCAATAAATGAGGAAAAAGGGAAGAATGAATATTATGGTCAACTACCTGTTTTGACTTAGGATATGAGGTTGACATTAATCTAATTTCCAGCCCTGAGATTCATGGACTGTGGGAAAGTAAGCAGTCTTAACATATTTACAGGCTGTTATCACAGCTCTCCTGATGTTCAACACATATTATACTCTACTAACCAAAACAATAGTTGCATCATATCATTTTATAAGTGTAAATTGAATTTGACATAAGGAAGAAATGAATGTTATCTTTATGTATCTGAAAGGAAAATGTCTTGTCCTTAGTTTAGTGGCTGATTTAGTCAGGGATCTGCAGGAATCATGTAACTATATGTATCCACAATCATCTCTGTAAGATTACTTTTGAAAAATAAGGGCTGTGTTCAAGAATAATCCACTGGCTCAAGAAATAATGAGCTAGTGTTTGTGAATTAGACTCTCAATTTTTGAGGGTATTGAATTATAGTTTTCTATGTTAGCAAGCATGATTTAGAAATGTGGTTTGGAACTCTCAAATTTTTATTTTAAAAACTACAAAGAGATACATTCAAGCACACTATAATTATATAAAGAATCAGAAAAATGCTTAAGTAATCCACATGAAGACAAGTAAAAAGAAACAGGGACAACAAGCAGAGGAAACAAATTAAAAAAATAAAATGGCAGAGTCCTAACATCTCAATAATTAATGTAAGTGGTCTAATTATAGTAGTCAAAAAATAATGATGGGTAGAGTGGATTAGAAAACATGACCCAGGGCTTCCCTGGTGGCTCAGTGGTTGAGAGTCCGCCTGCCGATTCAGGGGACACGGGTTCGTGCCCCGGTCTGGGAAGATCCCACATGCCGCGGAGTGGCTGGGCCCATGAGCCATGGCCTCTGAGCCTGCGCATCCGGAGTCTGTGCTCCACAATGGGAGAGGCCACAACAGTGAGAGACCCGCGTACCGCAAAAAAGAAAAGACATGAGCCAACTATATGTTGTTTATAAGAAACTTACATCAAATTCAAATTCATTGACATAGGTATAATATGTTGAAAGTAAAAAACAAAAAAACCCTGCTAGACAGAAAATCAGCGAATATTTAGAAGATTTGGACAACATAATCACCCAACAGAATCTAAGTGACTTATCTATAGAGCGCTCCTCCAAACACAAGGTAAACATTTCTTTAAGCACTATGGAATATTCATCAATATAGACTATAGCTTGGGCCATAAAAGAAACTTCTACAAATGTCAAAGAACTGAAATCATATAGAGGCTATTCTTTGACCTTATAGCTGCTTTAATCATAATAGCCCACACTGGAAACAAACCAGGTATCTTTTAATGGATAAATGTTTAATTGGTACATCTATACTGTGGAATAACTACCCAGGTAAAATGGAATAAACTACTGACAGAGTCAACAACTTAGATTAATCTCAAAAAAAAAAACTTACAAAATTTTGGATATGGAGAACAGATTAGTGATTACCATGGGTTAGGGCATGGTGGTAGTGATGAGAATTTAAGAAGGTTGGGTGTGATTATAAAAGGGCAAAATGAGGAAGCCTTGTGGTGATGTAACAGTTCTGTATCTTGACTGATGAAACTCAGTGATAGGGAACTCTAAATCTGGAACTTAATGGCACCATTAAAAAATCTACCGTATTTTCTCTCCATTTACCACATTTGTTATATGAGTTTTTATGTGAGCCTAATTTCCCTGATGGTAACAAGAGGTATGTAGCATTACAGTATATTACACCTAAAAATAAAAATGTCCAGAGGACATAGAGATTATCGTATTCTTGTAGATCTTTCTTTGAAGTGAGGACATTTTTCCTAGGAACTTACTTATGCCTACTTGTAGCCCACCCCATTATCAGCTGGCTTCCTTTAATTCTTCATTGTCATTTCTTTATTTTTAACTGCTCAGGTCTCAAACAATTACTCGTAATGGAAATTAAATCATCAGAATTGCTGAGATAAATTTAGACGAATCCCAAGCTCTTCTCTCTTCATGTTGTGAAGGCGCTGGGGTCAAACTCCCTGAGGAGTAGGATGGCCTTTCCTGAGTCTTCTAGGCTGCGTCCTGTGCATCAAGGCTAATGAGTACAGCATGTCATCACTGTAATGGACATGCATGCTATCCGGGGGCAAGACAGAGTTTTACATAAAGTTCCAGGTGTGGAAATATTTACCTGGACCATTTTATTTATGCATGTAGAAATACTTGACCATCATCAAAGTTCCAAATGTTATGTTTTCCTTTTTTTTTTTTTTGCTAAAGAATGATATACTTGGTTGAGTGACTCCAGACACTTTGTAGGTATTCTTTCTTACTGGGGATGTGGGAAAGAGGCCTTTGCTTCCTCACTGCATGGATGTAAATGAACCATTTAAGCAAAATTTAGACCACAGCAAAGCCTTGTCTCCAAGTAACTTGATTGCTTATTTGGTCACTTACATTTTCATGACCCTGATTAACATTAAACATTTTGTTATTTTGAAACTTTTTTTTTTTTTTTTTTTTTTTGCGGTACGGGGGCCTCTCACTGCTGTGGCCTCTCCCGTTGCGGAGCACAGGCTCCGGACGTGCAGGCCCAGCGGCCACGGCTCACCGGCCCAGCCGCTCCGCGGCATGTGGGATCTTCCCAGACCGGGGCACGAACCCGTGTCCCCTGCATCGGCAGGCGGACTCTCAACCACTGCGCCACCAGGGAAGCCCTATTTTGAAACTTTTGAAGGCAAAAATCTCTATCTCTTTTCTATTCAGACAATCCAAATTAGGCATTCACTTTCAATTTAGAAAAATACTTCTAAAAGCTGGAATACTTTTGTTCAGATATTAAATAGACCCATGAACTGATGATTTCTAGTCTACATGACATTTCTCTAACTCTCCTGCTCTCTTCTCCAGTGGCTGCAGAGACTGTGGATTACCTCTCAAAAGTCATTCCTTTGCCTTATTCTGTTAATAGAGACTGCAAGTTCTATTGTCATCTCTCAGACTCCATTCCAGTTGAGATTGGTCATGCGACCAGGTTCTGTTAATAAGATGTAGACAGAAATTGTGAAGCTCTCAGGCAAGCTGACGACAGGTACAGGCTTTGTTGGTTCATGAAATTTTGCTCTTTGTATTCCTGTACCTTTGTTCTTTTCTATCTGTAGTATAGATTTGATGCTAGGAGGAATTATAGCCGTATTACTATCTTAAGAAAAAAGCTGCAGACTGAGAATAGTAGAACAAGAAGACAAAGCTACAGAGTGAAGTAAGTCAGAAAGAAAAAAAACAAATATCATATATTAACGCATATATGTAGAACCTAGAAAAATGGTACAGATGAACCGGTTTGCAGGGCAGAAATAGAGACACAGATGTAGAGAACAAACGTATGAACACCAAGGGGGGAATGTGTGTCGGGGGTGGAGGGATGAACTGGGAGATTGGGATTGACATATATACACTACTGTGTATAAAATAGATAACTAATAAGAACCTGGTGTATAAAAAATAAATAAATTAAATTAAAAAAAGGTAGAGCTGCCTAGAGTATTGACAACTGCCTTGGATTTCTTAGAAATCATTTTAAATTATTTAATATTGACAATTGTTAAAGCATTATGATTGGATTATCAGTTGCTTATAGCTACACACATAGCTCCCGGAAGTAATCTGTAACTTAGAGAGTGTGGGTAGAGCTTTTCATTGTGTCAGTTACATAGTTTTTGTAACACCTCATTGTTCTAGTAGAAGTTATAAGCCAGATATTTGAGACTTTCCTCAGAATGATGAGGATGAAGATGGTGATGACAGTGATGATGATAACAATAAAGAAGGTGGTGACAGCCACAGTATACAGGAAGCTATTGAGTATTCACTTTGTATCATGCATTGTTCAAAGCACTTGATAGATATTATTGCCTTTAATCTTTTCAATCATTTGATTTAAAAGCATTCTATATGGATTTTGAAGAAGATAAAACTGACCTTTGAGTTAAATTATTTGCTCAAATATGGCCAGCAAGGGAGTGGTAGGATCTGACTCCGCAGCTGTCTGCTATTCTCACTAATTCTGACTGCCTTATGCCTACTTGAAAGTGCTGAAAGATCTGCCATTTGTTTGTCTTAACAATATTACCATAACAGTAATTATATAACCATATAATAATTATATTATAATTATATAACCATAACAGTAATTATATAACAGTATTACCACTCTTGAATATTTTTGTTGTATTTTTGCAGGGTTTTTTAAATGTACATAGACACTTTCCTCCAAGTGTCACACTGTGGCTGGACCACAGGATTTCTCTGGATTGGCAGGAGTTGTAGAACAGTCCTCATGTAGATTCAGTTGTAGAACAGTCTTCACATAGATTCAGTTCTGTAGAAAATATGGAAACATCATATAATTTATATCCCTGGTAAAGGTAACTTACATGTATATATATATGTATATGTATATATGTGGGTGTGTATATATATACACATCTATATATACATTTATATGTATATGGAAAAATAAAAAACTATAAACATTTGAAAGTATAAATGTTATTTCTTTTGCAATGGCTATAATAGTCACTAGACAATTTTTAAATAATTGTTTTTCTTTTTCTTTTGAATAAATCACTCTGCTGGTCAAAATAACCACAAAAGCTATAGAACCTCAAGCGGCTAAGTTTTAGAATGTTTTCTTTTTTAATGATGACAATTAAAGTGAGTAAAAGAACATAGGCGTTTCACAGTATACTTAATTGTCAAATTGTCATTTTTTTATTAGATTAAGCTTTATGTAATCAATTCACTTGAGACATGAAGTATCTTTGAATTCCTTATCACTAGAAACTTTACCGTTAATTGTTATTTTATGTGATTTATATACATCTCATATTATTTTTATTGTTTCTGTCTGTCTACACAGGAGCATACTAGTCAGTGTTCATGTATTTTTTAGGTGTTTTACCATATATTATTGTTTGAATTTCCAAATTACAAGAGAGTTAGACAAAGATCAGCCTTTATTTGTTGTTAGTAGGAAACAGTCTAATGGTTTAATTCTTATGATTCAATTCATACTGTAATGCAATCACAGTGATCTTCATTTGGTAGGGAGCAGAGTACATTTCTTTCTCTCAGTTTTATTGAAATATAGTTGACATATAACACTGTATTAGTTTAAGGTGTGCAACATAATGATTTGATGTACGTATATATTGTTAAATGATTACCACAATAAGTTTAGTTAACATCCCTCACCTCAAAATAGTTTTTTTTTCTTTTGATGAGAACATTTAAGGTCTGCTTTCTTAGGAACTTTCAAGTATATAATGCAATATTAACTATAGTCACTATGCTGTACATTAGATCTCCAAAACTTAATCATCTTCTGAATGGAAGTTTGTATCCTTTGACTGTCATCTTCCCATTTCCACCACACTTCAGCCCTTGGAAACCACCATTTTACTCACTCTCTGATTCTGTAGGTTCAGATTTTTAGGTTCCACATATAAGTGATATCATGCAATGTTTGTCTTTCTCTGTCTGATTTACTTCACCTAGCATAATGCCCTCAAAGGCCATTCATATTTTCACAAATGGCACTATTTCTTTTTCGTCTGTGGCTTAGTACTGTTCCTGTGTATGTGTGTGTGTGTGTGTGTGTGTGGCATACATTCTTTATTTATTCATCAATGGTAACTTAGATTGTTTCCATGTCTGGGCTACTGTAAATAATGCTGTAATGAACACAGGGTATAGATATTTCTTTGAGATACTGATTTTGTTTCCTTTGAATATATACCCGGAAGTGGTATTTCTGGATCATTCGGTAGTTCTATTTTCAATTTTTTGAAGAACCTTCATACTGTTTTCCATAGTGGCTGCGTTGATTTACATTCCCACCAAGGTGCACAGGGGTTCCCTTTTCTTCACATCCTCACCAACATTTATTACCTCTTGTGTTTTAAATGTTAGGCATTCTCATTGGTATGAGGTGGTATCTCATTGTGGTTTTGATGTGTACTTCCCTGATTAGTTGAGTACCTTTCATGTATGTACCTGATGGTCATCTGTATGTCTTCTTTAAAATGTCTATTCAGCTCCTCTGACCATTGATTTTTTTTTTTGCGGTACGCGGGCCTCTCACTGCTGTGGCCTCTCCCGTTGCGGAGCACAGGCTCCGGATGCGCAGGCTCAGCGGCCATGGCTCACGGGCCCAGCCGCTCCGCGGCATATGGGATCCTCCCGGACCGGGGCACGAACCCGTGTCCCCTGCATTGGCAGGCGGACCCTCAACCACTGCGCCACCAGGAAAGCCCCCTCTGACCATTTTTAAGCAGTTTGTATTTTTTTTCTATTCAGTTGTATGAGTTCTTTATATATTTTGGACACTAATCTCTTATCAGATATATGATTAGCAAATATTTTGTTCCATTCCATAAGCTGACTTTTCATTTTGTTAATGGTTTATTTTGCTGTGCAGTAACTTTTCAGTTTGATGTAGTTGTTTGCTTATTTTTGCTTTTGGTGTCAAATCCGAAAATGAATTTCTTTTATTTTGACTAAGTTGTTTCCTATTACTTATTGTACTCTCTTGATAGTAATAAATTCCATAATTCTTTCTACATTTCAAATCAGCTGTTGCTATATCTGGATGCAATACAGAATCAATTATGGATGATATACCAGTTAGAATAGCTAGAATGCTGTTTTGCTTCCAAGTGTCACATATAATAATTACTGTGATGTGTATTAGAAAGAATAACAAAATACTATAATTTCAACAACAAATTTGCATGTAATTTTGAAATCATATTCATAAATGCAAAAAACTACAAACCTGCGAGAGTAGATAAGGAAAGATTGTTATACATATGAAGGGTTTGTTCTTTGAAAATCTGCTTAATTAAGATACTGCAGTATAGTCTGTATATTCCTCCCCCATGAGATTCTCTTTTATACATTACACTGGAGTGGATTATAATACTGACACAATGCTAAGAAACACAGTGTCTGTTTCTTTTACTACAGCAACAGTATTCTCTACTTGGCTTGGTTTTCATTTTGCTTTCCTGTTAATCTTTCCTTCTTTCTTTGTTTTTAAAGACTTAGGAAGAGGGTACATTATCAATGTATACAATAAACTTTACAATTTTGAAAAAATATACTGAATTAGAATTATAAACCCTGGGATGTCACACGAGAGCAATGTAACATACTGCTCTAGTTTATTACATTATGGGGTATAGCACTTAACTCTTATTTTATCACTGGGTGTCAAGTACATACCTGAGTCTATTTGCAAGTTTTTAATTTAGGAACTCTTTAAAATTTGTTTAACAAAACTGCTATTTAAAACTGTGTTGGAATTTTATCAATATTAGAATCACCTCAAAATTTGAATGTCTCAGATAATTATTGTTTTCAATGACTTCATAAAAAGAGAATCTCTGAAATTATCTGACTAGTCATGGTCATACTTCATGCAGGTATTTGTCATGTTATAATATCTAGTATGTACATCTGTAGCTTTATAAGTCTCTCTATATCTATATACACATATATTGTTGTTATTGTTTTTTATTATTAAGTATATTAAACTTAAAATGAAAACTCACTTCAAATTTAACTTTTTAAAGGCTTGTTTGTATATATTATATTTTACCTATGTCTCATGTCTCCAGAGAGTCATTCTATTGCTGCTTCTTTTAATGTATGAAAAATAGGACCAAAGTAAAATTATGAGAAATAAGAGAAAAGAAGTGGAAGTAGTTTCATATTATTTCACAGACATTTTTCCTTTAATCGCACATCATCAGATAAGATTATTGTCTTGATTTCTGATTTTATGAAAGTTCACAAATCTAAGGTCATAATCTTTTACAGATTAATTTATCATAGTTCCCACACAAGCTGAAGATGAGAACAGAGCTGGTGTAAGTTAAATTTAGACCATTAACATGTTTTTACAAAATTTAAGTTAAACATTTAGTTGCTAAGAATAACGATGTTTTAGGATTTCTATACGATAGAAAAGTAAGATACAAATAAAATAACACGTGAAGATTAATGTTAGGAATGAGATACACAGGGAAGCATATGGAAGTAAGGGAGAGAAAATTTTGGAAAAGGTAAAGTTAAAATAGTGATAGACCCTGATATAGTCTTTCTTAACAGGAGTCTGAATTTAATGCCGAGTGATTCTGAGCTATTGAATTACTGAGATGGACTCCCTTAAACCCACATCACTCATCTTCTTAATATAGTAAAGTGAATTAATACCACCTTATACATCATGCTTTGCTCATGTCAGCTAGCAGTAAAATTCTTCACCAAAAATGCTTCTATATACCTCTTACTAATATCACTGCTACTCTTACTTGCTTTTGCCTATCTTTGACAATGATACTTCTGATATACTTCGTTTCTGCCCTATACATTTTGGAATAACAGTTGATGTAGAGTTTCTTTTAATGTCAGTTTTTGAGAAATGTGTACAGAGTATAAATTTTTCTTATTCTCACTGTGGATTTTAAGATTAAAAAAAAATCATGCTTGTTCTAAGAATGAGAAACTTGAATAGGAAATGAGTAGTTTTTTCTTTTCTGTTTATTTCAATTCTAAACAATTGGTTATTCTAGCAATAATTTAATTTTTTCTACCATGCAATTAGCTTTTCCCTCCATCCATGGAGTCAAGACAGGGATAGCACACTCACAGTTAGTTCACGACTCTCCCAGAGTCAAGAGTAAACCCGTTCTCAGGTGGAGACCACAATTCATAGGATGTCTACTTACATCAAAGAGGGTCAGGAAGAGACTCACAAAAGGGAGTTGGACAGTATTTTTCTTACTCTCTTCTTTCCCTTCATTAAGGGGAAAAATGTCTCAGTATCAGAATAACATCGTGATTTCCTGGAGGTTCTCAATCTCATCAACCAAGGTGAAGAGGGAACTTATGAACTTGGAGAAAACTAGCCCCTCCCTAACAGAGTAGAAGAGTCAACACTCATCTTAGGTGGAAATGCTTGTCTCCCCTAGGCCATTTACCATCCTCATCATATATCAAGAAATAATCAATATAACTGAAATAAGAACCTGCATCCACAGGCCTACTTATTTCTATGTACAGGGATCAGGAGAGACCCCAGCACGCATTGCTTACCAGTGATCATTATTTTAGGAAAATTTTAAGATGGATTGAACTCAAAGGGTTGCTTATATCTATATCCTGGTAGATGTGTGGCAATGTCAGGTGAAAAGGTGGAGGAAAAATATTTGAGTTGGCATTGTGTTTAACTGAGACTCTGTTGTTTGTGAAATTACTCATCTATGTTTTTATTAAGTTAATTTTTAAAAATAAAAATTCTAACCTAAGGAGTTGCTATACAAATAAGAGTAGCAAACTCTATAGGTTATTTCTCCACTTAGAAATTCCTTTATTAATATGCTATACATAGTGCTTTGTGGAACCTGCTTTGGGGAAGGGCGGCTTCACTACTAAATATGAAAAACAACCAATAAGGAAAAATACTTAAATGCAAATGAATCTGTAACTAATTATAGAAAAATATGTATTGACCAACCATGTGAAAATGGCTAGAACAAAGGGAAGGGTTTTATGTGCAATGTTCTTATTTCTGAAAATAAATGCCTGCTAAAGGCTTTTTGTCCTTTATTTAGTCAGTATTATTAGCCAGAATAGGCTAGGCTTATGCGGTTATAAATAAATCTTGAGATCTTAGTGCTTAAGACAAGAAAAATTGTGTGTATTTCTTAGTTTGATGATTTGAAAATAATTGTATGTATAGATATTGAGAAATATAGCTAGATAGATATAGGTATAGGTAGATAGAAGAGGGTTGAGTGACTCTCCTGTGTGGCATGATGCTCCCTTAATTCAGCCTTCTTGCATGTTCTAACTCCACCATCTCTTAGCTGTTCAGATAGGAGAATTTTGAAAAAGCATATATTTATCTCTCAGTAAACCGTATGTTTACTTTGGTTCAGAAGTAGCAAATATGTTGGCTAATTGGCATTAATTATATGACCATGCCTAAATTGAGAATAGCAAAATGCATATAGATTTTTGATAAGGCTAACACTCTCCTGCCTAAATATTTTTTCTATAAGTTTTGTAATAGTACTGGGGAAAGAATCTAATTAGGTTACATGGTGGTTATGAAATCAATAAATCATTTCATCACTAGTTTGAACATTGAAAAATACTTTCTCATACTATACTTTAGTACTAAATTTTATTGATCAGATTTTCACATTTATAAAAGATTCTCTATAAGATATAAAAGAAATTATAAAGGGAGACTCATGGGTGGATGAAAATGACAACTGACATGCAAAAATGGAAAGTACGGCATATTGAAATTCTGTAACTATAGATTGGAAAAGATCTCATTATTTCCTGGAATATCTTTTAGGTTGCAAATACACACAGCATAATTTCATACTGCATAATAGAATATAAAGAAAGATTGAAACTTATTTGAGGTTGATAATGGCTACAGCCTATTTATTTATATTATTGAAATTTAAATCTGCAAGTATTTTTTGAGCACCTACTCTATTCAGAGCACTGTAGTAAGCATTAGGAATTAAAAACGTTAATCTGACATATTCTCCAAAAATAGAAATTTACATTCTACTGAGGGAAACAAACACATATGACCACTGCAAAACAAAGCAGACAAATGACTGTTGTAATAAATGTTTGTTTTTCAATGAGAAAATAGGAGATAGAGATTATTTCTGATTCAAGGAATTGAGAATTTGTTCTGGAAAGAGGTTCTCATTGAGTATTGTCAGAACATGGTTAAGCAGACAAGTAAATTAAGATGATATCTAGTAACAATATCCATGGGTAAAATATACAAGGAGAGGGTTTTTCTGGAGATGTTCTGGGAAAAACTGTATGCTTTATTCAGCTGGAGCATATGATAGGATAAAATAATAATGATAATGTCAATATTATTAGTAGTAGATAATCTATTTAATGCTTGCTCTGGGCCAAAACTATGAACATTTCCTATATATTAATTCTTACACAACTGTATAAAATAGGTTATCTCATTCTTCTCATCTTATGGAAGACAAAATTGAGCGCTTTAGTAACTTTAACAGGTTTATACATCTAATGAGTTATAGATCTGAGATTCAAACCGAATGGGGAGGAAAGTAACAATGGAGCAAGGTAAATAACACAATAAGACCCTGAGGGTATTCACTATTTGGGAAACAAACAAATTCATATTGATGTCTTTGGTTTGAGGGGTACAAAAATCAAAGCCCAGGCCAAGGCCGCGCAGGGTGAGAAGCCTATTAGAACACCTGCCCGAAGGCTACACCCTCAGGGTGAGGATTGTGATCCATGACCCCACAGCCTAAGAAGGTTCTGGGAGGTTTTAGGAGTTACAACTTCAGTCATGGACTCAAATAACCAGGCTATGCACTAGGTTATGCAAATTCCAATAAAGGAACTGAGATGGGAGAGTCTAGGGTAAACATGAAGAATGGAAAGCAGGCTAAAATACAAAGTATGTAAACCAAAAGAAGTAAAATATGTTACTTTTTATACAATGTTTAAACATCCTTTAAAAAGTATGTTTATTAGAGGTTAATTTCATTTTCAGAATATTTTCATAGGCTTATTTTACAAGGGTTGATAACTAGATATGGCACAGTTTGATCTTACGCCCAACAGCATGTGAGCTGACAAAACTAGATAATATTTGAGTGAAAGACAAAGCAATATATTTTTCTCCATGTTCATCAATCCTTCAATGAAACATATAATCCTGGAGGAAAATAAATCTTCATTTGATTTGTAATAATTATCACGCCTATAATTGCTAAATCTCTCTTCTTCATATTCTCTCTCCCTGTATATATACGTGCATATGTATGTGTATGTAATATAAAATTATAAATTGATATATACTCTATTATATAATTATATATACTATATACTATATATAAGTTGTTTTATATATAGTATACTTATTGTGTAATTTGTATATATAAAATTTCATATATATGTAATTTATTATAGAATCTATAAACTTACATTAAACTTAGGAGGGAGTTTTTGGTTTTGTCGGAATAGACATAAAATAAAGGCTAAGAAACCTTAACATTACTCTTACTGTTGTAGATTAGCAAGTTAATTCAAGCAACAGAAGATAAATATTTAGCAAGAAAACAAATTGTTTGCTAAGGTAAAATACTCAACATATTGGATTGGAACCTAAAACAGAGTTCATGCGAGTTGCACTATTCTTTCCCACCTGTTCAGTTCTTACTTTGAAATATCAATGGCTCTTACTCCTGGGTATGAAAACTTAAAAGCTCTCTTGGTAGAAGCTGAGTCAACCATCAAGCTTGGGAATGCCCTGGCCTTCCAGTGGTTTGGACTCCGCGCTTCCACTGCAGGGGGCATGGGTTGTATCCCTGGTTGGGGAACTAAGATCCTGCATGCTGCGTGGCTGGCCAAAAGAAAAAAAATTAAGCTTCTATTTACGCTGCCATCCCTCTTACATAAGAGAAACCCAAAGTTATGACTAATGGGTGTGGTTGCATTATTTGTCAAAGTAAAATAGTTAGCTTACCTTGACCCTTAAAAATATAGCAGGGATGAAAGCAAAATGACTTAGGGAAGTTTGGATTTGGGAATAATATTTTTCAAAAGATGGGAGCTGTAACACAGATTTGTGGCATTTTAGGCAGAGCTTTAGTTAAAAATCCTACCTTACCTATTTTTTAAATAAGAAAATCCATCCTTATTAGTTTTCTCACTATTTCCACCCTATGATTAGATATATAATAATCCATTTGGTGTGAATAATATCCATAATCAAAACAATTTCCACATAATTTAAGTAATTCCTGTAACAAACTATTTGATAAGAAAAACATAATTTTTGAAGGCAAGTGTGTTGTTGATATTATCTTAGCTACATTAATTTAAATGTGCTCAATATTACATGGGAAAGAAAAAAGTTAGATATGTATTACTATATTTTTATACCTTCCTTAAAATTTTTCTGTAAACATAAAGCAGTTTTATCAGTCTTACATATGAAAATAGCATTAACTTTTATAATAACATCTTCAAATGTGAAGGACAATGATGTCTTTAACATAAAAGCTTGTCACGGTTGTAACATTTAAAAATGCAGAATGGAAGCCAAGAAGATGAATTACTTTCCCAAATAGCCCAATAAATGGAATCCAAAAGTTGTTAAGAATGGCATTGGTAAAATAGTGTATTGGGGATTTTATTATACAATTTTGATTTTAAAAGAGTGGTAAAATTTTTTCTGGTTTCAAATGAGACAATTCAACTGTGAAAATAAGTGCTGACATTGTATGCAGAAACTAATTAGGGTGTGGCTAAAGGAAATAAGTCAGCAGTATTAATGAGTCATTCAGATAAAAATTTCAATGTGCTTTTGCTTATTCTTCTATTTTTAGGTTAGGTTTCATGACAATCACTGTAAGTCAGAAAAGCAGAACATAATTTATATAGGCATGTGTTACTATGTCATTCACAACTGCTATTTGTGTCAGATTAACACACTATGTCATGAATTGTAATTATTTCAGACTGAGTAACTTTCCTCCTCACTTCTACTATGACCTTCACTCCACTTCAAACCTGTCTGCAGTATTCTATATCTGTCTCTTCTCTACCTTCAATTTACAATTTCCTTACTTGGTGTATTTTTCACATTTCTTTGCTTGAATCCATGCCTTTAGTCAAAAGCCAATTGTAATTTTTTGTTTGCTTGTTTATTTTCTGTAGAGTATACAAAGGAGATCTAGGTAACTGGCCAGTTTCTTCCCTGCAGCTAACTGCCTAGCCTGAGCATGACAGAACAAGGAGAAAACAAGAGAAGGGAGATATGTAGGAAAATATAAAGGAAACGCTTTGAGTATTTAGTGGGGAAGATGAACTGTAAGCATCTGGACACAGAAAATAAGAGCAATTTAAAGTGAATAAGAAGGGACTTCAAAAACAGGAGGTGGGACAAAAGAAGACATATTTCACATTGGCCAAAAAAAAAGAGAAATGAGAAGACTAAAGAGTAGGAGGAAACGTGTGAAAAAACTTAATGAAAATCAGAGAGATCATTCACCATCTGTGAAATAAGCAATAAAGGCTAAACCGGCCTCAGACCAAGCACTCTGGCTGTGGCTGATTGGCAAATGGTAAAGTCAGGGTTTAGGGCTGAAGGAGAAGAGAGACAATCACAGAGGGACTAGCATCTCAAAAAGAAGCCCAGAGGAAAAGGAAAAGCAAAGTCTGAAAGAGCAAGGAAGCTTAGAGAAGGATTATGCAAGGGAAAAAGAAAAAAAATCCATTAAGAAAGGAGGAAAAGAAAATATAAATGAAACTAAATTAGATGAACATTGGGAACAAAAATGTGTAAGAGGCAAAAATGGTATTTTATGATTAATGAATATGAAAAATACAGATAAAGTTATAGGAAAAAATCAGCCACTATTAATATACATGAGATTAAAAAACAGATATTTCTTTATATAATTAGGTTTATAGAGGTACTGCCTATGTGAAAGTAAAAAGTGTTCTGATAGCTACAGAAAGTTCCATAAACATCAATTTGCTGGGGCAGGAGGAAGGACCAAAACAGGTTACTGGTTGACAGTTGAGGTCATTTTCTGTCTGCTAGTAAGAGAAGTAAGTAATATGTGAATGATGCCATATACATACATAACAGAAAAAGCTAGTCAAGACAGTTGACATTATAATATAAAACAAAAATTTTTGGAAAGGCGCTTGGTTTGTTCATGTCTTAAAACTAACGCCAACTCATAGTGAAAGGCGAAGCAAAAGACAGTGAAAAGACCTTGAGCCCTACATATTAAGACGCCAAATAAAAGAAAAACATTTTAGAAACTTCAAAAACTTTTATTTCTTTTAGTGAAGCTCATTCAAGATAGAGAAAACATAGACAAGGATATGAATTGAAGCTATGTGTACAAATGTATCTGTCCATTTGTGTGTGTTTGTGTATGTTTTAATCAAAATAAATGCAGACAAAAATCTATCAGAATATAGAAGGTGTAACATAGCACTTAAACTGTCCAGAAACTTGTGTGTTCATTAATTAAACTATGAGTATAAATAAATACAGAGAAAGAGTTGTACACGTGAGCATACATACACTCATCATACACAGAGAAAGGAGAAATGACAAAGTCTGTGATATATGAACCCACTCTTTTACTTACTTAACATAAGAAGGGGTATATCAGAAATATGCCACTTTCTAAAGATATTGACTTCATGCTATTAAAATGATTGTTTTATTGAAAAGATTAATCAACATACATTTAAACTTGTCTGTTTGGTGAGTATAACTATGTCAGTCACCCAAACAGGTACCAATTTGGTAAAGGAAACATTTTGTAAAGGTTGTTAATGGCATTCTGATCCTTTTAGGAAGAGAATCTTCGATGTAACAGACTCAGTCTTTACATTAATGTGTCTTTACATTATTTAATCTTTATGTATAGACTCAGTCCAAAAATCAATCTGTAATAATTAACCTTAAGACAACATAAACATAGCAAAATATACTTTTCAGTAAGTATACAATAAGAATCTGCTGTGTGCTAGATTCTACCATTGAAAATAGAGAACAAATTGAGCAAATGAAGAAAAGGTAAATCCATGTTCTTTAATGAGAACTAGATAAAATGTGGTATGAGTTACCTTGAGCATAATTATTATGCAAAGCACTATAAATGATTTCCAGTAAAGTTCTGAAGTTAATTTTAATTTTGTCCACATTAAAGATCTAGGGAAACTTAGTCCATATTGTGGCTCAAATAATTTTCTCTGTTGTTTACATCTAGTTCTCTATTTGTCCTTTGGTTGTTAAGGTTGAGTTAACTTTAAATGTTTTAAATTTATTTTTAAATTTACCTACAGCCAGGTTCATTCTGTGTGGTATATGTTTCAAGAGTCGTGACAAATACATACAGTTCTTCGTCCACTGTCACAGTGTTGATATGGACTGGTTTCCACAGTCAAAAATATTCTCTCCCGTGTAGCCCTAGTCCAGCATCTGGAATCCACTGATCTGTTTTTGTTTTTTGTTTTCTTGTCCCTGTATTAGTGTCCTTTTTTAGAATGTCATATAAATGGACTCATACCTTATATAGCCTTTTGAGTTTTCCATCTCTCACTCAGCGAAATGAATTTGAGAGCATCAGTAGTTTTTATTTTTACTGCTGAGTAGTATTCTCTTGTATGGATATAACACAGCTTGTTTATCTATTAACCAGTTGAAGGACAGTTGATAGTTTCCAACTTGGGTCTATTATGAATGAAGGCTATAAATATTCACGTGCAGGTTTTAGAATGAACATAATTACTTAATTCCCTATAAGAAACACACTTCAAATGTAAACATATATTTAGGTTAAAAGTAAAAGAATCAAGCAGTTTGTACCATGGAAACATTAAAGCAAATAAACCTGGGATAGCCATAATGATTTTAGACAAAGCAAATTCCAGAGCAGGGGTTATTTTCAGGGATAAGAAGGAGCATAAATAATAAAAAAGAGGTCAGCTCTCCAAGAAGACATATCAAATATGAATGTATGAATCTACAAATCGGACTTCAGAAGTCTTCGGCAGTCTTCTCCCCTTTGGAGCTGTAAGCAACAAAAGGTTCTACCTTTAATCTATCAGAAGGTCATTGTGTCATGTTTTGTCATCAAAAGAATCTTTAAATCTTATAAAACACTTATTTCTAATGAATAGAATATGGAAAGGAACTTTACATTGTCAAAAACTGGGAGACACTCAAGGACTGAGGTTAACATCTTGTTGATGTTAATGAACCACGTCAGTATTATGTGCCTCCTGATATAATGCGATGAGAAGGATACTTCATCTTGTGATTTTCCCCCCCAAATTCTAACTCTAGTCCAATTATGAGAAAATATCAGATAATTCAGAATAAGGGACATTCTAAAAAAAATACTTCACTAGAACTATTCAAAACTCTTAAGTTCATGAAAAAAAAAGGAAAGGCTGAAAAACTTGGAAGAGACAGCAGAGTCATTTGTAAAACTAAAATGTATCATATAGTCATATGGTAGACCATACCATATCATAGAGTCATAACTAAATGCAACATGGTGTCTTGGCTTAGATCTTAGAACACTAAAAGAAAGTGAAAAAACTGATGAATTTAATTAATAATATTGTATCAATGCAATTTTTTGTTGTGATTAAGGTATCACATAATATAAGATGTTAATTTTAGGTGAACCTGGGAAATGGGTATCCAGGAACTCTCTGTCCTATCTCTGCAACACTTCTGTAAATATAAAATCATTTCAAAATAAAATATGAAATAAATATACAAAACACCAATTGACCATAGCTTTACAGGTTTATTTCAGGACTATTTTGTTTCATTGATTAATATATATATATATTTTGCTAATATTTATTGTCTTGATTACTCTAGCTTTATAATAAGTATTGAAACCAGGTTCTTTGGATTCTCTGACTTTGGTTCTTCTTTCCAGAATTGTTTTGCTATTCTTCTTCCTTTATTTTTCCATATTTCTGTCTGCCTTCTTTTGGATTGAGAATTTTTTATAATTCCATTTTATTTTCTCTATTAATTTATTATTTATACTTCTTACCTTTTAAAACAGTTTCCCTAGATTTTATGTCATTCACCATGAGTTAGAGTCTGCTTTTAAGGACTATTACACGACTTTCACATGTAGCTTAAGGACTTTACAGCATGATAGTCCCAAATTCTCTCTGTAATTTTTTATGTTATTCTGATACATTTTAGTTTTACAAATGCTACTGAAACAATATAACATATGGAAATTATTTTTAGACAGATAATTATCTTTTATGACAATATATAAAATCAAAAATCAATTTTATTTCATCTTCATTTATTTCATTTCTGGGTTTCTTTATTTCTTTTTATAGATTCGTGTTTCTGCTTGGGCCATATTTCTTTGGCTAGCGAAGTTTTAACATTTCTTGAAGTGTGGGGTCTGATGGTAATTAATTATATCATTAATTTTGTCTGCAAAAGTCTTATGTCTTCTTCATTTTTAAAAATTAATAAACTTTATTTTTAGAGCAGTTTTAGGTTCACAGCGAAACTGAACAGAAAGCAGAGTTTTCGTAAACCCCCTGCCCCCCGTCACCCCCATCCCCTCACAACACACAACCTCCTCTCTATCAACATCCCTCACCAGAGTGGTACATGTGTTACAATCTATGAACCTCTATTGACACATCATTATCAGCCCAAATCCAAAGTTTACCTTAAAGTTCACTCTTTGTATTGTGCATCCTACTGGTTTCACCAAATATATAATGACATGTACCTACCACTGTCGTATCATACAGAAAAATTTCGCTGCCCTAAAAGTTCTGTGTTCTGTTTATTTCTCCTTCCCCTGTAACCCTGGCCACCACTAATATTTTTTTACTGTCTCCATAGTTTGCCTTTTTCAGGATGTTATATAGTTGGAATCATACAGTATATAACCTTTTCAGGTTAGCTCCTTTCACTTAATAATATGCATTTAAGTTTCCTCCATGTCTTTCCATGATTTGATAGCTCATTTCTTTCTAGAGCCGAATAATCTTCACATTCTGAGTGTGCCACAGTTTACTTATCCATTCACCTATGGAGGGACATCTTGGTTGCCTCCAAGTTTTGGCAGTAATAAAAAAAAGCTGTAGTAAATATCTGTGTGCAGGTTTTGTGTGGACTTAAGTTTCAGTTCATTTGGGTAAATACCAGAGAGCTCAATTGCTGGATCATATGATATAAGTATGTTTAGTTTTGTAAGAAACTACCAAACCATCTTCGAAAATGGCTTACCATTTTGCATTCCCATCAGCAATGAATGAAGGGTCCTATTACTCCACAGACATGCTAGCATTTTGTGGTGTCAGTGTTCTTGTTTTTTAGCCATTCTGATTGGTGTGTAGTGGTATCTCATTTTAATTTGTAATTCCCTAATGACATATGATATGGAGCATCTTTTCATATGCTTACTTGCCACCTATATATATTCTCTAGTGAAGTGTCTGTTTAGAATTTTGCCCCATTTTTTTCTTACTGTTGAGTTTTAAGAGTTCTTTGTATATTTTGGATAATAGTCCTTTATCAAATGTGCCTTTTGAAAATATTTTCTCCTATTCTGTGGCTTTCCTTCTGATTCTCTTGACAGTGTCTTTTGCAGAGCAGAAGTTTTTAATTTTACTGAAGTCCAGTTTATCAATTATTTATTTAATGGATTCTGCCTTTGGTGTATCTGAAAGTCATTGCCATACCGACTGTCACCTAGATTTTCTCCTGTGTTATCTTCTAGGAGTTTTGTAGTTTTACATTTCACATTTAGATCTGCAGTTTGTTTGGAGTTAATTTTTGTAACTATCTTTTGTGGAAGAAAACTATCTTATCTCCATTGTATTACCTTTGCTCCTTTGTCAAATATCAGTCAAAGAACTTCATATGGATTGATCTCTGGGCTTTCTGTTCTGTTCCATTGATCTGTTTGTCTATTCTTCTACCAATATCACACTGACTTGATTACTGTAACTTTATGTTAAGTTGTGAAGTCAAGTATTTTCAGTCCTCCAAATCATTCTTTCCTTCTATATTGAGTGGGCTATTCGGCGTCTTTTGCCTCTACATATAAACTTGAGAATCATATGTTGATACCCCCAAATAACTTGCTGGGATGTTGATGAGATTGCATTGAATCATATCCCAGAAAATCTAGAGCTCGTTGAGAGTGTCAGGTTTTGTAGAAGAAATTATAGTAAATTGAGGCCTGAAGGAAGAGCAAGAGCTGGACAGGTGAAACGGGGGGCGGCGTGGGTGCTGCAGGCTGAGTGTGCTGGGGAGCCGGGCAGTTCTGCATTATTATGGCAGATACAGATCATTCCCACTGTTAATAAATTGATTCTGTACCATGTGAAATAAGATGTGAGAATATATAGAAAATAATATAGGATAAAATATATGAAAACAAAGCCCTACAGTCTAGGACAGTGGTATCTAGGCTTACCTTGCTTTATTATGCTTTGCTTTATTGCACTTTACAGATAATTGTGTTTTTTATATTGAAGGTTTGTGGCAACCCTGTGTCAAGCAAGTCTGTGGGCAAAATTTTTCCAACAGCAGTGGCTCACTGCATATCTCTGTTACATTTTGGTAATTCTCACAATATTTGAAACTTCTTATTATTATTGAATTTGTTATGGTGATCTGTGATCAGTGATGTTACTATTGTAATTGATTTGGGGCACCACAAACCACACCCACAGGAGGTGGAGAACTTAATAAACATAATGCATGTTCTGACTACTTCAACAACCTGCCTTTCTTGCGCCTCTCTCCCTCTCCTTGGGCCTCCCTATTCCCTGAGACACAACAATGTTAAAATTATACCAAATAGTAATCATACAGTGGCCTTCTAAGTGTTCAAGTGAAAGGAAGACTCCCACATCTCTCACTTTAAATCAAAAAATAGTAATGATTAAGCCTAGTGAGGAAGGCATGTCAAAAGCTGAGACAGGCTGAAAGCTGGGCCTCTTGTGCCAGTTAGCCAAGTTACGAATGCAAAGGAGAAGTTCTTGGAGGAAATCAAAAGTGCTCCCCCAGTGAACACGCAAATAATAAGACAGAGAACAGCCTTATTGCTGATATGGAGAGGGTTTTAGTGATGATCTGGATAGAAAATCAGTCCAGCCACGAAACTCCCTTAAGCCAAAGCCTAACCCAGAGCAACGCCCCAAGTCTCTTTAATTCCATGAGGCTGAGAGAGGTGCAGAAGAAGAGTCTGAAGCCAGCAGGGGTTGGTTCTCGAGGTTGGAAGAGAGAGGCCGTCTCTATAACATCAAAGTGCAAGGTTCAGCAGCAAGTGCTGATGTAGAAGCTGCAGCGAGTCATCCAGAAGATCTCACTAAGATAATTAACGAGGTGGCTACGTTAAACGACAGATTTTCAGTGTAGATGAAACAGCCTTCTATTGGAAGAAAATGCCATCTAGGACTTTAATAGCTAGAAAGGAAACGTCAGTGCTTGGCTTCAACGCTTCAAAGGACAGGCTGACGCTCTTGCTAGGGGCTAATGTTGCTGGTGACTTTCAGTTGAAGCCAGTGCTTATTTGCTGTTCTGAAAATCCTAGGGTCCTTAATGATTATGCTAAATCTACTCTGCCTGTGCTCTCTAAATGAAACAACAAAACCTGGATGACAGCACATCTGTTTATAACACGGTTTACTGAATATTTTCGTCCACTGTTGAGACTTACTGCGCAGAAGAAAAGATTCCTTTCAAAATATTACTGCTCAGTGACAATGCACCTAGTTACTCAAGAGCTCTGATGGAGACGTACAGTGAGATGCATGTTGTTGTCATGCCTGCTAACACAGCACCCATTCTGCAGCCCATGGATCAAGGAGTAATTTCGACTTTCAAGTCTTATTATTTAAGAAATACATTTCATAAGGCTATAGCTACCATGAATAGTAATTCCTCTGATGGTTCTGGGCAAAGTAAATTGAAAACCTTCTGAAAAAGATTCATCATTCTAGATGCCATTCAAAATATTAGTGATTCATGGGAAGAGGACAAAATATTAACATTAACAGGAGTTTGGTGAAAGTTGATTTCAACCCTCATGGATGACTTTGAGGGGTTCAGGCCTTCAGTGGAGGAAGTAACTGCAGATGTGGTGGAAACAGCAAGAGACCTAGAATTAGAAGTGGAGCCTGAAAATGTGACTGAATTGCTGCCATCTCAGGAGAAAACTTGAATGGATGAGGAGTTGCATTTTATGGAGAAAGTGGTTCATGAGATGGAATCTACTCCTGGTGAAAGTGCTGTGAAGATTATTGAAATGACAACAAAGGATTTAGAATATTCTGTAAACTTAGTTGATAAAGCAGCTTAAGGGTTTGAAAGGTTTGGCTTCAATTTTGACAGAAGTTCTACTTTGGGTAAAAAGCTATCAAATAGCATTGCAGGCTACAGAGAAATCGTTCCTGAAAGGAAGAGTCAGTCAAAGTGGCAAACTTCATTGTTGTCTTATTTTAAGAAGTTGCCACAGCTACTCCAGCCTTCAGCAAACACCATCTGATCAGTCAGCAGCCATCAACGTCGAGGCAAGACCCTCCCCAAGGAAAAAGATTAAACTCCCTGAAGGTTAAAATGATGGTTAGCATTTTTTAGCAATAAAATATTTTTAAATTAAGGTATGTGCCTTTTTTTCGTAGACTTAATGCTATTGCACAATTAATAGAATACAGTATAGTGTAAATATAACTTTTATATGCACTGGGAAACAAAAATTCATGTGACTTGCTTTTGAAGTATTAATTTTATTGCTGTGGTCTGGAACTGAAAGTGTAATATCTCTGAGGTATGCCTGTAACAGTAATACTTCTGAGAAAATGCCTTAAGTCAGGGCATGGTGACTGGGAATAGTTGAGCTCTTTGGTTGGTCTCTGGCAGCCTAAATGTATACACAGATGATTATATCAAGACAAACAGTATATCGAGAATAAGCCTATTTCAAAAACAGTATAATGAGAATATTTGCAAGAATAAAAATTATATTTTTTAAATAGGATTTATTTTCTCAATCAGTGTATTAGCTCAGGACACATTTATCCAACTGCATTTAAGGTACATAGTAAATAATTTCAATTACTGGAAATAATTAGTAATAAAGATAGGATAGAAATGAATAAACAAAAACCTGGATATGAGTAGAGGTGAAAAGTTTTGTGGAGAAAAAAAGTGTAACGCTTTAAAAAATTATTATTTAAACAAAAACTGACAACAAAAGAATTAATTTTTAAGATTCCTTTTCTATACCTGAAATTGATGGGAAAGTTTAGAATCATTCCCAAGGTGAGGGATCAGAACATGGAAAGGGGGGAGGGACAGCAAAAAAATAAAAAGGAGGAAAAGATGAATGTAAGATGAATGTTAGCTTTGATAGAGGTCTGAGGAAAACACTGTAATAGGAAAGACATGTTGGAATATTCTGGAGGAAGTACTTCAAAAGCATGAAGAGAGTAAAAATGAAGTGCAAAGAATAGATATATTTTAGACTGGTAGAGGAGAGAAGCACACTGCTTTTCAGGTTATGTTGATAAATATTTAGGCAAAGAGTGAAGAGGTTGAAGAGAAGAAAATTAAAGAAAACAAACAAACAGAAAGACATAACATGAAAACAGTTACTTTTTTTATTACTAACAGTTCTGCCATGGGATGTGTTTATATATAAAAATACTGATTAAAAATTGGTCATTCTGTCCAATAATGTGGAAAAAAATGATTTTCAAAGGTAACAAAATTTATTGTTTTAAAATGAATTAAGAAAGGATATATAAAACCTTTCAGTAAGATTGTTAGAATAAATGAGATGTCACTCTAGCAATTTTTTAATAGAAAAACCTGTGAGGATAAATGAGATTATATACTGAAAGTACTATGAGTATCTTACACAAAAAACACTATATAAATTCACTGTATTCCTTTCATTATAGGTTTTCCCTTACCATTAGTTATTGAATCTTTAGTGTGCATAATATTGAAAGAGAAGAAACCATTATAGAAGATGGATGCAGTTTTTTTGTATAATAATTTTTTAAAGTTATATATATGTATATTTAGTATGAATTGTTTAATTAACATAACATTACATTTTAATGTCTTTTACTTGTTTATCAGAAGTGAAACATGCTTTATTGGCTTAATGCTGAAATATTTTACAAAGCGCGTGCTACAAATTCACAATGGCAGGCCTACAAGCTATTATTAAGTATTCATACTCAACATGAAAGCATGTTGTTATAGTGATAAATAAAGATCAAGGTGGAATAGGTAGAGATAAAATTTGATGAAGTCATTTGCTCCTTTTATGAATGTAGACATAAAATGAAATGTGGTCAATAAATATCATTGTCAGTGCTATTTAAATTTGAGACAAAAATATTATCCTTGTTCAACAATCACAACACACACAACAAAGCACTAATAATATAAGAAACAAATTCATCAGTCCAAGTTGCTGTTATTTACTATATTTAATCAAAGTCACTTAATTTGACTTATCTCATTTTTTAAATGCAGAATTATAGATATCATGACATTTTTCATCAGTAATGAAGGTTATCTTCATTTTTGTAGCTGTGACACATTTCTGGCAGTTAAGTCCCTAAACTGCAATTTTGTTGCTGATTTGTGAATTGTCTTTGCCTTTACTAATGAAGTGATTTACTAAAGGATTTAAAAAACAACACCAGGGCTTCCCTGGTGGCACAGTGGTTGAGAGTCCGCCTGCCGATGCAGGTGACACGGGTTCGTGCCCCGGTCCGGGAGGATCCCACATGCCGCAGAGCGGCTGGGCCCGTGAGCCATGGCCGCTGAGCCTGCGCGTCCAGAGCCTGTGCTCTGCAATGGGAGAGGCCACAACAGTGAGAGGCCCGCGTACTGCAAAAAAAAAAACAACAAAAAACCACCAGCTTTTCAAATGTAGTTTCAGCTTCTTCTCATTGGAAGTAAATTAGATCCTCTTTGGACTGGAGCAGTATTGTAATAATTTGACAAATAGCACCTTTGTGACCTGATAGTATTAAGTAAAGCTTTTAGCATTGCATTAAACCTAAATTTAAGTAGTATTTTTATGCTGAATCCAAGGGTCACTAACAACTGTCTTGTGATAATTGCTAGAATGTAGCGGTGACATGTGTAAGAGACAATCCCAACATTCATTTTCCCTCTTTTCCCAAGAAAACATCTAATATTCCGGTATGTATACCTATCTGAGATGTGACGATAAAGAAACCTCCTATGACCTGTGTCTTGAGAAGCAGTGCAGCAGAGCAGGGTTGAGTATGGGCTTGGGAACTTGACTTCCTTCTGGGATTTGAACCCTAGCTACATGGCCCTAGGCAAGTTGCTTAAGGTCTTTGTGCTTTGATTTCCTGATTCGGTATGTGGATAATCCTAGGGTTGTTGTGAGCAGCCGTAGATAGGTTCTGGACTCCACGTTCTTCTGTCCTCCAAGAGCCAAGTTTGTTTCGCTCTCTTTAGAGGCACTAGCAGCCACTGAGCAGTGCTGCCTGCCCCGGAAGTCTGGCTACTTCGAGGCTTCTGACAGAGCTCCTGCTTCCTAGGCACCCAGAGGCAAGAAACAGATGTGACTGGGACCTGATGAGTAGTGGAAAATCAGAACAGTCGACCCCTTCAGCTCAACTCAAAACAACTTTTAAAGATCTTCCTTGTTCCTGTCTTTCTCATATTGTTATTGCCGTGTGAATGACCATTTTCCTTACTCTACACAAATCCATGTTCATAATTAGGTTAGAGATTTGCCTCCTTTAAGAAACGTATTTTGATGAGTTTGTTATTTGTATATATAATTATAATGTAGATTCCTGTTAATATGCTAGCTGGTTCTCATTTACTATTACTTTTCTTAAATATATTGTTAAATAAAGAAGTTGGCTTCTTTGATAGGATTTTAAATCCTCTGAGGACAAAATCTGTGCTTTTTCTCTCCCTTTCTTTCCATGCTCAGGGTAGTATATTGTACAGAATGTGAAGAAAAAGTCAAGCGTTCATTAAATGATGCTGTATAAATTTTACCATTAACTACTAAAAAGCAGATATTCTATTTTTATTCCATTACCCCATTCCTTGCTTGCATTCTTCCTAGGACTTTGCATTAATATAGAGTTTCCCTAAGAGAATTTTGTCTGTGCATTCTGAAGGCAGTGAAGCCCTGATTCCCTTCAACTGCGTATATTTCCTCAGGAAAATATAATCGGTACTGATACCGTATTAGCTTATTTTTAGCATGGGAAAGAATTATTCTGAAGAGCAGAACTTCAGTCTAGGATAGTTTACCTGACGTCAACATGTGTTTATGAAAGAAGGACTTTTAAAAATTAAGTATTATTCATCACATTATTTATCCAAGGAATTTTAACAGAAACATTTTCACAATAAGACCTGACAATAGATGCATTTCACTGATGCTTAATGTAGTCTATTTGAAATCTTTTGTCCATATACTCAGTTGTCAATTCATGCAGCTATATTTAAATGAAAATTTGTGCTTGGAGGGAGGCTTAGTACCATCCAGAATTATTGTTCTACAGCTGTTACAAGCCCTCAGCTGTTTGCACTTTCCAGTTTCTTTCTATCCAGAGAAAGAGAATGAGCCATTATGGGGTCTGAGAGAGCGCGTCTCTATTTAACACTTCATTATGTAGGCTGTTTTTTAGCAGAGGAGTTAAATGCTAGCTGCCTGACTTTGCTGCACTGGACTGACCAAGATAATTATTGGTATTCAGCTGTTTGAAGAACATTTTTGTAGGCATAGTATGAAGAGCTGCAGATTTTTGTTATTTTGTCAACAATCCATGATCAAATAAGATCGTGTTCATAAGAATTTAAAACACAAGAAATGGAACCATAGAATTTTGTTTCCTAGCTGTATTGAAATATCAAGAATAAGAGGCAAAAAACAAAGTTCCTTATTCATTGAGCATATCATGAATCTTTGGGCTGTTTTGCTGTAAATCTAATATTATAAAGGAGACATATCCTTATCTATCCTTTAACTGGTTAATTGATTCTTCCAGTTTATTTAAAATATGACACAAAATTCTGAAGATCACCTTTCCTCATTAAAATAAGTGTATTTTTAAAAATACAAACTATTGAAACCAAGAATATTCTTTTAAAAATAAGAATAATTTTTGAAATGTTCAAAGCTTACTTAGCTTTTAGAAATATGTAAAAGTTCAAACTATCATAGTAGTGGGGTCTAAAGTTAAAAAATAGTGCCAGGCCAGATTTTGAGGGTCCCCAAATGCAAGCTACCATATTTGGACTTTAGAGTCTGTGATCTACAGGGGTGCTTGGAAGGCTCTATAACAGAAGGGTAGCTGGGGGAATAGAAGGCAAAATGTTAGGAAAATAATTCTGAAAATGTGCAAGAGAATTAGAAGAATTGAAGAGAAATACTCAAGACTAAAAACATATTAGGAAATAAATGCAACAATTAACAAGTCACAATATTTCCTTTCAGAAATAGCTCTCCCCTCTTGGTTTTTATGACACGGAGATTTTCTGATTCCAAATCTGCCCTGTCTGTGTTTTCTTTTCTGTGTGACCTTTTTCTCCTCTGCGCGTGGAGGTTCCACATTGGTTATCTGCTCTTCTCCCCTCTCCTTTCCTCCCCTCCCTGCGTGTCTCCTTCCCTCTCTCCTCTCTTTTCTTCACCTCCTGTCCTCTCCCCTCCCCTTAACCTTCTTTCCCTTTTCCTTCCATTGCAGTGACTTCTTTCTCTCTCCTTTCTTTCTATTCCCTCCTTCCCTCCCTCCCTCTCCTCTTTCTCCCATCCCGTTTTCTCCTCTTTTAGTATATCTATATCCATATCTCTACCTGTATCTATGTCTACATCTGTATTATCTGTTTCCTTCAGAAATATTTATCTTTCAAGTATCATCTCTGTGTGAATGATGACTCAGTATATAGCTCTAGGCCTTAGAAATGCAATCTTGTAGTCTCTCAAATTATACATTACAATTCCCCCCATCAAAATATAGAACTGCAGTGATAAATTAGTTCTCTTGCAAAGGTAGAAACTCCCAGTGATACTTGTCTGACTTTCTGTGTAACCTTAGGAAAGTTAATAGACCTCTATGAAATCTTAGATCTCTCATCTGTAAAATGAAGAGAATAATAATGCCTATTTCTGAGGGTCTGTTATAATAATTGGATTAGATTATTAATATAAAGCACATAGCCCTGTCTCATTTGTATAAACTCTCAATAAAAAGTTTGCTCTTTCATTATTTTATAGTTTTGCAGGTAAAATAGAGAATGATTTAGAGCTTCTTTGGTATTTACTCTCTGTCTCAAGGATTATGGCTGGTTCTCAGTGATCAGTTTTAATCACAAATTACAAGGATACTGCTACTTCCTAATTATAAATACTGTAGAATGAGGATGCAAATTAACACTCAGTAATGCATTTACATGATTTGAGCCACTGTTCTTTTTCCTCTAAAATGAAATGAGGAAGATAATTACTAACTTCATTAAGCCTTATTTTGAGTGTCAAAGAAATGGTATATTTGAAGACATATATATACTTAATTTCAACAAATTATAAGGTATTACTTAGACTAATGATATATAGAGGGATTGAGATAGACTACATTGTGACTTAAATAAATTTCCCCCCATCAAAATATTCTTGTGTTTAAAGTTTATTCCTAGATATCAACTTTGAAAGACATATAGACCAACAATATTTTTTCTGTTTTTCAATGTTGAGGGACTCGTACTTTAAATACTCTTATTCTTTCATTAACTAATTATTAACTAAATTTTATCAGGTACTTATATTGAACCCAAAGGAATCATGAGTGATGTGGAATTTAAAAATTGCAAGCTTTAGTTCAGTACCAAATAAATATAAATAATTCATAAAAATTGTATGTGTAACATGACTATGGTTAAGACCTCATGCTTTGTCTCAGTCTCAATGTTTGAGCTCTACTGTATCTTAGACATCAGTTAGTTCAATACTCTCATTTTACCCTCAGAGAAATAAAAACTAGAGATCCAAAAACGGTGAATGTCTTGGCCTGAGGTATTTAGTGGCAGAATTGGAAATGGACAACAGGTCTCTTTGCCTCAGTTTGAGGCACTTTTTGTAATAGAACTCCAGGATAAGATTTATACATTTCAGAGGTGTCGTGGTGTCCCGATTTCCATGAGGAACTCCGGTCTGAAGCACTGGGTTTGAGGCTGCTGCATACAGCATCCTGTGAGCAAGTGAAACTAGACTAAGCACAAAGGGGAAGAAAAGTTGGGGAAGTCTGTGTCCTGGAATAGTGAAGTGATTTATCAGAGAGGAAGTAAGACTGTCTCCATGTGGTGTCAGTGGCTCCTGGAAGCTGCAGAATTAGCTGGTCCTCAAATAATATGATCTCACAGAAAGAGGGAAAACCACCTCTTCTTCAGCAGCCTTACCCATCCCTGAGAAGGATTTGAATTGGCTTTGTTGAGGTAGACTGAGGCTCAAGGGCTCGCCTCAAGCATCGGGTGCAAGTCTCCTCCATGTATCTTTTCTTTCTCCTGGGAGGACCAGCTTCCCCAGAATAAGGAGAAGTAAATTGTAGACGCAGCGATAGGAAGACCATGGGCTCCACCTCTGTACCCTGAGACGAGGAAATGGAGGACATAATTTGCCCAGGTTCTCTCAAGTGGTAAAGCGGTAGAGACGGGTTTTGAACCCAAGTCTTTAGCCTCCAGAACCTGTGCTTTTAGCTACAGTGCAACTCTGCCTTAGGAAAAGCACATCAGTCTTTGATTAAACAATAACCGTGTGGCTGACAGGTCTTGGTGCTCCAGCCTGGTGTCAGGCCTGAGCCTCTGAGGTGGGAGAGCTGAGTTCAGGACATTGCTCCACCAGAAACCTCCCCGCCCCACATAATATCAATAGGCAAGAGCGCTCCCAGAGATCTCTGTCTCAACACTAAGACCCAGCTCCACCCAATGGCCAGCAAGCTCCAGTGCTGGACGCCCCATGCCAAACAACTAGCAAGACAGGAACACAGCCCCATCCATTAGCAGAGAGGCTGCAAAAAATCATGCTAAGTTCACAGACACCCCAAAACACACCACCGGGTGTGGTCCTGCCCACCAGAAAGACAAGATCCAGCCCCAGCCACCAGAACACAGGCACCAGTCCCCTCCACCAGTAATTCTACACAACCCACTGAACCAACCTCACCCACTGGGAGGCAGACACCAAAAACAACGGGAACTACAAACCTGCAGCCTGCAAAAAGGAGACCCCAAACACAGTAAGTCAAACACAATGAGAAGACGGAGAAATATGCAGCAGATGAAGGAGCAAGGTAAAAACCCACCAGACCAAACAAATGAAGAGGAAGTAGTCAGTCTACCTGAGAAAGAATTCAGAGTTATGATAGTAAAGTAAAATCTTGGAAATAGAATGGAGAAAATACAGGAAATGTTTAACAAAGAACTAGAAGAACTAAAGAGCAAACAAATAATGATGAACAACACAATAAATGAAATTAAAAATCTCTAGAAAGAATCAATAGCAGAATACCTGAGGCAGAAGAATGAACAAGCGACCTGGAAGATAAAATAGGGGAAATAACTGCCACAGAGCAGAATAAAGAAAAAAGAATGAAAAGAATTGAGGACAGTCTCAGAGACTTCTGGGAAAACATGATACACACCAACATTTGAATTATAGGGCTCTCAGAAGAAGAAGAGAAAAAGAAAGGGTCTGAGAAAATATTTAAAGAGATTATAGCTGAAAAATTCCCTAACATGGGAAAGGAAATAGTCAATCAAGTCCAGGAAGCGCGGAGAATCCCATACAGGATAAATCCAAGGAGAAACATGCCAAGACACATATTAATCAAACTATCAAAAGTTAAATACAAAGAAAAATATTAAAAGCAACAAGAGAAAAGCAACCAGTAACATACAAGGAAATCCCCATAAGGTTACCAGCTGATCTTTCAACAGAAACTCTGAAAGCCAGAAGGGAGTGGCAGGATATATTTAAAGTGATGAAAGGGAAAAACCTACAACCAAGATTACTCTACCCAGCAAGGATCTCATTCAGATTCGACAAAGAAATTAAAACCTTTACAGACACGCAAAAGCTAAGAGAATTGAGCACCACCAAACCAGCTTTACAACAAATACTAAAGGAAAAACTCTAGGCAGGAAGCACAAGAGAAGGAAAAGACCTACAAAAACAAACCCGAAACAATTAAGAAAATGGTAATGGGAACATACATATCGATAATTACTTTAAATATAAATGGATTAAGCGCACCAACCAAAAGACATATACTGGTTGAATGAATACCAAAACAGGACCCACATACATGCTTGTCTACAAGAGACCCACTTCGGACCTAGAGACACATACTGACTGAAAGTGAGGGGATGGAAAAAGATATTCCATGCAAATGGAAATCAAAAGAAAGCTGGAGTAGCAATTCTCATATCAGACAAAATAGACTTTAAAACAAAGACTGTTACAAGAGACAAAGAAGGACACTACATAATGATTAAGGGATCAACCCAAGAACAAGGTATAACAATTGTAAATATTTATGCACCCAACATAGAAGTACCTCAATACATAAAGCAAATGCTAACAGCCATAAAAGGGGAAATTGAGAGTAACACAACAACAGTAGGGGATTTTAACACCCCCCTTTCACCAATGGACAGATCATCCAAAATGGAAATAAATAAGGAAACACAAACTTTAACTGGCACATTAAACAAAATGGACAAAAAGGATATCTATAGGACATTCCACCCAAAAACAACAGAATACACTTTCTTCTAAAGTGCACATGGAACATTCTCCAAGATAGATCATATGTTGGGTCACAAATCAAGCCTTGGTAAATTTACAAAAATTAAAATCAAATATCTTTTCCAACCACAATGCTATGAGACTAGATATCAATTACAGGAAAAACACTGGAAAAAATACAAACACATGGAGCCTAAGCAATACTCTACTAAATAACCAAGAGATTACTGAAGAAATCAAAGGGGAAATCAAAAAATACCTAGAAACAAATGACAATGAAAACAGGATGACCCCAAACCTGTGGGATGAAGCAAAAGCAGTTCTAAGAGGGAAGTTTATACCAATACAGTCCTACCTCAAGAAACAAGAAAAATCTGAAATAAATAACCTAACCTTACACCTAAAGCAATTAGAGAAAGAAGAACAACAAAAAAACCCCCAAAGTTAGCAGAACAAAAGAAATCTTAAAGATCATATCACAAATAAATGAAAAAGAAATGAAGGAAAAGATAGCAAAGATCAATAAAACCCAAAGCTGCTTCTTTGAGAAGATAAAACTGATAAACCATTAGCCAGACTCATCAAGAAAAAAAAGAAGACTCAAATCAACAGAATTAGAAATGCAAAAGGAGAAGTAACAATTGACACTGCAGAAATACAAAGGACCATGAGAGATTATTACAAGCAACTATATGCCAAAAAAAAGGACAACCTGGAAGAAATGCACAAATTCTTAGAAAAGCACAGCCTTCCGAGACTGAACCAGGAAGAAATAGAAAATATAAACAGACCAGTCATAAGCACTGAAATTGAAACTGTGATTAAAAATCTTCCAACAAACAAAAGCCCGGGACCAGATGGCTTCAAAGGCAAATTCTATAATTTAGAGAAGAGCTAACACCCATCCTTCTCAAACTCTTCCAAAATATAGCAGAGGAAGGAACACTCCCACACTCATTCTACGAGGCCACCATCACCCTGATACCAAAACCAGACAAAGATGTCACAAAAAAAGAAAACTACAGGCCAATATCACTGATGAACATAAATGCAAAAATCCTCAACAAAATACTAGCAAACAGAATCCAACAGCACATTAAAAGGGTCATACACCATGATCAAGTGGGGATTATCCCAGGAATGCAAGGATTCTTCAATATATGCAAATCAATCAATGTGATACATCATATTAACAAATTGAAGGATAAAAACCATATGATCATCTCAATAGGTGCAGAGAAAGCTTTCGACAAAATTCAACACCCATTTATTATAAAAAACTCTCCAGAAAGTAAGCATAGAGGGAACTTACCTCAACATAATAAAGGCCATATATACCAAAACCACAGCCACCATCATACTCAATGGTGAAAAACTGAAAGCATTTCCTCTAAGATCAGGAATAAGCAAGGTTACCCACTCTCACCACTGTTATTCAACATAGTTTTGTAAGTTTTACCCACAGCAATCATAGAAGAAAAAGAAATAAAAGGTATCCAAATCAGAAAAGAAGTAAAACTGTCTGTGTTTGCAGATGACATGATACTATGCGTAGAGAATCCTAAAGATGTTACCAGAAAATGACCAGAGATAATCAATGAATTTGGCAAAGTAGCAGGATACAAAATTAATGCACAGAAATCTCTTACATTCCTATACATTAATGATGAAAATTCTGAAAGAGAAATTAAGGAAACACTCCCATTTACCACTGCAACAAAAAGAATAAAATACCTAGGAATAAACCTACCTAAGGAGACAAAAAACCTGTATGCAGAAAACTATAAGAAACTGATGAAAGAAATTAAAGATGAAAGCAAACAGTTGGAGAGATATATCATGTTCTTGGATTGGGAGAATCAACATTGTGAAAATGACTCTACTACCCAAAGCAATCTACATATTCAATGCAATCTCTATCAAACTACCACTGGCATTTTTCACCGAACTAGAACAAAAAATTTCACAATTTGTATGGAAAAACAAAAGACCCCGAATAGCCAAAGGAATCTTAAGAAAGAATAACGGAGCTGGAGGAATCAGGCTCCCTGACTTCAGGCTGTACTACAAAGCTACAGTAATCAAGACAGTACAGTACTGGCACAAAAACAGCAGGATAGATAAATGGAACAGGATAGAAGGCCCAGAGATAAACCCATGCACATATCGTCACCTTATTTTTGATAAAGGAGGCAAGAATATACAATGGAGAAAAGACAGGCTCTTCAATAAGTGGTGCTGGGAAAACTGGACAGCTACATGTACAAGCATAAAATTAGAACACTCCCTAACACCATACACAAAAATAAACTCCAAATGGATTAAAGACCTAAATGTAAGGCCAGATACTCTAAAACTCTTAGAGGAAAACATAGGCAGAACACTCTATGACATAAATCACAGCAAGATCCTTTGGTCCACCTCCTAGAGAAATGGAAAGAAAAACAAAAACAAATGGGACCTAACGAAACTTAAAAGCTTTCCTGCAGCAGAGGAAACCATAAACAAGAGGAAAAGACAACCCTCAGAATGGGAGAAAATATTTGCAAATGAAGCAACCGACAAAGGATTAATCTCCAGAATTTACGAGCAGCTCATACACTCAATAGCAGAAAACCAAAAACCCAATCAAAAAATGGGCAGGGGCTTCCCTGGTTGCATGGTGGTTGAGAGTCCGCCTGCCGATGCAGGGGACATGGGTTCGTGCCCTGGTCTGGGAAGATCCCACATGCCGCGGAGTGGCTGGGCCCGTGAGCCGTGGCCGCTGAGCCTGCGCGTTCAGAGCCTGTGCTCCGCAACGGGAGAGGCCACAACAGTGAGAGGCCCGCGTACCGCAAAAAAAAAAAACAAAGGGCAGAAGACCTAAGTAGACATTTCTCCAAAGAAGATATACAGATTGCCAACAAACACATGAAAGGATGCTCAACATCACTGATGAAATGCAAATCAAAACTAAAGATTGCCAACAAACACATGAAAGGATGCTCAACATCACTGATGAAATGCAAATCAAAACTACCATGAGGTATCACCTCACAGCAGTCAGAATGACCATCACCAAAAAATTTACAAACAATAAATGCTGGAGAAGGTGTGGAGAAAAGGGAACCCTCTTGCACTGTTGGTGGGAATGTAAATTGATACAGCCACTATGGCGAACGGTATGATGGTTCCTTAAAAAAACTAAAAATAGAATTACCATATAACCCAGCAATCCCCCTCCTGGGCATATACCCTGAACAAACCATAATTCAAAAAGAGACATGTACTACAACGTTCATTGTAGCACTCTTTACTATAGATAGGACATGAAGGCAACCTAAGTGTCCATCAACAGATGAATGGATAAAGAAGATGTGGCACATATATACAATGGAATATTACTCAGCCATAAAAACAAACGAAATTGAACTATTTGTAGTGAGGTGGATGGATTGAAAGTCTGTCATGCAGAGTGAATTAAGTCAGAAAGAGAAAAACAAATACCTTATGCTAATACGTATATATGGAATCTAAAGATAAAACGAAAAAAAAATGTTCTGATAAACCTAGGGCCAGGACAGGAATAAAGACGCAGACGTAGAGAATGGACTTAAGGATACTGGGAGGGGAAGGGTAAGCTGAGACGAAGTGAGAGAGTTACATTGACATATATACACTACCAAATGTAAAATAGATAGCTAATGGGAAGCAGCTGCATAGCACAGGGAGATCAGCTCGGTGCTTTGGGACCACCTAGAGGGGTAGGATATGGAGCGTGGGAGGGAGATACAAGAGGGAGGGGATATGGGGATATGTATATATATAATTGATTCTCTTTGTTATACAGTAGAAAGTAGCTCAACATTGTAAAGCAATTATACTTCAATAAGATTGTTAAAAAGAAAAGATGTATACTTTTCAAACATTAACTGAGTTATTTTTTTAAAGTTTTGTCAGTGATCCCTGAAGTTAGATAATTAGAGTATTCTTGACGAATCCTCTTATGTTAATTATTTTAATAATTATTTAACCAAATCCTCATGTAGACTTAGGCTGAGGCATATTCATGCAGTGTCCTAATAGAGCTTTATTCCTGATAGTTTCAATTTATTTATACTCTGATATAATTTAAATAATGTTATGAAAATTATTTAAGGGCATCTTCTCTTTATGTAATGCACATATTAAACCACTTTCATAGTCACTCATTTATTACAATAATTTTTTATCCAGAAAGTACTGTAACTCCTCCTGCCTTAAAATACTTACTGTTTTTAATTGTAAGTAGCTTAAACTTAAGTCAATTTGTATATTTCTATTTATATATACAGTCTCTAAATACGGGAACTCAAATATGGGATGTTGATACTTTAAGAGATCATTATTAAAACTGCCTTATGAATTTAATTATATTGCTTAGATAAGAGCTTTCTTTTTTAGCATAGAAAATGTTTCATTTGAAATGCAAATCAAAACTACAATGAGGTATCACCTCACACTGGTTAGAATGGACATTATCAGAAAATCTACAAACAAAAAATTCTGGAGAGGGTGTGGAGAAAAAACCCTCTTGCACTGTTGGTGGGAATGTAAATTGATACAGTCACTATAGAGAACAGTATGGAGGTTCCTTAAAAAACGAAAAATAGAATTACCATATGGCCCAGCAATCCCACTCCTGGGCATATACCCAGAGAAAACCACAATTCAAAAAGACACAGGCACACCAGTGTTCATTGCAGCACTATTTACAATAGCCAGGTCCTGAAAGCAACCTAAATGCCCATCGACAGACGAATGGATAAAGAAGATGTGGCACATATATACAATGGAATATTACTCAGCCATAAAAAGGAATGAAATTGGGTCATTTGTACAGATGTGGATGTATCTAGAGACTGTCTTACAGAGTGAAGTTAAGTCAGAAAGAAAAAAATAGTGTATATTAACGCATATATGTGGAATCTAGAAAAATGGTACAGAAGAACTGGTTTGCAAGGCAGAAATAGAGACACAGATGTAGAGAACAAACGTATGGACACCAAGCTGGGGTGGCAGGGTGGTGGTGGGATGAACTGGGAGATTGGGATTGACATATATACACTAATACGTGTAAAATGGATAACTAGTAAGAACCTGCTGTATAAAAAATGAAATAAAATTCAAAATATTTGTCTCATTTGAATGAATGCTAAAATAAAGTATTTAAGAAAATCATATCAAACTATTACATAATTATTTTTTGTTTTTATTTTTCTTTTTGAGTTACTAAGTGTAATAGCAGACATTAATGAGAGCTAGTCTGCTTACTACCTTACTCTCAAAGTAATCACTGTGATGGTTTTTCTTTTCTATAATTTTTAGTGACAATACACCTCATTTGTTTGAAATCATCAAGGAGGAAGTTAGGCAATGAAGTGTAGTTCCTTCAAATTTAAACATTAAATTATATCTGCTCGTGAAATTTAGTCTTGAAATTATTTTCCTCTTCCTTGTCACAATGTTGAAAACATTGAGGATTATATACACATGTATATAATCTTAGAATTATCATTCATAACATCAAACATTACAGTGTTACATTTGGGTTTTCATACATGGATATTTTAAGAGCTATTATGGTGCAAAGTGTTGTTCAGCCCAAGCTTGTGTTATTTATTTGTATTTTAATCTGGGCTTGTAAATTTGATCCAGTGTTGTTTTACATGGCCAAAAGTTTGCTTTAATCTCTCTCATTTCATTTTCATATTGCTGCTCCCAATGTTAAAAGGTTTCAGAAATAAGCAGCTTCTGAGGTTGTAAGTAAATTAAGAATTAATAAATTATTAACTCAGAGTAGTGGCTTTAGACACTAAACACTTTTCCAAAGATTTAAAATGTATTAATTCGATTTTATGAATTTCTGGTTTCTTCTTTAGAATTATTTTACGTAATTTTAGAAAAATGCTTTCTTTAGAATTACGATAGGTATTATCAGTTTTCTGGTTGAAAGCCAGGCAGCTCATTCCTTCTTACATGCAATAGCTCTGGTTTGTGTGGTTGTTTGCCATTTGCAGATCCATGTACCCAGGAAAATCTTCTCCCCCCAAGGGTGTGGTCATTAATGGTGAAAATCACATGCACATGTTACCCAAACATATTCAGTGGGAATCAGGAGAAGTCAGCTGGAGGGCATCTGGGAAAGGATTTGTCATCGATAAATAGGTACCCACGGAAGAAAATGTAGTTGTCTTTGTTGGACATTGCAGTTTTTGCCTGTGACACCTAGAATCTCATTAGCCATCTAGCAACGGAAAAACAAAAAACAAACATAAAATTACCAGCACGCTGAGAATGGCAGGGCAGAGGGTTGCAAATAAGCTCGATTTGTGATGTGGTGTCAGGATTGAGCTGAAGTTTGTTTATAGTTACCAGTAGCAGTGAACATTCTCTTCAATACTAAGGGCAAGATTGTATCTGAGATAGTTGAAACTACTACATAAGTGGATTCTTGACAAACCATGTGCTGCTGGATTTGGTACTAATATTCAAGGGTAAATAGAGAGGATGCGTCCTTCAAATGCAATTCTTCATTCCCACGTGTCGTTTTTCTCTTCTCTCTCCTGGCTACATTTCTAAGTATTGAGTAATGAGAAACAATATATACAACATGCAGTAGACTCATGGACTGCAGTGCTGGTGTGGAATGTTCTAATCCTTTAATTTTGTGATTCCTTTAGGAATGCTATGTCATTAGTATTTAAATCACTTCATAAATATTTCATTTTAAATACCATTGTAATATCTTGTGTATGCCTTAATTTGTGTGTAGCATAATGGTTTTGTATAGTGAGACAGTTTCATCAGGGCACTTATACGATTAAAAAGAGATTTAATGGAACACTTTATCATTACTTTGAGTTGACCATGGAACAGAAAGCAAGAGGCTATTTATTTCTTGCAGAAATAGCTTCTTATATTTAGATGCTTTGTTTTTTTAAAGAAAAATCAACATATACATGCCACCCAATACACATTCAGGAAAATTGTAGACACTACAGCTTTGGTGGAAGAGGTAAGCAGAGAGAAGCAGGGGATAAAACCGTCAAAGTCCTGAGATAACCTTGTATGAGGAGATTGAGGGATGGGGTAGCAAAGGAATAGGGGGGCACAGATGAAGGTTAAAATGGGGTGGATTTTATTTATTTATTTACATCTTTATTGGAGTATAATTGCTTTACAATGGTGTTTTAGGTTTTGCTTTGTAATAAAGTGAATCAGTTATACATATGTTCCCATATCTCTTCCCTCTTGCATCCCTCTCCCTCCCACCCTCCCTATCCCATTCCTCTAGGTGGTCACAAAGCACCGAGCTGATCTCCCTGTGCTATGCGGCTGCTTCCCACTAGCTATCTGTTTTACATTTGGTAGTGTATGTCCATGCCACTCTCTCACTTCGTCCCAGCTTACCCTTCCCCCTCACCGTGTCCTCAGGTCCATTCTCTACGTCTGTGTCTTTATTCCTGTCCTGCCCGTAGGTTCTACAGAACCATTTTTAAAAAAATTATTTAATTTTTTGGCTGGCTTGGGTTTTCCTTGCAGTGTGTGGGCCTCCCACTGTGGAGCACAGACTCCAGGTGCACAGGCTTCAGTAGTTGTGGCTCGTGGGCTCAGTAGTTGTGGCTCGCGGGCTCTAGAGCACAGGCTCAGTAGTTGTGGCCCATGGGCTTAGTTGCTCCGCAGCACGTGGGATCCTCCCGGACCAGGGCTCGAACCTCGTCCCCTGCAGTGGCAGGCAGACTCTCAACCACTGTGCCACCAGGGAAGCCCCCAAATGTGGGTAATTTCTTAAGCTTATGAAAGCTTTACTTTCCTTGACCTTCTTTTCATTGTTCTTCCATTAGAGTGTCATTATAGAATATTCAAGAATTTGAGGGCCATATGGACACATTCTACAGGAAAAACATCTGAAGAGATAATATCCCCAGCATTTCCCTGTGCACATGATGGAAAAATTGAGGTTTATTTTTTCTTCCTCCTCTCTTAAAGGTGTATGTGATGAAGACCAGAGAGGCACATTTCTTTCCCAGAGCATCCCATTATTTATATAGTTAGTTCTTATTTTCATTGAAAGTCCTCTTGAACTTACTAAAGAGAGGATTATATCTTGTGCCTTGCATCTTCTATAGTATCCAGATAGCTAAGCAATAATTGCTGAATCATTAAAAATGTACTTTTGAAGATTTGTCTCATTATCATGACAGCGTACTGTCATGTGTTCTTGCTTGCCCTCAGTCATTATATTCTTAATCATGAAGTAAAGATTTTGAGATATTTTTAAATTCCATTCATATTTGGGAAAAGAAAATTTGGAGGAAATATGACTCCAAATTACACACAAGAGCAAAAGTGACATTTAACTTGCAGAAATCCTTTAATAAAATTAAACCATTAAGGCTGTATGCTAGTGTCTGTATATTGACTCTTTTAACTGTGTAATAAGATGTTGACCCTGAAAACAAAGGGACACTATAATAGAGAGCTGAGTCATTGTTTTCAGGGAAAAGCATGCTGATGTCTTGTGAAGAAAGTTACAAAGTGCAGCGGCATTGAGGAGACTCGCAGCTCACTCTAAATTTTAAGGGAAATTAGTGCCAGTAAGTGTATATTAAAATCACGGCTGACTTATCTCTAGAAAGCAGAAATAGGTTCTCCTTCAATGTTACCTATTTTTTCCTACAAACTGACTTCCCAGGGTTAGAGCCAATGGAAGAAAATAACATCAAGCTTGTATTTTTATAAACTGTGCTTAAAGGGAAGTCCAAGGGATAGGAAATATGAAAGAAAATTTAGGGGACATGGAGGCTAAATTAGAATGTCCAAAGAATGTTTAGAAAGTATCGCAGAAGGATAGAATAAGAGAGAATTAGGAGAGACAATATTGAAAGAAAACAGTGACTGAGAATTTTTCGGAGTTGATGAAACACGTAATCCTCATATTGTTGAAGCCTAAGAAGTCCTGAAGAGTATTTTTATTTTTAATCCATATCCCAGTAAAATGCAGAGAAGAAAGAAAAAGAGAAACTTACAAAAAGTGAGTTATCTTACAATGATCAGGCTTAGTAGGTTACCAATAGATTTTTCAAAGGTAACAGTAGATGTCAGAAGATGAGGGAACACAACTGGGTCATATTTCACTTGTTTAAAGTTCAGCAAGTTCAAAACAACCACGTTCACCAGCAGGTGTAGACAGATCACGGCTTATTAAGTACTCTAGAGCATACACTAGTCTTCAGATGCTTTGCATTGTGAACTGAGCTGAATCTCCATAGCACTTTCAATACCAGAATAAAATCATCAAAGCTGTTGCTTCTTTTAAAGAATAGCCATATACCATTTGAATGAACATCATATGAATCTTGACTACATTGTAGTCCAGGACACGTGTCTTCTCTGCCTCTGTGCTGTTAATTTTCACCAAACGCTTTCTCACTTGATCTGGGATGAGTTAGAGCAAGCAGATAGAGGACTGATCTTATCTATACTGTTCTCTGATGTCAAGGAAGGCATGGCAAATAGCAAAATAATAACTGTGTCACTATTTGAGACAATTGAGTACAATCAAGTTGGAGAAATCAGGTGGCTGTGGAGTAAACTTCATTCAAATTGGAACATGATCAAAAACACATAAATATAGTGAAATAGAGGGATGTAACACACAGTATTGAGTATGCTTATATTAAATTTGCATATGGCACAAACATATTCTAACGTCTTCAAATTTCTGGGAGTAGAAAAAGTAGTATGAAACCATGACTTGACAAGAAAGGATGAAATTAAAAGTCACTTTAGAAAAAGATAAGGGAATTTACTTCTAATAGAACAAACTGGAAAATAGTAATAGAGGATTTGAAAAGGATTTTTCCTAAAAGAAAATTTTGAGAAGAAATACTGATGATCAAATAAGTTGATACTGTGTGGCAGAAATAACAATAATGACTAATTTGACAAATGAACAAATGAGGTGGAATTTAATGCTGAAAAATGTACCATGGGGGCTGGTAATCACAATTAAGGGAGTCTAAGGTACATTTTTCAATGTCAGTATTTTCCAGGAGATCATGGTAAAATTAACTTTTTAAAGTTAAAGTTTAAAATTAACAATTTAAAGGTAGTCAATGAGGAATAGAAATATAACATCAAATGTCTAAATCAAGAGTAGAAAGGTGAGGGGGGGCCTGAAAACTAATCAATTCTAAGGAAGGTCAAATTAATAAGAAAGAGGACAAATTAATAAGAGAATAAGCAGGGTTAAAGGAAAGAATGAAAAATGGCTAGTAACAACAAATACAAATATATCAATAATGATGACGAATCACCAGTTAAAAAGGAGATTGTAAGGTTTTCTTCCTTCAAATCCAGCTATATACCACTTATAAGAAAACAGATTGAAACTTAAAAATTAGAGGATAAAGTTAGTGTTGGTGTATTGACACAGAAAATGAAAGTACTTCCAATCAAAAATCATTAATAGGGCTAATGATTAATGATGGTCACTACAAGATGATAATGAAAAATTCTCCAAGAAGCTTCTACACTTTAAAATTGGAGTATACATTACAACATATGGAATTTGGCAGAATCACAAGTAGAATCTGACAAATTCATATCAGAGGAGACAACATTACAGTTGTACTATTTTCTGCATAATATAGGAAAGCTTTATGGGGTAAAAATTCTTCATTGGACTTGAAGAAATATAGGGCCAAATAAAAGCTTTATCCTTAAATTTTGAACAATCCACTTGACATTTCTGAGCTTCAGGTGTCTCAATTGTAAAATGATTTACTTGCGTTACATGTTTTTATGAGTTCAAACATTCTCATACAAATAATGCTATTTATGATAATACTTTTAAAACCATGTGCACAACTTCTTCCAGGAAGATGGAGTAGACATACTTTTCCCTGTTCCTTCAATTAAGTATAATTTAACCCCTGGGCATTATATATAAACCATTATATTTAAGCAGACTCTGAAAGGTATAGAGTAGAGGCAGATTAGCCAGGGACTTCAGGACATGAGGGACAATGTGATGGTGAGTTCTCTGGGCTTTTGTAGGAGAAGGTGGCAACCCAGAAATGCCAATGGGTGCAGACAGTATAGACCCCAACAAAAGCCTGCTCTCTCTAGCTAGATGACCAGGAAAGAGGACAATAACTGTACAGAAAACATTTGGTCAATACTGCTCTACTCCAGCCACAAACCCCAGGAAAAAAATGTAGCCCCATCTATAGTCACAAAAGCAAAGGTCCAGTGGGGAGCCTGGACTTCCGTACTTTGCAGGTTGTAATGAGGTGACTGAAGTATTCCCATTGCCGTGCCAGGGTGGTATGAGAGAAGGCTGAGTAGGGAATCGGGATTTTCATTCCTTCCAGGAGTTAACTAGGAAGCTCTTTTCAACAGTGTCAATGAAGACCACGTGGAGGGTGTGATGAGCAATCAGCCACTTTGAGTTTCCGCCTAGGCAGTCTTACATTATAGCAACCCTGCTCACACCCAGGATCTGGACGTTGAGGTAGGGCAGCTCCACAAGTTGCCACCCTGCTTTTCCTGGGCACCTTTACAAATGACCACTCAGACTTGAGGCCTTGAAAAATCAGTGACCTCTTCCCCAAGCACCTTCTAAGTGATAGGTGGTTGCTACCCTGCTATCTTTTCCGGTTCCCTTGTGACCTGCGTGGAAGGACTGTCTTCTCCTGGCTCACTGTTCTGCCTTTCTGGAATCTGTAAGTGATAAACCCTACGACTCTGTTTCCTTTGTGTGAGTGTACTGAAACTGCACCTTCAGTCAGACTGCCCCTCCTGGACGTTAACTTCCACGAAGCCGGAGCCCCGTGTCTAGGGAGCGACCTGATGACCCCGTGTGGGTGGCTTGTGATCCGCATTCAGCAGGTCATCACCTGCTACACGGGCGCTGGGTTTTCCAACAATGAGGGCCTGGACTTCAACCCCCAACCTGGCAGAAATTGTGTGTCTCACACCTTCCCCAAGAGGGTGCTGACAAAGGAGGCCCTAGTGGAGAGTAGGGACTTTCACCAGTGACCAGTGATAACAGGGCAGCCCGTGTCTCCCACAGTGTCAGTGCAGGCCATGTGGAAAACTGTAGCAAGACCCTCCTGCGCTTCCCGGTAGCGTGGTATTAGCAGAGGCCTAGGAGAAAACCAGAATTCTGTGTTCAATGAGAAGTCTTAACTGTCCTGTGCTGTTCATGGGATTCTAAAATTTAATTTTCAACAGTTTGAGGTATTAGGTGCTTATGATTTTCTAACATTGAAAGGTCATGAATTTATAGAAACTTTAATCTTTCTTTTCTACTTATAAACCATACGATTCCCTTCCTGATCTCAGCTCTTTCTTGTCATGCTTTGCCCAAAATAGTTAATATCAACCAACACATACAACTATGACTCATTGTCATACAACTATGTGTTGTATGACACATACAACTATGATATTATTTTCTTACCTTGCAGCAGAGAAGCATATAATCATGCTATTAAAGTTGAAACTTCTAGAAAAAATTTTGCTTATACAAAATATATATTTTCCAATAATCTGTATAAAAATTCCTTATCACTCACCATCTGAATACTAGGCCAATGACACATAAAGATGTGTTACCACAGCACCTCAATTCTACATACAAATTTCTGGGGTTTTTTTTAGTGTAGGTTAAGCTATTCCATAGGAACAAAGGGACCTTAATATCTCAGTTACTTTAATACAACAAAGTTTTATTTCCTGCTCAAACAAATGGAGATGTTTTTGTTTGTATAGGTCTTCTGAATACTTCTCTTTTATGTAGTGGCTCAGAGAGCAGACTCTTCCCATCAGTACTTTCACTTTTCCTCAGTCTTGGGGGCCCACCCCAGATTCTTGGTGTCTAATTGGGCAGTGAGGGAGAAGAAGGAGGGCATGTTCATGGGCATTTCCAAGGCTGGGCCAGAAATTGATATGTGTTCATCCCAGTGGCCCAGACTGATCATATGGTCCCACCCAGCTGTAAGGGGGGTTTGCTAATGTAGCTTTTATGTGTGCCCAGGAAGAAGAAGAAAACTGCCTATTGGTCAGCACAAAGGCCTCACTAACTTGGAGCTGGAGAATTTGGTTGCTGGGTGGACAGCCCACTTAAAATATTCTTAGAAAAAAACAGAAAAGTGGATTTTGTTGTCTAAATAGCAATCTCCATGCCAAATATAAGCTTAAATTTCTAAGAAGTCTTAGGACATAGGGCAGTTAGGGTCACTATAAATGAACAATGTTTTTGAAATCCCCATTTTACTTAAAAGTTCAGATATTGCAATTTACTACATAATATATCAATGTTAATTTAACATAAAAAGAAAACTCTTTTGCAACTACACACATTTTGGTAAAATGGGTACCCTTCCAAATATGAAGTACTTCAATCTGTGCTTACCAAATATATATTCAGCACTTATTTGATGACAGACATACAGTGGGGGAATGGGAGGTAGCAGTGAACAGGATGACATGGCTGCTGCCTTCATGGAGTTTGGAGTTTAACTGATGTGGCCTTTCTCTAGCCACACCCCTAAATGCCCCATTTGGTAAATGTGCCCCAACTTGAGAAATTGTCTTAAACACTGCTGAGAGGGATGTAGATTTAATTATTTAAAGGATTCTCATATTTAAGCTGGTTTCAATGATCATTTCAGGTTTTACCGCTATTGAGTCATTCATACAGGATCAGATCTCAGCTCTGGAATATTTTACCTTCCTGTCAATGCTGATATGAAAAACAAGGGGATTCAGTGATCTTATGCAGTGTCAGAAGTGAGATAAGATTTAGATAGAAGTAATATCTGGAACTCTGGGAGTGTTTAAAATATTAGAAAGAGCTCAAGTTTTTGTTTATTTGTTTTGTGTTAGGTTAATGTGTGATCCAACATTTTGATCAAGTATTTAAGGATTTTTTCATTAGATGATTAATAAATCAAAACTGTATTTTATAGTCTTTAATAAACAATCACATTATAAAATAAATTATTTCTCTAAAATGTATTAAATAATATAGTAGTACACTTTCCCCAAACATGTAAAGATCCACTTAACAACATACAAGGAATTTAGAGCATTTGCCACTATGTTAATTAAGGGTAAATAGACTGATCTGAATTACATTTGTACTGGTTAATATCTCAGAAGGCAGTCGAAAATTTCCCGTTTAGAGTTAATGGCAGACACTGAAAAGTCCATTGGATTTAAAGGTGGTACTTTTCAAGAACTTAAAAGAGAGGAAATAATCAGTAGGTGCAATGCCTATAATTATAATTGTCTCTTATTTTCATCAGAGACACTTTGGCATTCTTATCATATGTCCCGAATGTCAAAAGCAAATCCATAATTATTCCAAAATCATTTGCCCTTATAAGCGTAGTATTAGGATTTTACGCACACAAGACATGCACTGAAATAATACCAGTGTTAAATGCTAATTGTTTCATAATGTATCAAAAGAGTTTACACTTATTACTTTTTAAAGCCACATGTGGAAAACAATGAGGAACAAAATGCTTTATATTTCATTCTAAAGATTCTCGTCCTGTCCTGTCAAGCAGTGTTGGTTTCTGCCACCATTTTATGTACAAGGCGGCATGAGGTTTGTTAGCTTGACTTAACGTTTGAAAAGCAGGAGTCTTTTCTGTTTAAGCTCAATGCCAGTTCACTGTGGACTGCCTGCTGCTTCCCAACTATGTATCTAGAATTTTGTAGTTTAATTGCCACTTGCACAGTGGTATTGTACATAAACACAGCAGCTGCTACTGTATGTTGGAAGTGGCTTAGAAAAATCTATGGACACTGTTCAGCTTTGACTAAAAAGCCAAAAATTTAGACACAGCTGCATTACTCTAACAGCTTGCAATATAACGCCTTAACGGAAAGAATGCAACTCATTGGAAGTCTACTTACAATATGTTTGCAACCACACTAGAGAAAATTGCATGGAGCCATGTGGTCTAGTGGTAAAACTTCCCAGAAATGAAGATCATCTCTCCTTTTTTTGCTAGTCACACAGGTCCTTATCTTTTGTTCGTTAGTATTCTGTATTGCTAGAGGTAGCCACTAGAGATACGAAAGCTAATATGAAACTTGGATATCTTCCTGTTACCATGTAGAGATCATGTTCTTTTTTGGTTAAACCAATTAAAAGTGTGAAGCCAAAGGAGAAATGCACAGAAACCTTGACAGAAGACCTCTGTTGCAGCAGTTTGCTGACTTTTTTTTTTTGCGGTATGCGGGCCTTTCCCTGTTGTGGCCTCTCCCACCGCGGAGCACAGGCTCCGGACGCGCAGGCCCAGCGGCCATGGCTCACGGGCCCAGCCGCTCCGCATCATGTGGGATCTTCTCGGACCGGGGTACGAACCCGTGTCCCTTGCATCGGCAGGCGGACTCCCAACCACTGCGCCACCAGGGAAGCCCAGTTTGCTGACTTTAATGAACAGTCTGTTATGTGGAAGAGGTTGACTGATGTCACATTTAAATGTAGTCATGAAAAAACACTTCTCAGTTTGTACTTGTGTCTCTACATATACATTTTTTTGAAGCAGAAAAATTAGAAAGCCTTTTTTTCTTTTTTTCACAGACAAAGAAAATGCAGGGCATTGCAGTAAAAGAAGAAATCAAGACAACTTCATTTGTTTTATACTTCCTTGATGTTTATCTCCCCCTCGCCTTATGCAGAGTTTTCCATATTTCAGTATTTAGCAGTCCAAGTAGCATTCTTAGAAGAATAAAACTTCCCCTTGGAATTAGAAGCTAGACATTATAGGTTCACTATGGTATATTATTGTTACCTTACTGTTATTCTTTGTCTTTCTGATGAATTTTAGAGTGTCCAAGTTTACCTAGCAAGATCTTAAGCTCAACTCTGTCCAAAATATTATTTTTTTTAATATTTGTGTGAACGGGGGTCATCTAAGTGCAGTTCCATATGCCAGTAATTGGTTCCATCAGTTTTGGTGTTTTAAATATGTGAAAGAGAAAATATTAGGGTGTGTGGACTAAGGGATTGTTTTACAGTATAGTAAATCCAAATCCAGTGTCTAGTTCCTAGTATTTGAAAAATAGGACTATTTATTTTCTTTCTCAGCGTTATAAACATTGAGACAGCTATGTCTACTATGAGCTATGTCTACCCTTGTTCACAGTCACATTAAGGAATTCTTCTGAGGTAAATATTCTGCAATAACAGCATAGCTGTAAAGGGTTTTCAAAGCTTTTATTAACTCAACAGAAGTATCTCTTAGTTTTTAACTAATTAAATCAAATGACTCCAGTTCAAAATTATAAGAAATGGCTAAAAAAGTTGTCACTGTAGAAATTTGAATGCAATAGAAGTATATTTAATATCATTAAGAAATCTTTACACTACATATTTTTAATGTATCATGTTGAATATTATCCCAGTTTTTGGAGGAAGGGCTGATCTCAGTATTTCAATAGTGGTTAACAGCAGATAGTGGAATTATAAGCACTTTAAAATTTTTTGTTTGCCTTATTTATCTTTTGCTCATTTTCTACAGTTACTCAGTAAATAAAATTTAAATTTTATACACGATTTTCTGTAAAACTTTTGACTACGCCAGGATAGCAGTGTAGTACCCTGTAAACTCAAGGTTTCTTAATGACTTAATTTATGTAGTAAGAAAATTTGGTCACATTAATATCTAGGGTAAGGGATAAAGGGAGAAGAAATGAACACACTCAATATAAAAGATATATCTGAAAATTGATCACAGTGTAGATAATTGCTACAACAACAGCAGAGTACATTAATGAAACTAATGAAAAGCAAAGATATAGAACTATACTCCAAGTCTATAAATTCTATACGTACATATGTGCTACATCTTCTTTATCCATTCATCTGTTGATGGACATTTAGGCTGCTTCCATGCCTTGCTATTGTAAACAGCACTGCAATGAGCACTAGAGTACATGACTGTTTTCAAATTATGGTTTTCTCCAGATACATGCCTAGGAGTGGGATTGCAGAACCATATGGTAGCTCTATTTTTAGTTTTTTAAGGAACCTCCATACTGTTCTCCAGAGTCGCTGTACCAATTTACGTTCCCACCAACAGTGTAGGAGCGTTCCCTTTTCTCCACACCCTCTCCAGCATTCATTATTTGTAGACTTTTTGATGATGGCTGTTCTGACTGGTGTGAGGTGATACCTCATTGTAGTTTTGATTTGCATTTCTCTGACAGTTAGTGATGCTGAGCATCTTTTCATGTGCCTTTTGGCCATCTGCGTGTCTTCTTTGGAGAAATGTCTAGTTAATTCTTCTGCCCATTTTTTGATTGGGTTGGTTGTTGTTTAGATATTGAGTTATATGAGCTGTTCTTATATTTTGGAGATTAATCTCTTCTCAGTCACATCATTTCCAAATATTTTCTCCCATTCTGTATGTTGTGTTTTTCAAATCTTAATTTCTACCAGGTAAAAAATAGTGATCTTTTAGTACATAATGCTATTTGACATTGAAAATAATAACAATCTACCAAAACAAATTCTCTGGACGGTTTCCATGAATTCACGTTTATGGATTTGGTATTGAAGAGTAAGATAACAATTGTGAAATATATTTTATTGTGAAAAAGAAATCAAATGAAGCAAATATATAACTGCAAAGCAGCTTTGCCTGTTTTTCTTTTTTAGTAATGTTAGCAAATAATAATGGTTTTATATAACATTTATGTATGCCTGCAGGCAATATTGAGACAGTTCTTCAATTAGCTTAATAGATGTATTCCAGAAAAGAAAAAGTGAGGTTTTTTTTCTTTTTTTAAATTAAAGGTAGAAAAGCCACAGCAGAATTGGGAAAAGAAAACATTGATGGTGGGCTACAGATGTTATTTCAAGGACAATATTGGAGTGGTTATTTCAAAGGGTGTCATCCTGTTAAGAGCTGAACTCTTGAAATTTTCTACTTTTCTAAGATCACTTTGAAATGGAAATGATAAGAACCTTTAATGTCTTGCCCAAATATTAAGGTGTGCAGAAATCAGATGGCAAGAGATAAGAGGCATTGGAAACAAAACTGGGATGAGCAAGTATAGCATGCACAGTCCCAGTAGAATAATGAGAAGATAGAATGGCTAGGGATTTCAAATGGAGATATCAAGGTAGTTAGAGATACCCTTCTTTATGTGTTATCTTCTTGTAGTGGCTGCATAAATTTTTATTCTATCTGGATCAAAATTTATATGTACATTGCTGTTTTGCTCTAGAAATACCCCGAGATTTTCTACTTGATATTGTTTCCTCTATTAACCGAAGTATAAATTATTTTAATATTATACAGCATTGGTTATACTATATATTACAACAATTCCTGTATGAAAAAGTAAGGTGAAAACTGTTGAAGTCTACACTTAGATTCTATGTTAACTGTAAAGTACCAGAAAAAAAAAAAAGAAATAAAGGAAGCAATATATTTAAAGGTATGCTCAGGAAAATTGCACAGATAGAGCAAATTGAGGTATGGTATTGAGTATATCATCCTGAACTCACTCTGTACGAACACTGAAACTCCAGAAAAGCTTGATCTATTTTTTTTAGCTTCTGTTTACCAGAGAGCTTGTACAGGGGACTTCCTACGATATTGATACTTATCTTTTTTTGTTATCTGGAGAGAGCAATTTTAAAAAGAGTAAATGGAGTAGCCGCTGTGTATGGATGAGGAAACTGATAGCTCAGCATTGGACATCTGAGACTGGCAGGGGGCTTCTGCTGAATACAGATTCATCAGTTTTCCTTTTTTCCAGAAGGACTCTACTCCATTTACTCTGTCAAAATTCTTGTTTCCAGGCCACGTAGGTGCATGCTGCATGTGAAGAAAAATCACACTGCTATTCTGTGCGTGTCTGTGATTGTTCCTTACTCAGACAAGAGTTTCAGAAGACAGATAATCTGGTTTTCACTTAGATTACAAAAATAAGTAAATAAACCAAAAAACAAATAGAAAAATTAAGTTTATATAAGTTTGTAAAAATAACTTACTTAATCTATATCAACTTTCTTCTATGTGTAAGCTTTTCCTCTGCAACATATAAGCACATGTTTATTAACTGGCCATTTCTTGCAAAATGTAAACGATCTTTTAAAAAAATTCCAACTGAGAGAATGCTGATTTTTTTAACATCTGCCATTTAACAATGTCTTTAAAATAATTAACTTATAACTCTGTTTTAACTTATTAAAAGCAGCTCATTGAAAGTAAGATGAGTTTGCAAACTGAAGCTTATTCGTTCATTTGTCAGGATACTATTAGACTTAAAAAAACCCCTACAATTTCTAGTTTTCAACAGTATAAACTTGAACATGAACAAAATGCCCATAATAAACTTATTTAAACTTCAAATTAAAAAATAATTATGTTTATTACAGAACTCTAATTCTATGTTGTATTATTTCTAAGTCATTGTGTTCATTCTAATTGGATTTTAGGGCACGTGATCAAAATATATATTTTAAAACTTCAGCTATAAGTATTCCTCTCATGTAAACTATCTTCAGATAATTAAATTTTAAAACATTTTGAATATAAATGATATCAGTTTTCTGAATCTTACCAATGATCAGATGAGTCCTAAGGACATAAAATTAAGAATGTTGGACTGATTGATAATGTAGGCACTTATTTAATGTGAATAGAATTTAATGTGAGGAAATGTGAAGCAAAGGTTTCAGAAAAGATCACAGATGAAGATACCAATTAATTCGTTGCAAATACTGCTGGTTGTTTTTTTTTTTAATAACGTGGGCAATGGTTTTCCCTAACTTTACCAATTATTGTGACAAATAACCTTCTTTGTCATGATCTTGCCAAATTCAACCTTGGTTTATAAATAAAACTATTTTTATCTCTGCATGGCAAAGCTCTATTAGACTGAAATTTCATCGGGGCATAAAGCAGCGTGTCATCTTTATTTAAATGACAACTCCTGGGTACATTTCTTTTAAAATGAAGCAGTGATATCGAGTTAAGAAATCACAAAATGTTTAGAAAGCCTTGATAAAATCGTTAGGTAGTTATCATATTGATATATCGGTAACTCACAAATTACAAATTTGTGATTATAAGTAAGGAAGATCTGATACAAATGGTTAGAAATGGACCTTTGAAATCATGAAGAAAACTTATGATAGCTATATTTATATTTACACACCTTATACATTATCAGTTTAGTATGATTGGTGGTTAAAAATCAAAACTCACTATTCTTCAGGTCAATGAAACATGTAATTCAGTAGTCCACCTAGTAGGTAACAATATAAATGAAATAAATATTTACTATTTTATAGTAGCACACTTTGTTAATTACTCTTGGTATATGCCCATGAAAATAAGTGTTCCCAGGCCTTCAAATCCATAGCACTCTGTACATTTTATCTAAATCTTTATTCCTCTAAAGTTGTATGCGAAGTATTTAGGAAATTTAGTTAAATCTTTTGGCTGTTTAGATATAGTAAGTTGAGTTATTACTTCAAGAAAGATTTTGAGGACCTGGAAAATACAGTCTTTTTCAAAGAATCAGACTTGCAGGAAACTTTCTTACTGTTCATTGTGAGGAAGTGACAATTTACCGGATTGTCATTTTCTGTTCTTAAGGAGGAAGGCAGTTTGATGAACATGCATGTGGCTGAATGGTCACAAGAACAAATTAAGTCACGTTTTCCTTAGACAGTTTTGTAAATTATTCTGTACTATGAGGTAATAGGATCATAGTTTCTTGGGGATTTAATCTTGACAGAATAAAAGCAACTGCTCATTTTTATTAAAAATTCAAGGAACTGTGGCTACACTTAGAAAATATCATTCAAATACTCCATTCACTTCCCTCCAACGTAACTCAGGTGTTCTTCTGCATCTTCTGTGGCAGCCCTTCTCAAACTTTAAGGAGAAAACAAATCACCTGAGGGTCCTATTAAAATGCAAATCTGATTTGGTGGGATTAGGTTAGAAGCCCAGGCTGCATTTCTAGCCAACTCCCAGGTAATGCTTTATGGGGAAAGAGAGAGCGAGCGAGCACACGTATGTGTTGGGAATAATAAAAGAAAGTGTGGTGAGTTTGTGTGTGTGTGTGTGTGTGTGTGTGTGTGTGTGTGTGTAAAGTGTGGGTAAGACCAAGAAAGGTAGGGAGATAAAGAGACAAACAGAAGAGAGCGAAAAGAAGATAATCATCAGAATAATTCTGAATTATTCACTTAAGTAGCTAATGTCAGGAATTAGCATTCACCCCGTCTTGTCCTCCAGGACCACAAACCATTGTGCCTCTGCTGCTTGCGTTTTCTAATTGGATGGAAACCTGATTTGCACTGCCTTTGCCTTTGCCCTAAATGACATGGAGCAACTGTGTAATAGTGGACTTTTATTTTTTCCCTGAAAGTCAGGGTATGGGCCAAGGAGATAGTTTTGGTGTTGTCTTCATCAGCTTTGTTAGATTCCACCCAAGTCAAGTTCTTAGTGTCTATTATAGATTTTTTGTGTTTCTTTTTTTAAAGAGAGTCATCAGCATTCCTGTTTAGATAAAAGAATACGTTTTACAATTATCACATATTATTAGTATGATTCTCTTAATTTTTTCATATCAGACCCTCAGTATACAATGCCACAGAGCAAGATATACTACTACATGTTTTATTAATCCTGAGAAAATATGCATTACTTGATTCATGCCTGAAGTCTATTATTTCACTTGTTAAAAAAATCAGCAATAGAGAATAATCCTCCAGACTAGCTTGATTAACAATGACATGCGGTGATTTGTTGAAAGATGATTGGACTAGTTGTACCTACAAGATGATCTAAACCTGAGACAGTGTATTTTGGGTTGGTTCCCAGACCATCTCTATGTGGCAAACAAAATTTTATCTAGGATGTTGTTAATATATTTTCCACTTTAGTCATTTATAGAAAATTCTTCTTTGTAATTTTGGGATCTTTTCCTATGAATGATCTTTTTTTATATAAGTGTATTCCTCTTAAGGTCCAATTTTGTAACTCCCTTATTCAAGACCAATAGGAATGAAGATGGGAAGCCTTAGCTCTTGTTCTCAGAACACCATCCCCTCCTGGTTTCCATGCTGCTCTTATTAGGAAAGGGAGGATTCACAGCATTGTCCCTGCTCCTGGAAATTTTCCTCTTTCGTATCGACATATTCTAATGCTAAAAATTTTAACAAAATACTTTCAAGAGACCAGGACTAATCTCACCATGCTTTTTTGCATGTTTATATCAATAACCGCAAAAAAGCCCCAGACACCAGGCTTTTTCTCAAATCGCAGCTTTTCATGTCCTTACAGATGCCATCCCCATATAGCACTAACACATACCCACATTTTATTAATATTTCACTCCCAGTATGGAAACCTTTCCACTGAACTTTCTGGAATTCACCTTTAGTACATCTCTTTTATTATTATTCCTTCCATGTTCTTGCCCTGACTGAAACCTGACTCTTACTTTAAGAATGTTGCTTCTGGACCTGTAGTTATCTCAAGCTGTGGTAGTTTCTCTTCAGTTCTCTACAAATCACTGAGTATGGAGATGGGTAGGTATGTACTCCTTATTCCTCATTACAAATTACACACCATTTTCTCTCTGTGCTACTTAAAATCCTCCAGATTTCAAGCCCATGTTATCAGATACAACCCACTTTAACTCCTCAGATCAAGAATCCATAGATCCTGGTGCCATGTCTTAATGCACCTTGAATTTATTAGCTCTGGGTTATGGTCACTTTCTTTTACATTAGTCCTGTCTTGAAAGTTCCGGATTTCTGATGGTTCAAAAAAATGTCATTGAAGAGAGGAAGAAAATGGCTTGTTTGTATCTAGGAAACTTAAAGATCTCCATCATGTCAATATGAAAAAGACAGATTAATGGAAACAGAAGGAATCTAAATGGTCAAGAAAAAAATATATATATATACTAGTTCTCACTTCATTAGTAATCAAGGGATTGCAAAAAGCCACAAAGACTACATACCCAAAATGCACAAACATTTTTGTCAAAAAGATGAACAAATCTAGTGTGTTTGGTAATACCAAATGATGGTGAGAATGTAGAGCAAAGGGACGTTTAATATCCTGCTGGTGGCATTGTGTTTCAAAAGCGTTTGTATTTTCTAACAAATATGAACATCCTGCAGCCTATTACTCATAGATTGTGTTTCTTAGTATTTAACCTGCAGAAATGTATAACAACTTTGCTTATAATTGCACTAACCAGGAAGTAAATGAAAGCTCATCACCATGTCATTGTGGCATATTTAGGCAGTGGAATCTCATTTCAATGAAGATTTCTTGTTCTCTACATACAAGAACATAAGTATATTTTAACAATTGTTAAGTGCAGTAAGTCAGACACCAAATATGTATTCTGATGCCTCCATTTATATAATGTTCAAACAGAGCAATCTAAACTATATTTTAAAGTATGTATTTTTAGATCATAAAGTATAGTGGAAAATATTGAATCAATTATTGTGAGCATCAGAGTAGTGATTCCCTCTAAGAGAGAATAATGGCATTTTGATTGGCAAGGAGTATATGGAAGCTTTAAGGGACTGGGAATTTTTCATGTCCATGAAATATGTGGTGCAAAATTACACAGACATTTGCTTTAAAATATTTTCTATTAAAGTGGCATGTATGTTACTAAATATGCAGTTTATTTCAAAATATAAAAGGTTTGTATAAAATTTCCTTGAACCCTGCAATAGTTTTCCATTGCTGCTGTAACAAATTGCCACAAATACAGAGGCTTAAAACAATACAAATTTATTATCTACCTATTATTTGTAGTTCTGAACATCAGAGGCCTGAAATCAGTTGAGCTTCCTGCATTCCTTTTTTTTTGTCCGCACCATGTGGCTGGCGGGATCTTAGTTCCCTGATTAGGGATCGAACCTGTGTCTCTGCATTGGGAGCATGGAGCCTTAACAATTGGGCCACCAGAGAAGTCCCTGCACTCCCTATCTGATCCTGGTCTTCCTCCTACAAGGACCTTGTGATTGCATTAGACCCACCTGGATAATCCAGGATAATCTCCCCTTGTCAATCTCCTAATTTTAATTGCATCTGCAAAGTCCCTTTGCCCTGTAAGGTAACATAATCTCCTAGGTTTTGGGGATTAGAGTGCTCATATCTTTTAGGGGCAGTTATTCTGCCTCTAACATGTCAAAATTTCCTTTTAGCTACTGACACATTTCTATACTCACTGGTACAGCAAAACCTGTCAAAATATGTTAGGATCAAGATCTCCAAATCTCCTTTCCCATTTATTCCAATTCATTCGTGCTTTTCTTTCCAATATTCTACCAAAAAAAAAAAAACACCCAAAACAAAATCCCTCTTGTTAATCATTTTGATACCCAATCCTCTGATTAATTCTCTTTCTTCATTATAATCAGTAGCCGGACATGTTCAGCCTCTGTATTTCTTGAAATACTTTTTGTTTGCTTATTTCTAATACAGTGCAGTCCTGCTTATCTTCCTACAATTGACTGCTTCATTTCAGTCTCCTCTGATGATTCCTTCGCTGTGTGTTACAGTGGTCTAGAGTTAAGTCCTCAGATGACTTCTCTTTTTTTTTTTTAATTTTTATTGGAGTATAATTGCTTTATAATGGTGTGTTAGTTTCTGCTTTATAACAAAATGAATCAGTTATGCATATACATATATCCCCATATCTCTTCCCTCTTGCGTCTCCCTCCCTCCCACCCTCCCTATCCTACCCTTCTAGCTGGTCACAGAGCACCGAGCTGATCTCCTTGTGCTATGCGACTGCTTCCCACTAGCTATTTTACATCTGGTAGTGTATATATGTCCATATATACACTACCACTCTGTCACTTTGTCTCAGCTTACCCTTCCCCCTCCCTGTGTCCTCAAGTCCATTCTCTAGTAGGTCTGCGTCTTTATACCCATCTTGCCCCCAGGTTCTTCATGACCTTTTTTTTTTTTTTTTTAAGATTCCATATATATGTGTTAACATACGTTATTTGTTTTTCTCTTTCTGACTTTTCCTCTGTATGACCGACTCTAGGTCCATCCACCTCACTAAAAATTACTCAATTTCGTTTCCTTTTATGGCTGAGTAATATTCCATTGTATCTACGTGCCACATCTTCTTTATCCATTCATCTGTCGATGGACACTTAGGTTGCTTCCATGTCCTGGCTATTGTAAATAGAGCTGCAATGAACATTGTGGTACATGACTCTTTTTGAATTATGGTTTTCTCAGGGTATATGCCCAGTAGTGGGATTGCTGGGTCGTATGGTAGTTCTATTTTTAGTTTTTTAAGGAACCTCCATACTGTTCTCCATAGTGGCTGTATCAATTTACATTCCAACCAACAGTGCAAGAGGGTTCCCTTTTCTCCACGTCCTCTCCAGCATTTATTGTTTGTAGATTTTTTGATGATGGCCGTTCTGACCGGTGTGAGATGATATCACATTGTAGTTTTGATTTGCATTTCTCTAATGATTAATGATGTTGAGCATCCTTTCATGTGTTTGTTGGCAACCTGGATATCTTCTTTGGAGAAATGTCTGTTTAGATCTTCTGCCCATTTTTGGATTGGGTTGTTTTTCTCATATTGAGCTGCATGAGGTGATTGTAAATTTTGGAGATTAATCCTTGGTCAGTTGCTTTGTTTGCAAATATTTTCTCCCATTCTGAGGGTTGTCTTTTGGTCTTGTTTATGGTTTCCTTTGCTGTGCAAAAGCTTCTAAGTTTCATTAGGTCTCATTTGTTTATTTTTGTTTTTATTACCATTTCTCTAGGAGCTGGGTCAAAAAGGATCTTGCTGTGATTTATGTCATAGAGTGTTCTGCCTGTGTTTTCCTCTAAGAGTTAGATACTCTCTGGCCTTACATTTAAGTCTTTAATGCATTTGGAGTTTATTTTTGTGTATGGTGTTAGGGAGTGTTCTAATTTCATTCTTTTACATGTAGCTGTCCAGTGTTCCCAGCACCACTTATTGAAGAGGCTGTCTTTTCTCCATTGTATATTCTTAACTCCTTTATCAAAGATAAGATGACCATATGTGTGTGGGTTTATCTCTGGGATTTCCATCCTGTTCCATTGATCTATCTTTCTGTTTTTGTGCCAGTACCATACTGTCTTGATTACTGTAGCTTTGTTGTATAGTCCAAAACAAGGGAGCCTGATTCCTCCAGCTCCGTTTTTCTTTCTCAAGGTTGCTTTGGCTATTCGGCACTTTTGTGTTTCCATACAAATTATGAAATTTTTTGTTCCAGTTCTGTGAAATATGCCAGTGGTAGTTTGATAGCGATTGCATTGAATCTGTAGATTGCTTTGGGTAGTAGAGTCATTTTCACAATGTTGATTCTTCCAATCCAAGAACATAATATATCTCTCCATCTATTTGTATCATCTTTATTTGCTTTCATCAGTGTCTTATAATGTTCTGCATACAGGTCTTTTGTCTCCTTAGGTAGGTTTATTCCTAGGTATTTTATTCTTTTTGTTGCAGTGGTAAATGGGAGTGTTTTCTTAATCTCACTTTCAGATTTTTCATCATTATTGCATAGGAATGCAAGAGATTTCTGTGCATTAATTTTATATCCTGCTACTTTACCAAGTTCATTGATTAGCTCTAGTAGGTTTCTGGTAGCATCTTTAGGATTCTCTATGTATAGTATCATGTCAACTACAAACAGTGACAGCTTTACTTATTCTTTTCCGATTTGGATTCCTTTGATTTCTTTTTCTTCTCTGATTGCTATGGCTATAACTTCCAAAACTATGTTAAATAATAGTGGTGAGAATGGGCAACCTTGTCTTGTTCCTGATCTTAGTGGAAATGGTTTCAGTTTTTCACCATTGAGGTAGATGCTGGCTGTGGGTTTGTCATATATGGCCCTTATTATGTTGAGAAAGCTTCCCTGTATGCCTACATTCTGGAGGGTTTTTATCATAAATGGGTGTTGAATTTTGTCAAAAGCTTTCTGTGCATCGGTTGAGCTGATCATATGGTTTTTCTCCTTCAATTTGTTAATGTGGTGTATCACATTGATTGATTTGTGTACATTAAAGAATCCTTCTATTCCTGGGATAAACACCACTTGATCATGGTGTATGATCCTTTTAATGTACTGTTGGATTCTGTCTGCTAGTATTTTGTTGAGGATTTTTGCATCTGTGTTCATCAGTGATATTGGCCTGTAGTTTTCTTTTCTTGTGACATCTTTGTCTGGTTTTGGTATCAGGGTGATGGTGGCCTCATAGAATGCGTTGGGGAGTGTTCCTCCTTTTGCTGTGTTTTGGAAGAGTTTGAGAAAGATAGGTGTTAGCTCTTCTCTAAATGTTTGATAGATTTCGCCTGTGAAGCCCTCTGGTCCTGGGCTTTTGTTTGTTGGAAGATTTTTAATCACAGTTTCAATTTCAGTGCTTGTGATTGGTTTGTTCATACTTTCTATTTCTTCCTGGTTCAGTCTCAGAAGGGTGTGTCTTTTTAAGAATTTGTCCATTTCTTCCAGGTTGTCCATTTTATTGGCATAGAGTTGCTTGTAGTAATCTCTCATGATCCTTTGTAGTTTTGTAGTGTCAGTTGTTACTCCTCCTTTTTCATTTCTAATTGTATTGATTTGAGTCTTCTCCCTTTTTTTCTTGATGAGTCTGGCTAATGGTTTATCAATTTTGTTTATCTGCTAAAAGAACCAGCTTTTAGCTTTATTGATCTTTGCTATCGTTTCCTTCATTTCTTTTTCATTTCTTTCTGATCTGATCTGCTCTTTATGATTTCTTTCCTTCTGCTAACTTTGGGTTTTTTTGTTGTTTTTTCTCTAAATGCTTTAGGTATAAGGTTAGGTTGTTTATTTGAGATGTTTCCTGTTTCTTAAGGTAGGATTGTATTGCTATAAACTTCCCTCTTAGAACTCCTTTTGCTGCATCCCATAGGTTTTGGGTCGTCATGTTTTTACTGTCATTTGTTTCTAGGTATTTTTTGATTAACTCTTTGATTTCTTCAGTGACCTTTTGGTTATTAAGAAGTGTATTGTTTAGCCTCCATGTGTTTGTATTTTTTACAGATTCTTTTTCCTGTATTTGATATCTAGTCTCATAACGTTGTGGTCAGAAAAGATACTTGATATGATTTCAATTTTCTTAGATTTAGCAAGGCTTTATTTGTGACCCAAGATATGATCTATCCTGGAGAATGTTCCATGAGCACTTGAGTGGAAAGTATATTCTGTTTTTTTTGGATGGAATGTCCTGTAAATATCAATTAAGTCCATCTTGTTTAATGTATCATTTAAAGCTTGTGTTTCCTTATTCATTTTCATTTTGGATGATCTGTCCATTGGTGAAAGTGGTGTGTTAAAGTCCCCTACTATGATTGTGTTACTGTCGATTTCCCCTTTTATGGCTGTTAGTATTTGACTTATGTATTGAGGTGCTCCTATGTTGGGTGCATAAATATTTACAATTGTTATGTCTTGTTCTTGGATTGATCCCTTGATCATTATGTAGTCTTGTTCTTGGATTGATCCCTTGATCATTATGTAGTGTCCTTCTTTGTCTCTTGTAATAGTCTTTGTTTTAAACTGTATCTTGTCTGATATGAGAATTGCTACTCCAGCTTCCTTTTGATTTCCATTTGCATGGAATATCTTTTTCCATCCCCTCACTTTCAGTTTGTATGTGTCCGTAGCTCTGAAGTAGATCTCTTGTAGACAGCATCTATATGGGTGTTGTTTTGGTATCCATTCAGCCACTCTGTGTCTTTTGGTTGGAGCATTTCATCCAATTACATTTAGGTAATTATCGATATGTATGTTCCTATTACCATTTTCTTAATTGTTTGGGGTTTGTTATTGTAGGTCTTTTCCTTCTCTTGTGTTTGTGCCTAGAGAAGTTCCTTTAACATTTGTTGTAAAGGTAGTTTGGTGATGCTGAGCTCTCTTAGCTTTTGCTTGTCTGTAAAGCTTTTAATTTCTCTTTCAAATCTGAATGAGATCCTTGCTGGGTAGAGTAATCTTGGTTGTAGGTTTTTCCCTTTCATCACTTTAAATATGTCCTGCCACTCCCTTCTGGCTTGCAGAGTTTCTGCTGAAAGATCAGCTGTTAATGTTATGGGGATTCCCTTGTGTGTTATTTGTTGCTTTTCCCTTGCTGCTTTTAATATTTTTCTTTGTATTTAATTTTGGATAGTTTGATTAATATGTGTCTTGGCGTGTTTCTCCTTGGATTTATCCTTTATGGGACTCTCTGTGCTTCTTGGACTTGATTAACTATTTCCTTTCCCATATTAGGGAAGTTTTCAACTATAATCTCTTCAAATATTTTCTCATTCCTTTCTTTTTCTCTTCTTCTTCTGGGACCCCTATATTTCTAATGTTCGTGCATTTAGTATTGTCCCAGAGGTCTCTGAGACTGTCCTCAATTCTTTTCATTCTTTTTTCTTTATTCTGCTCTACAGTAGTTATTTCCACTATTTTATCTTCCAGGTCACTTATCCGTTCTTCTGCCTCAGTTATTCTGCTATTGATCCCTTCTAGAGAATTTTGAATTTCATTTATTGTGTTGTTCATGATTGTTTGTTCGCTCTTTAGTTCTTCTCGGTCCTTGTTAACGTTTCTTGTATTTTCTCCATTCTATTTCCAAGATTTTGGATCACCTTTACTATCATTATTCCGAATTCTTTTTCAGGTAGACTGCCTATTTCCTCTTCATTTGTTAGGTCTGGTGAGTTTCTACCTTGCTCCTTCATCTGCTGTGTGTTTCTCTGTCTTCTCATTTTGCTTAACTTACTGTGTTTGGGGTTTCCTTTTCGCAGCCTGCATGTTTGTAGTTCTCGTTGTTTTTGGTGTCTGTCCCTAGTGGGCTAAGGTTGGTTCAGTGTGTTGTGTAGGCTTCCTGGTGGAGGGGACTAGTGCTGGTGTTCTGGTGGATGAGGCTGGATCTTGTCTTTCTGGTGGGCATGTCCACGTCTGGTGGTGTGTTTTGTAGTGTCTGTGACCTTATGATTTTAGGCAGCCTCTGTGCTATTGGGTGCTGTTGTGTCCCTGTCATGCTGGTTGTTTGGCATATGGTGTCTAGCACTGTAGCTTGCTGGTCGTTGAGTGGAGCTGGGTCTTGGTGTTGAGATGGAGATCTCTGGCAGATTTTTGCCATTTGATATTTCATGGAGCTGGGAGGTCTCTATTGGACCAGTGTCCTGAACTTGACTCTCCCACCTCAGAGGCACAGCCCTGATGCCTGGCTGGAGCACCAAGAGCCTGTCATCCACACGGCTCAGAATAAAAGGGAGAAAAAAAGAAAGAAAGAAAAAGGTAAAGTAAAATAAAATAAAATTTAAAAGTTAATAAAGTAAAGAACAGAAAATAATTGTTAAAAACAAATTTTTAAAGTAATTAAAAAGAAAGAATGAAAGGAACAAGAGAACAATCAAACCAAAAAACAAATGCACCAATGATAACAAGCTCTGAAAACTATACTAGAAAAGGAAACAAAAACAAAAATAAAAAGCAGACAGAACCCTAGGACAAATGGTAAAAGCAAAGCTAACAGAGAAAACCACACAAAGAAGCATACACATACACACTCACAAAAAGAGAAAAAGGGAAAACAGTATATATATCTTTGCTCCCAAAGTCCACCTCCTCAATTTGGGAAGATTTGTTGTCTATTCATGTATTCCACTGATGCAGGTACATCAAGTTGATTGTGGAGCTTTAATCCACTGCTCCTGAGTCTGCTGGGAGGGATTTCCCTTTCTCTTCTTTGTTTGCACAGCTCCCGGGACTCAGCTTTGGATCTGGCCCTGCCTCTGCGTGTAGGTCGCCGGAGGGCGTCTGTTCTTCGCTCAGACAGGACGGGGTTAAAGGAGCCGCTCACTCGGGGGCTCTGGCTCCCTCAGGCCGGGGGGGAGGGAGGGGCACGGAGTGCGGGGTGGGCCTGCAGCGGCAGAGGTGGGCGTGACGTTGCACCAGCCTGAGGCACGCCGTGTGTTCTCCCTTCTCCCGGGGAGGTTGTCCCTGGATCCCGGGACCCTGGCAGTGGTGGGCTGCACATGCTCCGGGAGGGAAGGTGTGGACGGTGACCTGTGCTCACACACAGGCTTCTTGGTGGCGGCGGTAGCAGCAGCCTTAGCATCTCATGCCTGTCTCTGGGGTCTGCGCTGATCGCCGCGGCTCGCGCCCGTCTCTGGAGCTCCTTTAAACAGCGCTCTTAATCCCCTCTCCTCGCGCACCAGGAAACAGAGGGAAGAAAATGTCTCTTGCCTCTTCGGCAGCTGCAGACTTTTCCCCGTACTCCCTCCCCAGTAGCCGTGGTGCACTAACCCCTGCAGGCTGTGTTCACGCGCCAACCTCAGTCCTCTCCCTGCGCTCCGACCGAAGCCCGAGCCTCAGCTCCCAGCCCCGCCCGCCCCGGCGGGGGAGCAGACAAGCCTCTCTGGCTGGTGAGTGCTGGTCGGCACCAATCCTCTGTGCGGGAATCTCTCCACTTTGCCCTCCGCACCCCTGTGGCTGCGCTCTCCTCCGTGGCTCCGAAGCTTCCCCCCTTTGCAGCCCGCAGTCTCCGCCCGCGAAGGGGCTTCTAGTGTGTGGAAACCTTTCCTCCTTCACGGCTCCCTCGCAGTGGTGCAGGTCCTGTCGCTATTCTTTTCTGTTTTTCCTTTTTTCTTTTGCCCTATCCAGGTACGTGGGGAGTTTCTTGCCTTTTGGGAGGTGTGAGGTCTTCTGCCAGCGTTCAGTAGTAGGTTTTTCTGTAGAAGCTGTTCCACATGTAGATGTATTTCTGATGTATTTGTAGGGAGGAAGGTGATCTCCACGTCTTACTCTTCCGCCATGTTGAAGATCCTCCTCTGACTTGTCTTTTCTATTTAAATAAAGTCCCTAGCTTTTTTCTTCCAGTCTCATTTCTAGGCTGATGATTCCAAACTGTTCATCTCTTTTCGAGATTTCTCCTCTAAACCTAGCTGATTCATATTCAGCTGCCTACTGGGTTTTTTCCTACAAAACAAAGAGGTATTTGAAATAGACCTACCATGTCCAAATTGAATTCTCAATTTTGCCTACCCTCTGCAAACTTGTTCTGAGCCATTCCTTAAGTGACAACTCTATTCTTCAGTATTTCAACCCAGAAACCTTGTAATTACCCTTGATACCTGCTTTCACTCACACCTGACATCTATTCCTTATGAAATTTGTTTGCACTTCCTTTAATATATTTTCAGCATCTGATTCGTTTTCAGTACCTTAATTACTGATCGCCATTCACATTTCCAGGTTAGAGAGTACTACATTTATTCAGACAAGAAGTGGGTATGCTGTTTTTGTTTGTTTTCTCGTTTGCTTTTTCTTTTACCTTCCGATGGTCTGCTGGGAACACGGTATCCAGAATCATCCTTTCAAAAGCTGGAGTCATGTATTCTTACTCTTCTTCTCACAACTGTCCAGTGCCTTTCTCTGGCACTCCTGGTCACAGTCACACCCTTTGTAACAGACAGCAACATCCTGCATGGTCTGACCGTTTTTACCTCTTCAGTTTCATTTCCTTCTACTTTCTCCAGTTTCCTCGTTACATTACTGTTCTCACACTGTCTGCCTTGCTGCTGTTCACAGTCAAGCATGTTCCTCCCTCAAGATATCTGTTTGTAGTTTTCCCTAGTGGAAAGCTCATTCACCACCATCTGTAAGGTATTCCCCAGCTATTTTCTGATCTTTGCTTAAGTGCCACCCAATTAGTGAGGCATTCCTTGAATACTACTACTACTACTGATGATGATAATAAATAGTTTACGTGCTCAGTCCCCATTAATTTTGTTTTCTTTTCAGAGCATTTTTATCATCTAACATGATATTTCTTTATTGACTTATTTAAATGTGTTATCTGTTTACGCTGATAAGGCTCTATTACTGATAAGTGCAGGAACTTTGTTTTGTTCACTGTTGTATCTCCAGTGCCTAAAACATTGTAGATGCTCAATAACTACTTGTGGAGTACACAAGTAATTGACTAAATAAACATTAATTCTATATACTTTATGCCAAATAGATTGTTTCCCCACAATTAACAATGGTTAAGATAACAGAAGTACCTGGACTTGTCTAACACTATGTAGTGACCGCACCTGTTTCCTTTGTATCACAAAAGACCAAGAGCTTACTGGAAAATAAGATCTCTGGTAGTGGAGGTAAATATTGAAGTATCAACTGGCCTTTTACCATGTTCCATGGCAGTGCGTTGCTGGTGTTTTTGGTGTGGGAGATTTTATGGTGATATTGTACTTGGAATACGAGGTGTTACTAAAACAGAAATCTAGAAAATATTGCAGTTGGAAGTAGAGATTCTGTGACTGTATATCATCAAATAATGTGCACCTCTAAGACACCCTGAGGCATTTTGGTGGCCTGCAGCCACATTGCTGTTTGTATTTACAAGAAGATTTAAGGCACCAAAACTTACTACAAAGAGTGTTTACACATCCTTATTAATCCTATTCTCACATCAGTCAAAAAGGCCTTCTGAGAGCCTTAGAAATACTCATTCCATAACTATAATAATTAATACTCATATATTTTTCCTTAAGAATATTAATTTTGCAAATATATACACACACATATTTTAACTTCTGAAAAAACAGTGTAATGATGGCAAGTCTATGAAAACATTATTATAAAGATTAGCAATTTAATAACATGCCTTATGGTGTTGCTTCAGATATATCACTAGTTTCCTCAACTTACTGATCACCTACATGAAAACTGTTCATATGTACCTTATTTCTGAAAAGCAGAGAGAGTATTACAAAATACAACAATGCTATCAGTATTTTTATTTTATTTATTTATTTTTATTTTTTTCAGTATTTATAACTGTCAAGGTTGAATAAGAAACGAGAACGCATTGGATATGTTTCTGAGTGTGTGAAATGATAATTTTTTTGCCATTAAAAACAAAATAATGTTACAACAATATCACTTGTCATCCTATAACCTTATCTACACTAGTTATATATTATTTGCAAGACACTAAATCAATGTTTTCATGTAGCTAGGAAGTAAGTACAGCATTTCTACTTTAATTACATTGAGAAAAAGTATATATGCAAAAGGTAAATGCCATGAAATGAGATAACACTTTGAAAATATTTGGGAAAGATTTTTTTTTCTTAAATATCCATTGACTACAGACCCTTTTTTTTCCCCCCAAAAATGAAAATTTCAACCAGATTCCTTAAAGGAAGCATCATAATTCTGGCATAAATATTGGCCAGAAAAATAATTTTAAAATGAAAAAAGTATATATTGTTAAATTAACTTTAATACTTTCGGGAAAATTCTGCCATAGCATACTCACCTTCTACCCCCCAAAAAAGGCAAAAGTAAAAATCTATGCATTTACAACAAAATACATATTACGTTTGGAAGTCCTATGGTTTTGATTCATCTCTTTAAAAAGTTAGGTGGGTAAAGGCATGAGTTTTCCTAAAGTCTGTATGGAATTTTTATGTCAGCCATAGAAATATTTCTTATAAGTGGAATTTCTCAAGGTTTCCTTGAAACTCCCAGTTGTGAGTATGAGGGAATCAATTTCTACTTCAGTACATGCAGTATAATAACATTGAGTCTTAGAATAAAGGAAGAATGAAGATTTCAGTAAAGGAATAAAACAGGAGATGGATGAAAGAAAATGGCCTCTTGGTTTGCAATAGAAGAAAAAAAGTATTTTACAAGTGAGCTATGCTAAATCTTGTCTGAGATCTAGAATTATCCTCCAAAAATAGTAAAGAGAAAGGAATATTTTCCAATAAGATTGGTAACTGAACTATATAAAATTATTGGCAATTTAAGTATGCATTTTAATGTATGTCATACTTTATAAAGTTTCAGAAATTTCTCAGGAGATGTCTCAAGACATATTAGAGTGTTTTTGAAATCATTCTTTCTCGAATTATACTCCATTTGGAATTATCTGCAGATTTATTTGCATAGCATAAACAAATTATGTAAATTTATAAATCTAATCCTGGTGGTTATCTTAATTCCTTTCCTAAAGGACATTTAATAAGAATGCAAAGCTCTGTATATTCTGGACTCAAGTCCTTTGTCAGACATATGCTTTGCAAATATTTTCTCCCAATGGGAAGCTTGTCTCTTTTTTTTCTTACTATTATTTTGATGGAGTCAATTTGTCTTTTGCTTAAAAAAAAACCAAATTGTTCTTTTGATGTCAAGCCTAAGAACTCTTCAACCTAATCTTAGTTTATAAATATTTTCTCTGATTTTTTTCCTCTAACAGTTTGATAATTTTACTTTCAACATTTATATCTTTATTTTGAGTTAACATATAGATAAGGTATGATGCTTATGTTGATGTCCTTCTGTCTGTGCGAGTGTGTGTGTGTGTGTGTGTGTGTGGCCCGTTGTTGCAATACCATTTCTGAAAAACACTATCCTTCCACCATTAAATTCCTTTGGTATTTTTATTAACCAAATGCCATATTTGTGTGGACCTTTTTATAGACTCTGTATTCTGTTCCATTGATTTTTGTGTCTTTTCCCCATTACCACAATGTCTTGATTGTTGTTGCTTTATTTTAAGTCTTAATATACAACTTCATTCTTTTTTCGCAAAATTGTTTTCACTGTCTACTCCTTGCACCTCCATATATACGTTAGAATAAACTTATTTAAAAAACAAAAGAAAGTAAAAATGCTTGGCATGAGTCCAAATTTTATATTGTCTTACATTTTTTGATCCATTGGGAGAGAACTAACATCTCTACAATGATGTCTGCCAATGCAAGAACATAGTATGTCTCTCAACTTATTTAGATGTTTTATTTCCTTTATCAGCATTTTGTAGTTTTCAGTATATAGATGTTGCAATCATATGCTAGATTTATACTTAATTATTTAATTTTTGCTGGGTCGAAAATAAATGGTATTTTTTAAAGTTTATATTCCCAATTGTGCATTGCTAATATATAGAAATAAATTTGATTTTTGTGTGTTGACTGTGTATCTTGAAACCTTGCTAAACTCGTTTATTAGTTCTGAGAGCTTTTATGTGGATTCTTTTGGATTTTCTACATAGACAATCATCTTGTCTATAATACAGGCTGTTTTATTTCTTTGTTCACAATCTGAATGCTTTTTATTTCTTTTTATTGCCTTATTGCATATGCTAGGATTTTCATCACTATGTGTTGAATAGGAGTGGTAAGAGAGGATATCCTGTTGTCTTTTTGTTTTTAATGAAAAATTATTTTCTCCCCATTAAATTTGATGTTAGATGTACATGCAACTGTGCTTATTGTTTTTTCTTCTTTAAACCATTACTATGGTGGGTTACACTGATTATTTTTTCAAATATTGAGCAAGCTGTGTGTTCCTAAAATGTGTCCTACTTAGTTATGATATGCTGGTCCTTTTAGATATTTTTGAATTTAATTTTTTAACATTTGTTGAGGATTTTTGTGTGTGTCTAAATTCATGAGGGACATTGGTATGTAGTTTTTATTTTTGTTCCACCTTTGAGTTTAGTATTAAATTAGTCAGGGGGGTATTCTTTTCCCTTCTGCTTTCTAAGCAGAGATTGTGTAGAATTGGACTTACTTCTTCTTAAAACAGGTAATGAGTTTCTAATCTAAATATTGTCCAGATATTTTTCTGCATATTTTTTACCTAGACATTTGGTTTACCTAATAGTTGTATTCAGATTGTCTGTTTCATCTATCGGGGTGAATTTTAATAGTACGTATTTTCTATAGCAGTATATTTGCATTAGTGTCAAATAACTGCAGGGTCTCTAATGATACATCTTTTTCATTCCTGATTATTATAATTTGTGTCACTTTCTTCCTTTTTGCTTTATCAGTCTTGCTAACAAGTTTATAAATTTTTGATCTCTTCAAAGAAACATTTTGAGCTCATTGATTTTTTTGATTGTTTATTTTCAATTTCATTGACTTTCACTTTATCTTTTTCTTTTACTTGAAGTGTGATTGATTTACAACATCGTATTAGTTTCAGTGTACAGTATTGTGACTCAACATTTTTATAGCTTATATTCCATGTAAAATCACCACAAAATAATGCCTATATTTCCCTGTGCTGGACAGTGCATCCCCATAGCCTATCCACTTTTTACGCAGTAGTTTGTACCTCTCAAACCCCTAACCCTATGCCACTTCTCCCCACCTCCTTCTCCCTCTGGTAACCACCAGTCTGTTCTCTATACCCAGTGAGTCTATTTCTCTTTTGCTATATTTATTCATTTATTTTATTTTTTAGATTCCACATATAAGTGATAACGGACAGTATTTGTCTTCGTCTAACGTTTCAGTAAACATAATACCCTCCAAGTCCATCCATGTTGTTGCAAATGGCAGAATTTCATTCTTTTCTGTGACTAATATTCCATTTATAAAACAAATCTTTATCCGTTCATTTGTTGATGGACACTTAGATTGTTTCTATATCTTAGCTATTGTAAATAATACTGCTATGAATGTTGGGGTGCATATATCTTTTCGAATTAATGTTTTCATTTTCTTCAGATATATGCCCAGGCATGGGATTGCTGGATCATATGGTATTTCTATTTTTAGGTTTTTCTGAGGAACCTCCATACTGTTTTCCTCAGTGGCTGCACCAATTTCTGTTCCCATCAACAGTGGACTAGGGCTCCCTTTGCTCCACACGCTTTGCCAATATTTGTTATTTAGTCTTTTTGATTATTTTAAAAATTATAGTTGATTTACAATGCTGTGTTAGTTTCAGTTGTACAGCAAGTGATTCAGTTATATCTCTCTCTCTATACACACACATATATATTCTTTTTCAGATTCTTTTCCATTATAAGTTACCCCAAGATATTGAATATAGGTCCCTGTGCTATACAGTAGGTCCTTGTTGTATATCCATTTTATATATATTAGTGTGCATCCCAAACTCTTAAATTATCCCTCCCTCACCCCACTTTCCTCTTTGGTAACCACTTGTTTGTTTTCTGTCTGTGAGTCTATTTCTGTTTTGTAAATAAATTCATTTGTATCATTTTTTTAGAATCCACATACAAGTGATATCATATATTATCATATATTTGTCTTTTCCTCTCTGACTTCACTTAGTGTGATAATATCTAGGTCCATCCATGTTGATGCAAATGGCATTATCTCAGTCCCTTTTATGGCTGAGCAGTATTCCACTGCATATATGTCGCACATTTTCTTTATCCATTCATCTCTCGATGGACATTTAGGTTGCTACCGTGCCTTGACTATTGTAAATAGTGCTGCAGTGAACATTGGAGTGCATATATATCTTCTCAAATTGGAGTATTTGTTTTTTCTGGATATATGCCCAGGAGTGGGATTGCTGATTCATATCGTAACTCTATTTTTAGTTGTTTTTTTTTAAGGAGCACCCATACTGTTCTCCATAGTGGCTGCACCAATTTACATTCCCAGCAACAGTGCAGGAGGGTTCCCTTTTCTCCACTCCCTCTCCAGCATTTATTGTTTGTGGACTTTTTGATGATGCCCATTCTGACTGGTGTGAGGTGATTGTAGTTTTTTTTTTTTTAAACATCTTTATTGGAGTATAATTGCTTTAGATTGTTGTGTTAGTAGCTGCTGTATAACAAAGTGAGTCAGCTATATGTATACATATATCCCCATATCCCCTCCCTTTTGCGTCTCCCTCCCACCCTCCCTATCCCACCCTTCTAGGTGGTCACAAAGCACTGAGCTGATCTCCCTGTGCTATGCGACTGCTTCCCACGAGCTATCTATTTTACATTTGGTAGTGTATATATGTCCACGCCACTCTCTCATTTCAACTCAGCTTACCCTTCCCCCTCCGCATGTCCTCAAGTCCATTCTCTACGTCTAAGTCTTTATTCTTCTCCTTCCATTAGTTTCTTCAGAACCATTTTTTTTATATTCCATATATATGTGATAGCATATAGTATTTCTTTTCTCTTTGACTTACTTCACTCTGTATGACAGACCCTAGGTCCAACCATTTCACTACAGATAACTCAATTTTGTTTCTCTTTATGGCTGAGTAATATTCCATTGTATATATGTGCCATATCTTCTTTATCCATAAATCTGTCAATGGACACTTATGTTGCTTCCATGTCCTGGCTGTTGTAAATAGAGCTGCAATCAACATTGTGGTACCTGACTCTTTTTGAATTATGATTTTTCTCAGGGTATATGCCCAGTAGTGGGATTGTTGGGTCATGTGGTAGTTCTATATTTAGTTTTTAAGGAAACTCCATACTGTTCTCCATAGTGACTCTATCAATTTACATTCCCACCAACAGTGCAAGAGGGTTCGCTTTCTTCCACACCCTCTCCAGCATTTATTATTTGTAGATATTTTGATGATGGCCATTCTGACCGGTATGAGGTGATACCTCATTGTAATTTTGATTTGCATTTCTCTAATGATTAGTGATGTTGATCATCCTTTCATGCGTTTGTTGGCAATCTGTATATCTTCTTTGGAGAGATGTCTGTTTTGGTCTTCTGCCCATTTTTGAATTGGATTGTTTGTCTTTTTGATATGGAACTGCATGAGCTGCTTGTATATTTTGGAGATTAATTCTTTGTCAGTTGCTTCATTTGCAAATATTTTCTCCCATTCTGAGGGTTGTCTTTTCGTCATGTTTCTGGTTTCCTTTGTTGTGCAAAAACTTTTAAGTTTCATTAGATCCCATTTGTTTATTTTTGTTTTTATTTCCATATCTCTAGGAGGTGGGTTAAAAAGGGTTTTGCTGTGATTTATATCATAGAGGAGTGTTCTGCCTATGTTTTCCTCTAAGAGTTCTAGAATGTCTGGCCTTACAATTAAGTCTTTAATGCATTTGGAGTTTATTTTTGTGTATGGTGTTAGGGAGTGTATTAATTACATTCTTTTACATGTAGCTGTCCAGTTTTCTCAGCACCATTTATTGAAGAGGCTGCCTTTTCTCCATTGTATATTCTTGCTTCTTTTATCAAAAATAATGTGACCATATGTGTGTGGAATTTTCTCTGGGCTTTCTATCCTGTTCCATTGATCTATATTCCTGTTTTTGTGCCAGTACCAGACTCTCTTGATTACAGTCACTTTGTAGTATATTTTGAAGCAAGGGAGCCTGATTCCTCCACCTCCGTTTTTGTTTCTTAAGATTGCTTTGGCTAGTTGGGGTCTTTTGTGTTTCCATACAAATTGTGAAATTTTTTTCTAGTTCTGTGAAAAATGCCATTGGTAGTTCAATAGGGATTCCACTGAATCTGTAGTTTGCTTTGAGTAGTATAGTCATTTTCACAATGTTGATTCTTCCAATCCAAGAACATGGTATATTTCTCCATCTGTTTGTATCATCTTTAATTTCTTTCATCATTGTCTTATAGTTTTCTGCATACAGGTTTTTTGTCTCCTTAGGTAGGTTTATTCCTAGGTATTTTATTCTTTTTGTTGCAGTCATAAATGGGAGTGTTTCCTTAATTTCTTCCGATTTTTCATCATTAGTGTATCGGAATGCAAGAGGTTTCTGTGCATTAATTTTGTCTCCTGCTACTCTACCAAATTCATTGATTAGTTCTAGTAGTTTTCTGGTAGCATCTTTAGGATTCTTTATGCATAGTCTCATGTCATCTGCAAACGCTGACAGTGTTACTTCTTTTCTGATTTGGATTCCTTTTATTTCTTTTTCTTCTCTGATTGCTGTGGCTAAAACATCCAAAACTTTGTTGAATAATAGGGGTGAGAGTGGGCAACCTTGTTTTGTTCCTGATCTTAGTGGAAATGGTTTCAGTTTTTTACCATTGAGAGCGATGTTGGCTGTGGGTTTGTCATATATGGCCTTTATTATGTTATGGTAAGTTCCCTCTATATCTACTTTCTGGAGGGTTTTTATCATAAATCGGTGTTGAATTTTGTCAAAAGCTTTTACTGCATCTATTGAGATTATCATTTGGTTTTTATCTTTCAATTTGTTAATATGGTGTATCACATTGTTTGATTTGCATATATTGAGGAATCCTTGTCTTCCTGGGATAAACCCCACTTAATCATGGTGTATGATCCTTTTAATGTGCTGTTGGATTCTGTTTGGTAGTATTTTGTTGAGGATTTTTGCATCTATGTTCATCAGTGATATTGGTCTGTAGTTGTTTTTTTTTTCATGACATCTTTGTCTGGTTTTGGTATCAGGGTGATGGTGGCCTCACAGAATGAGTTTGGGAGTGTTCCTCCCTCTGCTATATTTTGGAAGAGTTTGAGAAGGATAGCTGTTAGTCCTTCTCTAAATGTTTGATAGAATTCGCCGGTGAAGCCTTCTGGTCCTGGGCTCTTGTTAGTTGGAAGATTTTTAATCATAGTTTCAATTTCGGTGCTTGTGATTGGTCTCTTTAAATTTTCTATTTCTTACTGGTTCAGTCTTGGAAGGTTGTGCTCTTCTCAGAATTGTTCCATTTCTTCCAGCTTGTCCATTTATTGGCATATAGCTGCTTGTAGTAATCTTTCATGATCCTTTGTACTTCTGCAGTGCCAGTTGTTACTTCTCCTTTTTCATTTCTAATTCTGTTGATTTGAGTCTTCTCCCTTTTCTTCTTGATGAGTCTGGCTAATGGTTCATCAATTTTGTTTATCTTCTCAAAGAACCAGCTTTGGGTTTTATTTATCTTTGCTATTGTTTCCTTCATTTTTTTCTCCATTTATTTTTGATCTGATTTTTATGATTTCCTTCCTTCTGCTAACTTTCGGTTTTTTTGTTGCTGTTCTTCTTCTTTCTCTAATTGTTTTAGGTGTAGGTTTAAGTTATTTAGTTCAGATTTTTCTTGTTTCTTCAGGTAGGATTGCATTGGTGTAAACTTCCCTCTTAGAACTGCTTTTGCTCCATCCCATAGGTTTTGGGTCGTTGTGTTTTCATTGTCATTTGTTTCTAGGTTTTTTGTTGTTTTTTTTTTGCAGTATGCAGACCTCTCACTGTTGTGGCCTCTCCCATTGCGGAGCACAGGCTCCGGACGCACAGGCTCAGCGGCCGTGGCTCATGGGCCTAGCCGCTCTGCGGCATGTGGGATCTTCCCGTACCGGGGCACGAACCTGTGTCCCCTGCATTGGCAGGTGGACTCTCAACCACTGCGCCACCAGGGAAGCCCTCTAGGTATTTTTTGATTTCCTCTTTAATTTCTTCAGTGATCTCTCGGTTATTTAGTAGTGTATTGTTTAGCCTCCATGTGTTTGTATTTTTTACAGATATTTTCCTGTAATTGATATCTAGTCTCATTGCGCTGTGGTCAGAAAACATACTTGATAGGATTTCAATTTTCTTAAATTTACCAAGGCTTGATTTGTGACCCAAGATATGATCTATCCTGGAGAATGTTCCATGATCAATAATTCTTTTGTTATTGGGTGGAATATCCTATAAATTAAGTGCATTTTGTTTAATGTATCATTTAAAGCTTGTGTTTTCTTATTTATTTTCATTTTGGATGATCTGTCCATTGGTGAAAGTGAGGTGTTCAAGTCCCCTACTATGATTGTGTTACTGTCAATTTCCCCTTTTATGGCTCTTAGCATTTGCCTTAGGTATTGAGGTGCTCCTATGTTGGGTGCATATATATTTATAATTGTTATATCTTCTTTTTGGATTGATCCCTTGATCATTACGTAGTGTCCTTCCTTATCTTTTCTAACAGTCTTTATTTTAAAGTCTATTTTACCTGGTTTGATATTGTTACTCCAATATTCTTGTGATTTCCATTTGCATGGAGTATCTTTTTCCATCCCCTCACTTTCAGTCTGTATGTGTCCCTAGGTCTGAAGTGGTTCTATTGTAGACAGTATTCATATGGGTCTTGTTTTTGTATCCATTCAGCCAGTCTGTTGCTTTTGGTTGGAGCATTTAATCTATTTACATTTAAGGTAGTTATCGATATGTAACTTCTTACTACCATTTTATTAATTGTTTTGGGTTTATTAGTATAGGTCTTTTCCTTTTCTTGTATTTCCTGCCTAAAGAAGTTTCTTTAGTACTTGCTGTAAAGGTAGTTTGGTGGTGCTGAATTCACTTAACTTTTGCTTGTTTGTAAAGGTTTTAATTTCTTTGTCAAATCTGAATGAGATCCTTGCTAGGTAGAGTAATCTTGGTTGTTGGTTCTTCCCTTTCATCACTTTAAATATGTCCTTCCCCTGCCTTCTGGCTTACAGAGTTTCTGCTGAAAGATCAGCTGTTAACCTTATGGGGATTCCATTGTATTTTATTTTTTGCTTTTCCCTTGTTGCTTTTAATATATTTTCTTTGTATTTAATTTTTGATAGTTTGATTAGTATGTGTCTTGGCGTGTTTCTCCTTGTATTTATCCTGTATGGGACGCTCTGTACTTCCAGGACTTGATTATTTCCTTTCCCATATTAGGGAATATTTCAACTATAGTCTCTTCAAATATTTTCTCAGACCCTTTCTTTTTCTCTTCTTCTTCTGGAACCCCTACAATTCGAATGTTGGTGTGTCATGCTGTCCCAGATGTCTCTGAGATTGTCCTCAATTCTTTTCATTCTGTTTTCTTTATTCTGCTCTGCAGTAGTTATTTCCACTCTTTTATCTTCCAGGTCACTTATCTGTTCTCCTGCCTCAGTTATTCTGCTATTGATTCCATTTAGAGAATTTTTAATTTCATTTATTGTGGTGTTCATCCTTGTTTGTTTGCTCTTCAGTTCTCCTAAGTCCTTGTTAAATGTTTCTTGTATATTCTCCATTGTATTTCCAAGATTTTTGGTCATTTTTTTCTGTCATTACTCTGAATTTTTTTTAGGTAGACTGCCTGTTTCCTCTTCAATTGTTTGGTCTGGTGGGTTTTTCCTTGCTCCTTCATCTGCTTTGTATTTCTCTGTCTTCTCATTTTGCTTAACTTACTGTGTTTGGGGGTCTCCTTTTCACAGGCTGCACGTTCGTAGTTCCTGTTGTTTTTGGTTTGTGCTCCAGTGGGTAAGGTTGTTTCAGTGGGTTGTGTAGGCTTCCTGGTGGAGGGGACTGGTGCCTGTGTTCTGGTGGGTGAGGCTGGAGCTTGTCTTTCTAGTGACCAGGGCTGTCCCCGGTGGTGTTTTTTTGGGTGTCTGTGAACTTATGATTTTTTGCGGCCTCTCTGCTAATGGATGGGGTTGTTTTCCTGTCTTGCTAGTTGGTTGACCTAGGGTTTCCAGCACTGTAGCTTACTGGTCATTGAGTGAAGCTGGGTCTTAGTGTTGAGATGGAGATATCTGGAAGAGCTTTTGCCTTTGATATTATGTGGGCCGGGAGGTCTCTGGTGGACCAGTGTCTTTGAACTCTGCTCTCCCACCTTCGAGGTTCAGGCTTGACACCCAGCTAGAGCACCAAGAGCCTTTCAGCCACATGGCTCAGAAGAAAAGGGAGAAAAGAAAGAAAGAGAGAGAGAGAGACAGCGAGAGAGAGAGAAAGAAAGGAAAGGAAAGGAAAGAAGGAAGGAAGGAAATTGTTTTAAAATAAAAAATGTTATTTTAAAATTTTTTATTTTAAAAGAAAGTAAGAAAGAAAGAAGAGAGCAACCAAACCAAAAAACAAATCCACAAATGATATCAAGTGCTAAAAACTATACTTAAAAAGAATAAAATAAATTTTAAAAAGAAATGGACAGACAGAACCCCAGGACAAATGGTAAAAGCGAAGCTATACAGAGAAAATCACACAAAGAAGCATACACATACATACTCACTAAAAGTGTGATAGAAAAATATATATGTATATAAGAAAAAAAAAAAGAAGAGAGCAACCAAATCAATAAACATATCTACCAATGGTAAGAAGCTCTAAGTACTAAACTGAGATAAACATAAAAGTAGAAACAAATTAGATGCAGAAAGAAAACTCCAAGTCCACAGTTGCTCCCAATGTCCACTGCCTCAATTTTGGGGTGATTCGTTGTCTATTCAAGTATTCCACAGTTGCAGGGTACATCAAGTTGATTGTGGAGATTTAATCCACTGCTCCTGAAACTGCTCAGAGAAATTTCCCTTTCTCTTCTTTGTTTGCACCGCTCCCGGGGTTCAGCTATGGATTTGGCTCTGACTCTGAATATAGGTTGCCTGAGGGCGTGTGCACCCCGCCCGGACAGGCTGGGTTTAAAGTAGCAGCTAATTCGGGAGCTCTGGCTCACTCAGGCAGGTGGAGGGAGGGGCACGGAGTGCGGGGCGAGCCTGTGGCGACAGAGGCCATTATGACGTTGCCAGCCTGAGGCACACCGTGCGTTCTCCCGGGGGAGTTGTCTCTGGATCCCGGGACCCCGGCAGTGGCGGGCTGCACAGGCTCCCCGGAAGGGGGTGTGTGGATAGTGACCTGTGCTCGCACACAGGCCCCTTGGTGGCGGCAGCAGCAGCCTTAGCGTCTCATGCCCGTCTCTGGGATCCGCGCTTTTAGCCGTGGCTCGTGCCCGTCTCTGGAGCTCCTTTAAGCAGCACTCTGAATCCCCTCTCCTCGTGCACCAGGAAACAAAGAGGGAAGAAAATGTCTCTTGCCTCTTCGGCAGGTCCAGACTTTTACCCGGACTCCCTCCCGGCCAGCCGTGGTGCACTAACCCTCTGCAGGCTGTGTTCACGCCGCCAACCCCAGTCCTCTCCCTGCACTCCAACCGAAGCCCGAGCCTCAGCTCCCAGCCCCGCCCGCCCCGGCAGGTGAGCAGACAAGCCTCTCGGGCTGGTGAGTGCTGGTCGGCACTGATCCTCTGTGCGGGAATCTCCCCGCTTTGCCCTCCGCACCCCTGTGGCTGCGCTCTCCTCCGCGGCCCCGAAGCTCCCCCCTCCGCCACCTGCAGTCTCCGCCCACGAAGGGGCTTCCTAGTGTGTGGACACCTTTCCTCCTTCACGGCTCCCTCCCACTGGTGCAGGTCCTGTCCCTATCCTTTTGTCTCTGTTTATTCTTTTTTCTTTTGCCCTACCCAGGTACGTGGGGAGTTTCTTGCCTTTTGGGAGGTCTGAGGTCTTCTGCCAGCGTTCAGTGGGTGTTCTGTAGGAGTTGTTCCACGTGTAGATGTATTTCTGATGTATCCGTGGGGAGGAAGGTGATCTCCACGTCTTAATCCTCTGCCATCCTGAAGGTCTCGATCCCTCATTGTAGTTTTGATTTGCATTTCTCTGATGATTGGCTGTGTTGAGCATCTTTTCATGTGCCCGTTGGCCATCTGTGTATCTTCTGTGGAAAAATGTCTATTCAGTTCTCCTCATTTTTTGATTGGGTTATTTTTTTGGTATTGGGTTGTATGAGCTGTGTATGTATTTTGATATTAACCCCTTATCAGTCATATAATTTGCAAATATTCATTGCCATTCAGTACGTTGTCTTTTCCTTTTGTCAGTGGTTTCCTTTACTGTGTAAGTGCTTTCTAAGTTTAATTTTGTCCCTTTTTTAATTTTTGCTTTTCTTTCTTTTGCCTTAGGAGACAGATGCAAAAAAAATTGCTATGGTTTATGACAGTGTATGCCTGCGTTTTCTTCTAGGAGATTTATGGTTTCAGGTTTAAATGATTTTACCTTTATTAAAGTATTTGGCAGTAATTGGGTTTGTTTTGCTCTTTTTTCTAGTCTATTAAGGGGAAAGTATAATTTTGACACCTTTATTTCATTTTTCATAAGAGTATAAGCTACGAATATCCTTCTAAAAACTCCACTTAGCTATATTCCACAGATATTTATTTGCTATATTTTGATTTTTCAATTCAAGGTATTTCTTAATTTCCTTTAGAATTTTTCTTTGACACACAGATTACTTAGAGGTATACTGTTTAATTTCATGTTTTTGGTAATTTTCCTCATCTTTTTTATTGCCTTTTTAGTTTATATTTGGTCTGAAACATTTTGTATGGTTTTCACTTTAAAAATTTATGTTTTGATGTAAGGCCTGGGATATGGTTATCTTAGTAACTATTCCATGTGCACTTGAAAAAATTACTTACTGTTAAATGGAGAATTCTATACATGTCAGATCCACTTTGTTGATGTTATTCCATCCTTCTATATTTTTGTTTATTTTCTATCTACTAATCCTGTTACTTAGACACTGTTGAAATATCTATCAATACATTTAAATTTTTGTGTATTTACTTTTAGTTCTAACAGTAGTTTCTTCATGTATTTGAGGCTATGTAGTTTAGTGCATCAAGATGTCAATGTCCCCTTGGTGAGTTGCTCACTTTATCAATATATAACGTTTATGCACCTGGCAATTTACTTTTCTCCGAAATCTATTTTATCTGATATTGACATAAACACTTCACCTCTCTCTTTTTTTTTTTTCTTTTTTCACCTCGCTCTTGATTGAAATTTGCATGATCAAAAGTTCTCCTATTTTTACTTTTAACTTCATGAGGGATATTTTTTCATAGCTTTCTTTCTGTTTCATTTTACTTAACATGAATCTTTGTAGACAGCATATAGTTGGGTCTTTTTTTAATGCATTCTGTCAGTTTCTGTCCTTTTTATGGATGTGCTTAGACGATTACTATTTAGTATTTTTAATATATATTTTATGTACATTTAGGACATTTATAATTAATTTAATTAATATGATATGTAGATCTTTGATATGTTTGAATTTAATTCAGTTATTTTAGCATTTAATTTCTGTTGTTAATATTTTTTGGCTCAAGTCTGCCAATTTATTGTTTTCTGCATGTTCTTTCTTTACCTGTTTCTCCTTTTCTGCCTCATTTGGGTCATTTAAACATATTTTAGTATTTCACATTAATTTGTCTATTAAAGTTTGTGGTTATATCTGTTTATACATTAGTTTCATGGCTGTTGTAAGGTATTAACAAAGTATATACTCATTTTTAAAATTTAGAACCAGTACTATATCACTTTAATAGGAATGGAAGAGCCTTACTATCATATACATTCCCTAAGTCTCCCTTTATGCTATATATTAAATAAAATTACATTATATAATACATATACTTACATTGAACACTTCCTCAGATAATATTTTTTTCTTATCAAATGCAAAACCATAAGTATGAAGGGTGAAGATGAGACTAATAGTCTGTGGTATTTACCAAGATATTAAATTGTTCCTGTTGTTTCTTCTTTCTGCCTAAAGTTTAGCCTTCCTTCTAGAGTCATGTAACTTCTATGTCAAGAGCTTCCCTTGGCAATTATTTAGAACAGATCTGATCACAGGATTTTCTAAGTTTCCCTTCAGCAGAGAATGTTTACTCCTGAAGGATATTTTTGCTGGATATAGAATTATGGGTTGACAGTATTATTTTTTCAGGATTTTAAAATGTTTACCAATTCCTTCTGGCTTGCATGTTTTCTAATAATCAGTCTACAGCAATTCATCATTGATCTCTTACAGGTAATATGCCATTTTCCTCTGACTGCCTTTAAGATTTTTTTTTTCTTAAGTTTTTATGAACTTGATTATGATGTGTCCACATGCACAGTTTTGGGGTTTATCCTATTTTGGGTTTACTCAGCTTCCTGAGTAAAACAGATTACATCTTTCACCATACTTGGGAATATTTCATCCTATTTAAATTTGTTTAAAGTCATATTTTTCCTCTCTCCTTCTGGGCCTCCTATGATACAAATTTTACAACATTTGTTATTGTTTAATAGATTATTTTTAAATTCAATATATTTTTTCTGTGATACTAAGTTGTATAATTTCTATTGACTTATCTTTAAGTTAACTGACTCATTCTTCAGCTATCTCCTTTCTGTTATGAGCTGAACCAGTACGTATCTTTTAATTTTAGCTATTGTATTTTTTCAGTTCTAAATTTTTATTGTTTCATCTTTATATACTTCATTTCTATACTGATATTTTCTAACGTTTGTTTTCACAATTCTTTGATTGAACATTTTTATAGAATCTGCTTTAAAATATTTGTTAGATAATGCAACATCTGTATCCACTTGTTAGCAGCTGTTGATTGTCTTTTCACATGCATGATGCAATTTTCATGGTCCTTCACATGCCTAAAATTTTTAATTGTATCCTAGCATTTTGAAGATTACTTCATGAGGATTTAAAAATCCTATAAAGAATGTTTATATGTTTATCAGGCACTTGATCTTGTTTGCTTCAGGCCTCAAGGTCCAACCCGCACCCTGTAGACAGCTGCACCAGGAGTTCAGTTTGCAAACACTGGTGTTGTTGCTGTCCCATCATGTGTGCCACCCAGTGGTCGGCCTTACCGCTGTATGGAGGTCTAACTGTTACCTCAGTTTTCAAAGTCTTGCATCCTAATTCGGGTCACAGCTACACGTGAGCAGGTTGTGTGGCGCCTGTGGATTCATGAACAGCCTTGCTTTCCCAGGCTCCTCGGACTTCGCTATGCTTGGTTTGCTGGGACTGTCCTTTTAGGCTCTGTGGCCTGAGACCCTCACTTCTGTGATTGCAATGCAGAGTCTGGAAAACAAAGAGAAAGAAAAAAAGCAATGAGTCTCATCCCACTTTCTTGGAACCACAGCTCCATCTAACTGAGAAAGAAGTTCAGGTCTTTCGTCAGAGTTCCTGCCCCTGCAGGTAGCAGATTTTTTTGCCACTGTCACACTCAGTATAGGATTGCCTGAGGTATGGGATACAAGTAAATGTAGAAAAGGTGAGGAAAAATGGAGATTTTCAATCTCTCTGAGTTTAAGAGTTTCCTTTCCCACTTCTCTAGCCAGAACTAGACAATTTCTCTGGGACCTCTCTTTCTGCAGTTCTCAGTTTCAGGCTGGTAAATACCTATGGCGGGGGGGGGGAATGTAAAATTCACTACCATTTCTTTAGTATGAATTTTTATACTTTTCCTTAAATAGTTGTGCCACGTTTTTATTTAGGTTTTATAAGTGCTTTCAGCATGAAAGGAATGGTAATATGTGCTTGCCTCCAGAATAGGAATGTCCTGTTTGACCATTTCTTTAAAAAAAAAAAAAATTATGAGATCTAATCGGTATGTTTAAATATTGTCATTAAATATCACTTTTTAAACTACAATATAAAAAATTTCCTGATCCTATATAATAAATCTTGGCACTACCATGCTCTTGTGAAAGAAAATATTTCATATGGCAAGTACAAAATAAACAAGAGTCTTGCTTTAGTCACAAACTTTACATTTCTCTCAGAAACTTTACAGTTCTCCTCAACTTTAGTTCCTTATTGCTATACTTCTTGTTTGCAGTAGATGAACTAAATAAATAAGAGATAAAATTCCACTGAATGTAAATTCTTTTTTTTATCTTGCTCCTGAGGTATCTTTATTTTCTTCCACATGTTTATCCCTTCCAGAGAATATTTCTTACTATTTATCTTCCTAATCTTTTGATTCCTTCCTTAATGCTTTATCATTGGACTTCAAGTAATTTTTTCTTACCAGTCCAACACCTTCCTCATTACCCATGTATGTTTAAGTTATCTATTACATCCATCTATTTATCTAGATCTAGATCTAGATCTACACAAAGACGTATCTTCCTTAATCTTTGTATCTCTATTGTTTCAATTGGATAATACTCTAGGCAGAAAATCCTTATGTAGCCTTCATTTATTCAACCATCTCAGCTGCACCTGCCTGCCTAATTTTTATCTTCAGCCTTCAGTTTCTATGTAATTAACATCAAGTTTAATTTTAGCCTATCTTCTGTTAAAGATTTTTGAATTTTATTGTTTTTCTTTTATTTGATTTTATGTTTTGTTGCATTCTTTTACTTCTTGAAGAGATCCTTCCCAAACCACAAGTTTTATATTACTAATCTGACAAATTTAATTTTCAAAGGAAGAAAGACTCTTCTCTCTTGGTGTTTAATTTAATATCATATATGTTTCATGTTATTGCTCTTTTACCTCTTATGGGTAAATTTTTCTTAAAATATTAATCTTGTATCTTTACCAGTTTATCATCCATATTTTAAAACTTTCTATATGAACACAGTTATGTAGAGAGCTGTGATAGAACACTTTTTCTAACTACAAAAGTAAAAGCAAGTATCCTTCTCTCATGAGTGTAAATTTTAAAGGAGATAATTTCTTCCCTTTCCTTAGTTCAAAAGAAATCTGTATTTTATAGCACACCTAAGTCCCTCTTATATTACTAATCATGCAGCCTAGCCTAGCTATATAGCTTATTGCTTTATTATATAGATGAGGTTTCATTTAAAATACTCTTATAACATGTTGAATACATCACTACTTTAGATTCTAATTTTTAACCGTATTTTTTATAACCAGTTATAATATTAGATTTTCTGTATCATACACAGAAAGTAGTTTAGTGAGCATTAAGTGGTTAAGTTGTAACATGCATTGTTGAAAATTATATGCTCCTATTTTTAAGTTCAGTAGTATTTGTAAATAATGTGAACAATAATGGTCTTATAAGTATATTAATACAAATATATGTATTCTTATGTCAAACATATTTGGAAAATGTGTCTTCTTGAAGGAAATACAGAGTCTCTAACAAATGGTTTCTGTATATTTTGCTGTTACAGATTTTTTTTATCAAGAATTATTTAAGCTTACTAATACTTTTATAAGAAAAAAAGTATTGCTCTTTTCTTGAAATTTATCTCTTTAAACTATATGAGATAAAAACTGCAGTATTTGCATTTTTGCAAATCTGGTTAGGATCAGCACATTAATTTTGCTAGTTTTTGCTGACTGTGCATAATTTTTGCACTACTATTTTTTTGTAGGTATATGCAATGAGATTGTTTTTCTCGTTCTTAGTTTTAAAAACTATGTTTATTCGATATATATTTTTAAAAGGTGGGGTGAAAGATGATATACTTGAAGGGAAGCAAATATAAGTTAAAATTAAACTACTAGGAACTTATGTATGAAGACCTTAGCTTAATATTGAGACTATTAACAGTATTATAATACCAGACAATAAAGGTATGCACCAAAGAACTAAGTATTAAAAACTTCTTAGGAAAATTATAAATATAGAAAGGCTTATCTTGTTTATTTCTATAAGCTCTGTACCTAAGACAATATCTAGTACAGTATAAGTAGTCAATAAATATTTGTTTAGTGAAAGAAGGAATAAGTGAATGTTGTTTATGAAAATAATATATTTTTTAAATGTAACAGTAAAAATAAAAGTTAGGGCTTAAAAGGTGTCAGGATATTCATACATACTTAGAAAATTAACACTGAATATTATTTAATTACAGAATAACTAAAAGTGAAAACGGTTTCAGTTTAGAATATCTTTCATAATTTAAAGTAAAACTATTTGCCTTTTTCAGTTCTAGAAATAATTCTATTTTAGCTTTCAGAACTTAGTCTTAGGAATTAAACATAGTAAATTAAGTAACTACAGATCTCAGCCTTCATTATGGGTGAGTGCCCAGAATAATCAGTTCTGATGTTTGCAAAGATACATTGTGTTCGACAGACAAGAGCAGAAAATATTGAATCTTTAAATAGTAGACTTGGCTGGCAAGTGAAATCAGTTCTTCAGACTGTATTGAAATCAACATTTTTAGGAATGTGTTCAGGAGAAATTATAAAATATTTTAAAACTGTGCACAGTATAAACTATTTCTATATAATCTATGAACATAATTAATGTTAAAAATTAGTGAGCCTCTGAAGACTCTAAAGAGTATTTACAGAATTGGAACAAGAAAAATAATTAAAATCCCAAAAGAGCAAGTGATTGGGAGAACACATAAATTTATTAATAAAGTTAAATTTATTGTTAGAGAAAGATGAGAAATTTGATTGACAAGACAGGAAGCAAAGCCCTATATTAATCCCTAGAATTCATAGAGTGATGGAGAGTCATCCACGTTGACTTGTCAAAATCATCACTGACAAGGGTAATAGTATTTCTTAGCTTTTTTCTACTACTGGTCCTTATAGAAATCACCTAAATACTGCAGGTTAACAGCACAATTATAATTTTTCATACTCAGTACCTTGTAATATAAATAAGATGACAAACTTCTTAATATTTTGGATACATGGTTTAATGTCTTACTTGAAAATTACTTTTCTTCCTTTCATCTTAACAGATAGAAAAAAATTTTTTAAACAGACAATACTTTTGTTCTTTCAGAGACTTATGAGCAGAATTTTTCAGTTTCTTTTGAAGCAGTTTCTGATTGCTTATTGCCTGATGAATTTTTGGAAGTAAATTGGCATTGTAAGACTTACACAACTTATAGCCATATATATTATAAATAATAGATATCTTATCATCATGATATATATAATCAATGGTTCAGTCTCAGTACATGGAAAACAAACCAAATAGAGTATTATATGTACCCAGAATTAAATTTGCTGAATTACTCAATACACTTTGGAGTATAAATTGTGGCAGTATTTGAAGGGATACCTGAACTAAATGGAATACCATAACTCTCATATTTTACATTATGTTTAATGAAATTGTGATAAATCTTAAAAGTAATCTTTCAACTGCTATGCTCCTTGAAGTGTTCTTTTCCAAAATCTAAAAAACTTCTCATCAACGTTTTTACTGATCACATTTTTAATCTAAACATAATTTTAGGTGTCTCACTCCCGATTAAAAAGTATTATCATGGATTCATTTCCCTTCATAGTAAATCAGTGTTATCCTTTGTGTGTTTTCTTACTCTAATTCTCTCTCATTAGGTAGTGTGCTAAAGCTGCACTATGGTAGCTCTACTTTCCATTGCTTTAAATGATAATTTAGTTAATAGATCAACTTACTAAACTTCATTTATCATCCAGCTAGAAAAGAAGTCCAGTTATACTCAGATGAAATCTGACCATTACTTCAATGTCTAGAATTATATATACATATATATTTTTTGACATAGGGTTTTTCTAACTGGAATTCTAAATGGGTGAATAGCTATATGCTTATCAGTATATATTATTTACCAAAATAGTATGTCAGATCCTATCAATTATATACAAAGAATGATAGCAAATTCGTGTTCCCATACCTTTACTTTTTTTTTTTTAATTGAAGTATAGTTTTTTGTAATGTTGTGTTAGTTTCTACTGTACAGTGAAGTGGAGTTCCCTGTGCTATACAGCAGATTCTCATTAGTTACCTATTTTATACATATTAGTGTATATATGTCAATCCCAACCTCCCAGTTCATCCCACCGGCCCTTTCCTCCCTTGGTGTCCATACATTTATTCACTATGTCTGTGTCTCTATTTCTGCCTTGCAAACCGGTTTACCTGTACCATTTTTCTAGATTCCACATATATGCATTAATATATGATATTTGTTTTTCTCTTTCTGACTTACATCACTCTGTATGACAGTCTCTAGGTCCATCCATGTCTCTACAAATGACCCAATTTCATTCCTTTTTACCATTGAGTAATATTTCATTGTATATTTGTACCACATCTTCTTAATCCATTCATCTGTACCTTTACTTTTTCTTTTGCCCCAGAGGCTCATGATTAATTCTAAGCCTTTGCACAAAGCAGGAAAATCTATTTCTCATGTCTACTTAAACAATAGTGTAGGCCACTTATTTCTCACTCAAGCAGCGTTTTGTCTCATTGCACTATGTTATCTCTGTTTAAAATTTATTTAGTTCAGCTAACTGTGTAATATCATTATAATATCTATCCTTAGCACAACTACATCTCCATATATATGTACCATATCCATCCTCTTATATTTTCTTTGTACACAATATCACTATTACCCTGTGTGATCAGACAGCATGGTATAATGGTTCCTTGAGGCCTTGAGCAGGTTACATAGTCATGATTATCAACTTCCTGGAATGGTAATACAAAACTCTCTGGATGATTTTAAATACTAGTTTGTATAATGAGAACAAGTCATCCAATATAGCACCCAGGATATAGTTATTCAACGAATGTCAACTTCATTCCTTTTCAGTGTAGGTAATGGGTGATCTACCCCTTATGAAATAAGGAGTGTAGAATAAATTCAGACAATTTTAACTGCCACTGTAGTGAAAACTTAACAAAAATAAAGACTGACAGTATGCAGAAAAGAATATATGCATTTTAATTTTCTTCACACAATTTATTATTATTTTTTCTGTCAGCAGGCTTTAGCTGCAGTGAGTTATAAGCAGAATAATTAACTTACTGAGCTCTGTGTAAATCAAATGAGAAATAATTGAGAGGTTCTATGTACATGATGCATAGATTACTCATAGTCAAAGTATGGGAACTTAATAACATATATTAAAACTGTCCTGATTATATTTTCTCTGTGTTTATAAATAAATATTAAGTTGTTATAGTACATCCTTATGATTGGTAGAACATTAAGTTTTAATTGAAAATATTGCAGCGCAGAAGTATTGGTAGATGATAATATTTTAGTAATATTTCAGGTAATCAGTATTATTACTCAAGGAAGTTAAGATTGAAAATTAAAATGTATCTTAACATAAACTCTAAAACATGAATCTTTAAATATAAAATTGTCAAATAGTATGTCAAATATAAAAATTATAAATTAAAAAAATGAAAACTATTATGTCATTGTATGTCATATTTAAATACATTATTTTTAAAAAACATAATTATGACCTGATTTTACCAGATATAATTATCATAGAGAACATCTTGTTTCAGATATAATTTATTTTTAATTGTTATATAATGTAATATATCCAATAGTCAGAAAATGAGTATGTGCCAGTGTATTCAAGATAAAGAATTGGTGCTTAGTAGGCAGATAATATTTTAATTAGGATTTTGCATTTTTCTTGAGACATTCATGTGTAACTAGTATAATAGGAAATAATAAATGGAAAAAAACCTTTCCATTATCCATTTTCTTTATTCATTTAAAATGCCAAGCTTAGTATATTAAAATGAATTAAAAGAAGTATAATTTCTGCAAATATTTAAATGTCCTTTCTATTGTTTCTTACAAGTAGTCTTTATAGTACAGTGTTAATCAGTGATGGATAATTCCCCATTTCATAGGTATTACAACTACCTGTCAATTTTAAGTTGTTACTTGAACAGCTGTATCCTATAAAAGAATTTCCAGCATGATGATAAGAATTTAAAATAATAACTTTCAGGAATTCCCTGGCGGTCCAGTGGTTAGGACTTAATGTTGTCACTGCCAAAGGCCTGGGTTCAATCTCTGGTTGAGGAACTAAGATCCCACAAGCTGTGTGGTGCAGTCAAAAATGTAACAATAATAATAAATAAAATAATTTTCTTAGTAGAACAAAAGCTGAAGTTCAACAAAATAAGTTGTTTTTGAAAATATTTTTGAGAACTTATGTTGTCTTGAAAAATAATGAATTGGAATATTGTCTTATAGGAATATTAATGATGATTATGCCATTTAAAATAAAAATGAAATCCTGTAACTACAGGACTATAAATCCAGAATATCAGACGGAGGATACAGGTGTCTTGATAGCTCTGAAAATTAATAAAACAAATTTCAAAAAGAAACAAGATATTGGACCTTTATGGAAGATGGAAGAGTAGGAAGACCCTGAGCTCTCCTCCTCTCACAGGCACTGAAATTACAGAGCCACTGCTGATGGGAAAGTCCAGAGTATACCAGAAAGGATCTTCTACAGCTAAAGATATAAAGAAGGTACCACGTCGAGATGGGTAGTAGGGGCAGAGTTGTGATTTAGTCAAGACCCATATTCCCAGATGGGCAACCCAACAATGGGAGAATAATTATAATTGCAGAGGTTCTCCCTAAGGACTGAGGAGTCTGAGCCCCACATTGGGCTTCCCTGCCTGGGGGTCTTGCACCAAGAAGAAGAGCCTCCAGAATATTTGGCTTTGAAGGCCAGCAGGGCTTACTTTCAGGAGACCCAGAGGGCTGGGGTGAATAGAGACTCCACTCTTCAGTGGTGCTCACAAAATCTTACACCCTCTGGGACCTAGGGAAGAAGCAGTAATTTGAAAGGAGCCTGGATCAGACCAACTTACTGATCTTGAAGAGTCTCCCAGAGAGGCAGGAAGCAACTGGAGCTCACCCTGGGGACATAGACACTGGCAGCAGCCATTTTGGGGAGCTACTTCTACCATCATGGACACAGTTGGCTTGCAAGCACCATTTTGGAACCCTCTTTCCAGCTCATTAGCCTCAGGACCCAGCCCTGCCTCTGCCCAGCAGCCTGTAGCCACCAGCACTGGGAGGCCTCAGGCCAAGCAGCTATCCACACGGGGACACAGCCCCACCCACCTGCAGGCAGGCTGCCTTAGGAGCCCCTGAGCCCGAGCCGTCTCTGCATGTGGTGCCACAGACCAGTGCACAGACACTAGACCTGGGACCCGCCACGGTCCTGTAGCCAGAGACCCCGGGACCTGGCTCCGCCCACCAGTGGATGGCTGCCAGCCTCAGAACACCCTGGGCCCAATCCCATCCACCAGTGAGCTGGCTCTAGGCTCGGGACAGGCCTCACCCACAAGTGGGCAAGCACCAGCCCCATGACACTCTGGGCCCCGGCCCTGCCCACTTAGTAAGCAGACCCCAGCCCCAGGACTGCTGAAGGCCTGCAGCTTGCCATGGCAGGAACCAGCCTACCCACTAGTACGCCAACATCAGCTCTGAAACACCTTCGGCTCCTCAGACAGCCGCCCTGGGATTCGATCCCACTCACCAGTGGGCTGATACAAGCTTCAGGACACCGTGGACCCTGCCTCCAGCTGTGTCAGTAACTGGCACCGTCCATCAGCAGTTTAACACCAGCTCTGGGACCCCTAGTCCCTGCAGCCAGAAACCCCAGTAGCTGGCTCTGCTGCCTGTGGGTGGGCACTAGCCCCAGGACCTGGATTCACCCACTGGTAGCTGGGCACCAGCCGTGGGATCTCCTGGACTGTGACTTTACACACCAGTGGGCAGGCACTGGACCCAGGACCACCACAGCACCACAGCCTACCTTGTGAGGTCCCAGCCAACACATCAGCAGGCTAGCACCAGATCTGAGATGCCTTGGATTCCTCATCCAACAGCCCCAAGATCCAGCAGGCCATCACCGGCTTTGGGACAGCCTGGGACCTGTAGTGAATTTTGTCAAGAACACTCCCACCCATCAGCAGACCGACACTAAGATCTGGAAACCACAGCCCTGCAACCACCACCCCCACTCCAGTACGTAGCTCTGTCCACCGGTGAGCCAGACTAGCAACAGGACCCCCCAGATGGTGCAGCCAGTTTCTTCACAACACAGCTCTGCCAACTAGCAGCCAGTAGCCTCACAAAGGCAGGGCGTGGTAACCAACTGGACGACGGGCCAGCCATACCTGCCAGACAGTCCACAGTAGTCAGCCCACCACAACAGAAGGACACAGACAGCCCACAGAGGAGGGACCCCTAGAGTATATAGCTCTGGTGACCAGAGGTGAGTGCACTGCTGGGACTCAGGACATCTCCTATAAAAGGCCACTTCTCCAAAGTCGGGAAATGTAACCAACTTATCAGATACATGGAAATAAAAAACATACCAAATGAAAGGACAAGGTAAACCACAGAAGAACTAAGTCAAGTGGAGGTTAGGCAGTCTACCCAATAAAGAGTTCAAAGAAGTGATCATAAAGATGATCAAAGAACTTTGGAAGAAGAGTGGATGAACAAAGTGAGAATGTTAACAGTTATAAGACATAAAGAAGAACCAAACAGAATTTAAGAATACAGTGGCTGAAATAAAATGTACAATAGAAGGAATCAACAGTAGATTGGATGATACAGAGGAATGGATCAGTGAGGTGAAAGAGTAGTGATAATCACTGAAGATGAACATAAAAAAAGAATAAAAAATATGAAGAAAGGAGGTCAGTTTAAGAGATTTCTTGGAAAACATCAAGTGTACTAACATTTGCATTATAGGGATCTCAGAAAGAGAAGAGAGAGAAAGAAAGGAGCAAAGAACATATTTGAATACACAATTGCTGAAAACTTCACTAACCTGGGAAAGGAAACAGACATTCATGTACAGGAAGCACAGAGAGTCCCAAAGAGGATCGACCCAAAGAGGACCACACCAAGACACGTCGTAATTAAAGTGGCAAAAATTGAAGATAAAAGAGAGAATATTAAAAGCAGCAAGAGAAAAGTGACAAATTTCATACAAGGAAACTCCTATAAGACTATCAGCTGACTTTCTAACAGAAACTCTGCAGGCCAGAAGGGAGTGGCATGATATATTTAAAGTGATGAAAGGAAATAAACTACCACCAAGAATGTTTTACCTGGCAAGGCTCTCATTCAGATTTGATGGAGAGATCAAAAGTTTTACAGACAAACAAAAGATAAGAGTGTAGCACCACCAAACCAGCTTTACAAGAAATATTAAAGGAACTTCGCTAAACAAAAAATAAAAGGCCACAACTAGTAACATGCAAATTATGAAAGGAAAAATCTCATTGGTAAAGGCAGTAAATCAATGACATACAAAGCTAGTAAGAAGGTTAAAAGATGAAAGTAGTAAAATCATCTATGCTCACAATAAGTAATTCATACAGAAAACAAAAAGCTGTAAAATATGGCAAAAACAGTAATCATAGGGGGAGGAGAGTAAAATGGAGAATTATTAAAATGCATTTGAAATTAAGAGATCAGCAATTTAAAATAATTCCATCTATTATATCTATAGATATGTAGACTTATCTATATATCTGTAGGATAGGTATAGTTAGATTGCTATATATAAACCACATGGTAAATACAACCCAAAAAGTTATGATAGATACACATGCAAAAAAGAGAAATAAATCCATACGTAACACTAAGGATGATTATCAAATCACAAGGGTAGAAAACAAAAGAAGAAGAAGAAAAAAGAACTACAAAACAACCCCCAAACAATTAATAAAATGACAGTAAGTACATACCTATCAATAATTACTTTACATGGACTAAATGCTCTGATCAGAAGACATGGAGTGTTAGAATGGTTACAAAAACAAGACTAACATATGCTGCCTACAAGAGACTCACTTCAGATCTACAGACACACACAGACTGAATGTTAGTGTATGCAAAAACGTATTTCATGCAACTGGAAATCAAATGAAAGCTGGGGTAGCAATACTTACATCAGACAAAAGAGACTTTAAAATAAAGACTGTTATAGGAGACAAAGGATGTTACTTAATGATGAAGGGATCAATTCAAGAAGATATAATAATTGTAAATATATATGCAGCCAACATAGGAGCACCTAAGTACGTAAAGCAAATATTAACTGATGTAAAAGGAGAAATTGACAGTAACATAATAATAGTAGGGGATTTTAGTACCTCACTTACATCAACGGACAGATCATTCAGACAGAAAATCAATAAGGAAACACTGGCATTAAATGACACATTAGACCAAATGTACTTTATAGAGATATAATGAGAGCATTCCATACAAAAGCAGCACAATACACATTCTTCTCAAGTGCACGTGGAACATTCTCCAGGATGTATCACATGCTGGACCACAAAACAAGTCTTGGTAATTTTAAGAAAACTGAAATCATAAGAAGCATTTTTTCCAACTGCAACACCATGAGACTAGAAATCAACTGCAAGAAAATACTGCAAAAAACGTGAACATGAGGCTAAATAATATGCTACTGATGAATGGATCACTGAAGAAAATGAAGAAGAAATCAAAAAATACCTGGAGGTAAATGAAAATGAAAACATAATGATCCAAAATCTATGGGATGCAGCAAGAGCAGTTCTAAAAGGGATGTTTATAATGATATAAGTCTACCTGAAGAAAGAAGAAAAAGCTCAAACAACCTAATCTTACACCTAAAGGAACTAGGAAAAGAACAAAGTCCAAAGTTAGTAGAACGAAAGAAATCATAAAGATCAAATCAGAAATAAATGAAATAGAGATTAAAGAAAACAATAGAAAAGATCAATGTAACTAAGAGGTGGTTCTTTAAAAAGATAAGCAAACTTGATAACTCTTTAGCCTGACTCGTCAAGAAAAAAAGAGAGTGGGCCCAAATGGATAAAGTCAGAAATGAAAAAGAAGTTACAACCTACACCACAGAAATACAGTGGATTATAAAATATTACTAAGAACAACTATGTGCCAATAAAATGATCAACCTAGGAGAAAAGGACAAATTCCTAAAAATGTACAATCTCTCGAGACTGAACCAGGAAGGAATAGAAAATATGTACAGACCAATTACCAGTATTGAAATTGAATCAGTAATAAAACCAACCAACCAACAAACAAAAACTCCCAACAACAAAAGTCCAGGACCAGAAGGTTTCACAGGTGTATTCTATCAAATATTTAGAAACAGTTAACACCTATCCTTCTGAAACTATTCCAAAAAGAATTGCAGAGGAAGGAATGCTTCTGAACTCATTCTGTGAGGCCAGCCTCATGCTGATACCAAAACCAGGCAAAGATATCACAGAAAAAGAAAATTACAGGCCAGTATCACCGGTGAACATAGATGCAAAAATCCATAAAAAAATATTAGCAAACCAAATCCAACGATGCATTAAAAAGATTGTACATCAGGATCAAGTGGACTTAGTCCCACGGATGCAAGGATTTTCATATCTACAAATCAATCAATGTGATATATCACATTAACAAATTGAAGAATAAAAATCATAAGATTATATGATAATCCCACAGCTAACATCATACTTAATGGTGAAAAGCTGGAAGCATTTGCTCTAAGATCAGGAGCAAGACAAGAATGCCCACTCTTGCCACTTTTATTCAAAATAGTATTGGATGTCCTAGACACAGCAGTCAGACAAGATAAAGAAATAAAAGGAATCCAAATTGGAAAGGGAGAAGTAAAACTGTTACTGTTTGCAGATGACATGATAGTATATATTGAAAAATCCTACAGATGCACCCAAAAATGTCTAGAGCTCATCAGTGAATATGGTCAAGTTGCAGGGTACAAAATTGTTATAAAGAAATCTGTTGTATTCCTATATCCTAGCAATGAACTATCAGAAAAAGAAATTAATAAAATAATCCCATTTACAGTCACATGAAAAAGAATAAAATACCTAGAAATAAATCTAGCTAAGGACGTGAAAGACCTATACTTGGAAAACTATAAAACACTGATAAAAGAAATTGAAGGCTACACAAACAAGTGGAAAGCTATACTGTGTTCATGGATTGGAAGAAATAAAATTGTTAAAATGATCATACTACTCAAGGGAGTCTACAGATTCAGTGAAATCCTATCAAAATACCAATGGTAATTTTCATAGAACTACAACAAATAGTTTAAAAAATTGCATGGAAACACAAAATACCCCCAATAGCCAAAACAATCCTAAGAAAGAAGAACAGAGCTGAAAGTATCATGCTTCCTGACTTCAGACTATGCTACGAAGGTACAGTAATCAAAAGAGTATGATAATGGTACCAAAATAGACTCATTGATCAATGGAATGGAGTAGAGAGCCCAGAAATAAACCCACATGCTTATGGTTAATTAATCTACAACAAATTGGGCATGGATATACAGTTGGGAAAAGACAGTTTCTTCAATAAGTGGTGCTGGGAAAACTAGACAACCACATGTAAAAGAATGAAATTAGAACATTTTCTCACACCAGATTAAAAAAAATATAAACTCAAAATGGTTAAAAGACCTAAATGAAAGACTGGAAAACATAAGTCTCCTAGTAGAAAACATAAGTAGAACACTCTTTGACATAAATATTAGCAGTATTTTTTTGGATCTGTCGCCTAAGGCAAAGGAAGCAAAAGCAAAAATAAACAACTTGGACCTAATTAAACTTTGAAGCTTTTACACAGCAATGGAAACCACTGACTAAATGAAAAGACAGCCTATTGAATGGGAGAAAATATTTGCAAATGATATGACTGATAAGGGGTTAATATCCAAAATATATAAAATCTTGTACTACTCAATATATTAAAAGAAAGAACAACTCAATTGAAAAATGAGCAGAAGACCTTAATAGACATTTTTCCAAAGAAGATATACAGACGACCAACAGGCACATGAAAAGACGGTCAACATAATTAATCATCAGAGAAATGCAAATCAAAACCACAGTGAGCTATCTCCTCACACCCGTCAGAATGGCCGCCACAAATAGCAATTGATGGAGAGGATGTGGAGAAAAGGGAACCTTCTTGCACTGTTGGTGGGAATGTAAACTGGTGGAACCACTGTGGAAGATAGTGTGGAGGTTCCTGAAAAACTAAAAATAGAACTGCCAAATGATCCAGTAATTCATTCCTGGGTATATATTCAAAGAAAATGAAAGCACTATATTTGCAAATATACATGCACCCCAATGTTCATAGCAATATCATTTACAATAGCCAAGATATGGAAATAATCTAAGTGTCCATCAACATATGGACATTCAACCGTAAAGAATAATGAAATTTTGCCATTTGCAGCAACATGGATGGACCTGGTGGGTAGTATGCTTAGTGAAATAAGTCAGACAGAGAAAGACAAACACTGTATGTTATCATTTATATGTGGAACCTAAAATATAAAAGAAAGGAATATTACTAAACAAAAACAGACTCACAGATGTACAGAACAAACTAGTGATTCCCAGTGGGGAGAGGGAATGGGGGAGGAGCAGCCTAGGGGTAGGGGATTAAGAGGTACAAACTACCATGTACAAAGCTACAAGGATATACTGTACAGGACAGGGAGTATTGTTTATATTTTATAATAATCTTAATTGAATTATAATGTATAAAAATTTTGAGTCACTCTGTTGTACACCTGAAACTAATGTAATATTATGTCACTATACCTCAACAACAACTAAAAAGCAATAATACACTGGAAAGAATCTTACCAGTCACACACATACACACACCAAGGTCTCTTATATGAGTGTGTCTGCACAATGGGTATCAACTTGAACCCTGTGTGGAAAAAAACTTAAAAATTCAAATTCCTTGTGTGTAGGCTATACTCAGTAAACTACTTAGTGTTGAATTATCTAAGAACTATTAGTTTTTAAACTTCACACATATCAACTTCCATATGCTTTTACTTTAGATAAATTTTAACTTAGATATTTTTTCATGAAAATACATTATTTTTAATGAATAGAAATATATCCACAGAGTGTATCATAACTTTTTATTATGAAGCATGAGGCTTTCTTTATTTTGTAGCACCATGAATTTATTTATATGTTCATGTACATGTGCATTATTCTATGTGTATATTATACACATATATAAAGGTATTACATATAAAAAACATAAAGTATATGGAGTTTAAAGTCTGTCATTACTTAGGATTGTAGAACATGTCAATAGATTTGACATAGTTGTGTGCATTTTGATGATTTTCTTTATAGAATTGTGTATAACTAGCGAGAAGACCCGTGTCTCATTTTTTTACCTTAACTCTAGTGGTTAATATCATGTAACCATAAAAATCCCCCACATACTTCTTTTTAATACATTTTTAGATTAATTATTTTTAGCACAACTCATGTATCTTAAAAGAAGAGTTATGATTAGTACATGTACAATTTAGCAGTCTGCAAATCCTTCATAATTTAATAGCGAGATACTTTAATGTTAATCTAGAATATGTTTATTGTATTAGTAACATATTAGTTATTTGCAATTCAGACAAGTGGAAAATTGCTTTCCATAGTGTCTTTTATAAATATGTTTTCAGCTTTCTTCTTATAGGTTGCTAAGCTAGCAGTGAAACACATTTTCTTTTTGATGAAATGCACTAATTTTCATGTCGACATAATATACTTGTTCTAAAGTATAATTTCTTAAAATGATTGTCTTTTTTATTAATAATCAAGGTAAATGGTAATTTCTCATACTGCTTTATTTCCCAAGGGATGTAAATGTTTTGTGATTGTAGTTTCAATAAGAAGTGTTAAACTGTGGCAGTTCCTTATACTTATAAATTCAAGAATAGAACAAAAACTCAAATTATCAGGTGTGGAATATAAGGTGACTGCTGTTACCTATTCTTGCCTAACATGAAAGTCACAGTGCAGAATAGTGAAGAGTATGTTTACTGTTTACGTTTGCTGTTCTTTGATAATGTAAGATGTCTTATATAAACAGCATTCATACCAAATTATAAACAATAATTAAAGTTTTCCAAGTCAGATGTTCTTATGTTGACTAAAATATCAAAAAAATTCTGCTCATACAGTTGAATTTACAGACTTCAGTTTTTAAAAGAAAGAAACCTAATCCAAAGTGTATAGGTATACTTGGGCAATCCTAAACTAAATTGAGCTTCACTAAATGAAGTTCTGGAAATGATCAGTTCTTATGAGAAACAGAAAGGCCCCATATACAGAGAAAATCAATTTGCTATGCATATTACTTCATTCGAAGCCCATGATACTGCCTTTAAGTTTCCTAGAAAATTGATGGGGCCAAATGTTTTAGCAGTTTCGTTGATAGTGCTGCTTTTTAGCTATCCCAAAGAATTTACTGATTGGCAAAGACATATGGAAATGTTGTAACAGTTGATATACCCCAGAATTAATTTTTATCATAGCTTTTCAGTTTTTCAAATATTAATTTTAAAGAATAATGGCTTGTTTAATTTTTCTAAAAACCCAAATGTCTATTTTTCATTTTAATTTGTTTATTGAAACTTTTGTTGTTAAAAGAAAAAAGCATCTGAAGAGAATTAAGTCAGTATTGTTTTTGTGGGTGAATAGAAGAAAATTGTGTAAGATTTTAATTGACATGACAAATGACAAATGACATAGGTGTGCCTATGCATGAAGTTTTGTAAAAATTTAACTCAGTAGCTTCTATTTGTGCAGCATGATAAAAGTTCAGGAGATGGTTGGTGCCGACGGTTGCACTACAGTGCATATACTTAATGCAGTGGACTGGTGTGCTTAGAAATATCTAAAATAGGAATGTTAAGTTATGTATATATATTTTTTCACTGTTAAAAAATAAAGCTTAGTATTTGAAAAGTAAGCTCTTATTGAATAGTACCATTCACGTGGCATATTGCAGATGCCTGTCTGATAAACTTGCCTTGTTTATCATCTAGCATGTAAATACTTTATCACTTTATGTATATCATTCTAAAAAAGTTAAATTAGCTGGTAAAATTATTTCAAATTTCATAAGGAAATAACTTATGAATCTATTTGTAATCTTTAAATATGTTTTCATTGGGATCTTCAAATATAACATCTTCTCTCATTATCGTCTTTTGGAATTCCAGTTGCATCATTTTTCTTTTCCTCTGGCTTTCTTATTTTCTTTATTCACATCAGGTACTAATTTCTCTGTCTTTCCTATTCTCTCTATTCTACAGAGGCACTCAAGCTCTTTCTTCTGCCCCCAGGCTTCTCTCTTCCTTTCTTTGCCTTATGTTCTGCCTGTTTATCTCCCAGGACACCATTTCCCTCTGGCAGTTAAGCACTTCAACTGTTAGAGTTTGGATTTTCTTTGTCCTAGTTTGCTTTAACTCTGTACATCCCATTCCTGCTAAAATATGATATTGCTCTTGGTCATTGTTTTCATTGTTAGAAGTGATTCTCTTCTCTGATAATCTTTGTTTTTTCAGTTGATGGGAAAATCAGACCAGCTCAGAGCATATTTCTGAACTCAAAGAAAGATGCCAGGCAGTAAACTTCTTTTTGGACTCATCTCCCTACTTCTCTTTGATTTTATTGGATCTATTGATTTTTTGGTGATGGCCCACCTCGATTGGCCTATACTGACTGTACCCTTGGGGGACACATTCTCTTCTCCCCTTTCCTCTCCTTTTAATACTTAATGAAGTCTTGTTTATCCCTCTTTAGCAGAAAAACCATGTTAATGAAGATAGGCAACAGACTCAGTCACCTTGGGGTCAAATTCTGGTTCTAATATATTCTGATTAAGTGAACTTGAAGAAATTCATCTCTCAGTGTCTCAGTTCTTAGTTCAATTCTCCATTAAATGGTCATAATGATGTTCAGATCAGTATTTTAAGGATTAAATCACATACTCAGCTAGAATCCTTAGAACTGGGCCTTGTTTTAGCCTGTTCTGGCTTCTGTAAAAATGTCATAGACTGGGTGTCTTTAAAAAAGAGATGCTTACTTCTCACAGTTATGGAGGCTGGAAGTCCAAGACTAAACCACTGGTAGATTTGGAGTCTAGTGAGAGCTTACTTCCTGGCTTATGGTTGGTCCTCTTCTTGTAGTATATTCACACGGCAGAGGACCGTGTGAAGGAGCTCTCGTAGGTCTCATTTACAAGGTCACCAGTCCCCTTCAGGTAGGCTTCATCCTCACCATCTAATCACCCCTCAAAGGCCCCACCTCCAGATACCATCACATTGGAGTTTAGGTTTCAACATGGGAATTTTTGGAAGGCACAAACATTCCATCTATAGCAGACCTGAAAGAATAAATAATCAATAAGCACTTATTTCTATCATTCTTATTGTTATTATTGGTTGTTATTTTATGCTGAAGCAGAATTTCTAAAAAGGTAACTTACAATTAAAATATAGGTGATTCAAGCATTTTAAATAGGATATCTTTTTTGTTACATTTGCTCATTGCATATAAGACCCCATAAGTTGTAAATAATCTAAATTTTTTAAAGTATATATTTTAATTATATCCATAATTTTAAAACAAAGTTATGTACTTTGGCCATGAAAAATATTTAAAATGTATCAAAAACTAAAAATTACTTCAAAAATAGTCACAATTTTTTTTTTTTTTTTAGTAAAAGCTAAAGCGTTTAACTCCAGGTTCTAGAGTATTTGTTACTGTTTGCTAGACATACAACTTTTTAGATATAATAACACTGAGTATATATAAAATAATTAACCAGTGTCTGTTGATGAACCCTTAAGAGTGTGAGCATCTTGTGTTTTTCAGCCGCATGTTTACCGTTTATTCTTGATACATTATTACCATCCCAGACATCTCTGGAGAACTGATTTACCATATGCACCAGTTAGAAGATTCTGTTTGTGCTGCTAGCCATATTAACCCTGCATCTCTTACTGGGAAATTGGAATTGGAAATGGAATTGCTCCAAATTTGAGCAACTGATCAGATTCTCTTTCCTAGATTTTCAAACCTGAGCTGAAGCACACCTGAGATGCCCCAGAGCTGGAGTTTAATGGTTACCTTTTATTTTAAATAAGCTTTTATTATGGGAAAGTACACAAATTATCATTTTGCAGATGTATGTATTTCATGATATGAACACATCTATGTCATTCACATCCAGAAATACAACTTCTTACTGTGGGATCACCTACTCTTCCCAGTTTGCTCCAAACTGTCCTCCATGTTCCAGTGAAGGTCCCACTGATAGATTAAATAATTTGCCCACATTCACTAAATCAGAACATATTAGAATCAGGATTTGGCCCCAATGGGGCCTGACTCTGATGCTATTTCTGCTAACTAATATGGGTGCTGCCTCACCATTAGTTAGTGAGAAAAACCAACAGTTTTTCAGTTAAATCTCTGTCATTAAAATAAGATCTTTATTTCTGAATTTGTTTTATTTGGATTAAGGTGTTGATCATCTATAGCAAATGGTACAGATCTTTTTAAAAACACTTTAGTTAAGAATATTAAAAAGTATTTTAAAGGAAATAAGCAAGAGTTAAGTATAAATAGGAAAGATATGAGAAGGAAGAACATGGTTCCAGTGGTACAGCCAGTGTGGGCAAGTCGAGGGAGGACATCACAGTGCAATAGGTCCAATAAAGCTCAGGATGTAATGGCAGAAGATGTGTATCTTCAACTTCACTAAACACTGGCAAAGAGTTTTCCAAATTTACACTCCCATCAGCCGTGTCTAAGAGTTAAATTACTTCATGTCCTCACCTAAAATTGGTGTTTTATATCCTAAAATTTTTTTTAAATTTCCCCATTTAGGTATGTTAGTTAATTGTTTTCCTTCACATTTTACTGATGACTAGGGTGTGCATCTTCATATGTCTTTGGGATTTACAAAGTCTTTTATGTGAAGTACTTTTTCCAATGTCTCCCCATACTTTTTGTACCACATTTGTCTACTTATTAGTAGTTTGAGGTTTACATATTCTGGATACAAGTCCCTTGCTAGTTATATGAATTATAAAAAATTCTGTTTCTTTGTGGATTGTTTTGGATGAAAACAGTTTTCTAATTTTAACATAATTGAATTTATCAATCTTTTGTTTAGTGTCCTTCGTGTCCAGTTGTTTACCTTTGCAAAGGCATGAACAAATGTTTCTATATTTCAAAACCTTTATGTATATTTACCATTTACAGTGATATCTGTGATCAAAGTTATTTTGGGAAATACATGAAGGTAGGCTTCACATTTAGTTTCATTGTGTTTTGTTTCCCCAATATGTCTGATCAGTTGACTCAGCAATAATTGTTGAAACGTCTGATCTTTCCCATGTGTCCTGTGGTACTACCTTCATTATAAATCAATAATCCATGCATGTGTGGTTCTATTTGGGGGCTCTCTATTCAGTTCCAGTGGTTTATTTGATTACCTTTACACTGTTGTCACACAATCATAATTAGTGATCTTTCTGATAACTTTAGATTCTGGAAGTCAGAGTTCTCCATATTGGTCTTTCAAGATACGTTTAGCTCTGCTTAACACTTTTCATAAATAATCTTGTTAATTTCTGTATAAACAAATGTGCTGAGGTGTTCATCAGGGTTTCATAGTATCCAAAGAACAGCATGGATAAAATTGTGTCCTTTGCAATATTGGTTCTTTAAACAATGAGCGTGGTATGGCCTTCCATTTACTTGAGTATTCTTTAATTTTATTCTGTTATTTTAATTATTTTCAGTATAGAGGTTTTGTAAGGCTTTCATCTGAGTTATTCCTATTATGTGGTGGTTTTTATGCTATTAAAAATAGTAGTTATATTTTTCTTTATTAACTTGTTGGTATTTAGAAATAAAATTGATTCTTGTACATTTACTTGTATCCAGTAAGTTAGCTAAATTTATTTATAAATTCTAATAGTTTACCTGTATGTTAAAAAAATAATCTGTATTTTACATTTATATCTGTTATAAAGAATACCATTTTATTTCTATTTAATATTTATTTTTACTTATTACGTTGGCTGAGGCCTTCATTATAATGTTAAATACAAGAATACACACGGTAATAGTAGACATAAATGTGTCATTTCTGATTTCAGGAAGAAAGCTTTCAAATTTTGTCATTTAATCTGATGTTTACTCTAGGATTTTTGGTGTTCCCTTTAATAGAGAAGTTTTCTTTTGTTGGGTGGGTAAGATTTTATGAAATAACATGTTGGATATTATGAAATGGGTTTTTTATGCCTCTATTTTTATACTCAGTTTCTCTGTTGGTATTTGCTTCTATTTTGCTGCTTTTTTACTTCTGTTCATATGGCATATTACACATTGGTGTATGAATATGAATCCATTATGAATTTTTGGAGTAATCCCATCTTGGTTATGATATCATGGTTTTTGTCACTGCTTTGATGTTTATATTGGGAGTCATCCTATTATTTGTTTAGAATTTTTTTACATCTCTCCCATTTCAGCTATTTTTTGGCATACACATATTCATATCATTCTCATTATCCTTTTGAAGACTATACATTTATAGTAATGCTCTTTTTTCAATCCTGGCGTTGGTAAATTATTTGTTCTGTACTTCTTTCTTTGGGGGAAGATGTGGTGTTTGTTTGTTTTGGATTTTATTGATCTGTACTTTCAGTGTTTTATGATTACTTATTAGTCTTTTCAAAAACTAACTTTTGATTTAGTTATTATCTCTAGTATATACTTTTCTATTTTATTATTTATCTATTATTTTCTTTAAAATTATCTCTTTTTTTTAACTTTGAGAAAAACACTTGGATCATTTTCAGCCATTCATCTTTTTAATATAAACACTAATGTCTATAAATTTTCTTCTACACAAAGCTTTAAGTGAATTTCACAACTTTATACTTTTTATGTTTCAGTTCAATACATGTCATAACTTCCTTGTGATTTCTTCTTTGAGACATGTATTATGTTTAAATTAATTGCTAATTATCAAATGTTTAGGGGATTCTCTTAGTTATTTTTTTTGTACTTAATTTCTGGCTTAATTTTACAATGGTAAAATAACATTATTTCAATTCAGTGTTATCAAAACTTGCTTTATGTCCTGCTATACAGCATAAAATTCTATTTTTATAGAATTAACTGGTACTAGTGCTTTTATTTATATTTATATGGATTTTGTTTGTTTTCAGATGAGCACTGGCAATTTTCTTTTCATTTTTTATTCAAATCTGTCTGTTTAGATCATTCTTCTCTTCTGGGACAAATTTGGTTTCTTCGTTTCCAAATATTTTGCAAATATATTTGTAAGACTTTTCTTATATTTGTTATAACCTACTGATATGTCCTATCCAGTATGTATTAATTATCCATTTACTTATCATTTTTCCCCAAAAACAAAACTTTGGTTTTATTTTATAGTTTGATATTTCTCTGTATTCTTATTAATATATATATTTTTTCATTTTCCTTATATCTTATTTCAGTTTTTCTTTTTCTCACATTATCTTGAGTCAGATACATGCATAATCTTTTATTATGCTTCACTTTATTACACTCCGCAGGTATTGTATATTTTACAAATTAAACGTTTGTGGCAACTCTGCATTGAGAAATCTATCAGCACTATTTTTCCAATAGCATTTCCTCATTTGTCTCTCTGTTTCACATTTTAGTAATTCTCGGAATATTTCAAACTCTTTTATTATTATTGTATTTGTTATGGTGATCTGGGCTCAGTGATTTTTGATGTTACTATTGTAATTGTTTTGGGGTGCCACTAACCATGCCCATGTAAGATTGCAAACTTAACTGATAAAAGTTGTGAGTGTTCTAACTGCTCCACCGACTGGCCATGCCCCCATCTGTCGGCATTTTCTCAGCCCTCCCTATTTCCTGAGATACAACAATATTGAAATCAGGCAAAAAATAGTCCTACATTGGCCTCTAAGTTGAAGCCTTTGCTCATTTGTCATTTTGAAAATTCTAGTGCCCTTAAGAATTATGGTAAATCTACTCTGCCTGTGCTCTAGAAATGGAACCACAAATCCTGGATAACAGCATATCTGCTTACAACATAGTTTACTGAGTATTTTAAATCCATTGTTGAGACCTGCTGCTCAGAAAAACTAGATTCCTTTAAAAATACCAGTGCCCGTTGACAATGCACCTTGTAACCTAAGATCTCTGATGGAGTTGTACAGTGAGATGAATGTTGTCATGCCTGTTGATACAGCATCCATTCTGCAGCTCATGGATCAAGGAGTAATTTTGACTTTAACGTCTTATTATTTAAGAAATACATTTCCTAAAGCTATAGCTGACATAGATTCCTCTGAGGGAATCTGGGCAGTCACTTGAAAACTTTTTGGAAATGATGGACCATTCTAGATGCCATTAAAATCAGTTGTGATTCATGGGAAGAGGTCAAAATATCTACATTAACAGGCGTTTGGAAGAGGCTGATTCCAATCCTCGTGAAAGAGTTTGAGGGGTTCAAGCCTTCAGTGGAGAAGTAACTGTAGATGTGGTGGAAATAGAGAACTAGAATTAGAATATTTTAATATTCACTGCTTCTTCTTTTAGTGGAAGAAAATTTAGAACATCTATCTTCACTGAATATCTTCTATTAACATTCTATTTAGTTATAGCAATAAATGGGCTTGGGAATATATATCACAGAAGAAGAATATTTCTCTCTTTTATTCAATATATTCTAATAAAATAATTATATTAAAATGTTTTTGAAAACAAGATTAAAGAGGCAAGTAGAAATTTGTAGGTGCTAAGAATGTTTTCGTTAATCTTGACTTTTTATCCGGGGTGTTGAGTGTTAAACTTCAAAATAAATTCTAATAAGTATGAAAAGATTTGAGGTTGAGAAATCCCCCTCCACCACAAACTTATAATTCTTCATATCTTTCCTTTAATTTTCATTTAAAATTGCACAGTTCAAGTGAATAGAATTTACAGGTGTAAATAGCAAAAGAAAAAAAAAGCTCTCAGAACTTTGAACAAATGGAAAAAATTGTGACTTTGTTGAGAAAAAAATCAATAGAACTATAATAAGCAATAAAGCAGTTCTTTCACTAAAGTGACAAATTGTTAAACCATTCATATTTAAGTTTTTCAAATGAAACATAATAACATCCGTTAAAAATTACACCTTTGAAGATTTTTTTAAGCTGGTGTGTTTTTTTTAATTCCCTTAAGTGATTGATTAATTATTAATCCCCTTAATAATTACAAATTGAATTTTCTTTTTTATTTACATGATAGTCCAAAGGACTTAGAAATTATCCTGAGTGGAAAGGAAATGCCCATTTTTCTTTTTTGTTTTTGCATAAAGAATTAAGTGGAAGTCACATTTTTATTTTCTTCTATCACAGTCCACTGTTAAATATTTTGACCCGTATAAAGCTTACTTGCAAAGTCCTTTAGCAGTAACTGCCCCAACCTTTTTCTCCTGCTGCAGACACCAGCCATCGTCCAGCTTCCTTACCTCTCCGGTTCAGGATTGGCTATGATACATTTACATGTTTCACTCAGCAATCTTAAAGCATAATTGAGTATCACTTAAGTATATATGTAAGTGATTATTGCTTGTTATTACCCTTCTTCATATCTGGCACTGCATTAATTGAAATCAAAACCTTAGGTGGGGAAAGGGGGAGAAAGCCCTAATATTAGCCTTTCTGGTATGACCTGCTATTAGAAAAAAATTCCTTTAGGGAGTTTAGTCCTCCTCAGTACCCCTAATATAAGGTTCTCCACATAGCCACAGTCTACTTATTTTGGTAAAAGAGAAATCGTATTAGAATATGAAGTTAAATTACTAACTTTAACTATTATGTGTTTCAGATGGACATCAAAGGCAGAAATTTTATTTATTATCTGCACTGTCGAATTCTCATAGCCATAGGCCTGATACATAGAAGGCACTCAATAGTAATTTATTAAATGAATGAATAACTATAAACACCTGTTTCTTTAAAAGCTATTGTAATTTTCAATTGTGTAGAGGATAAAAATCAAATACCATGATATGCTGGGGATCTGGAGTTCTCCAGTACCATCCTTAGGCTCAGTGAGGACTCAGAAAAGCTGTTTACTTATAATTATGCTTTATTACAGTGAAAGGAGACAGATTAAGATTAGCAGAGGGGAAAGGTAAAGGGGGTGAAGTCCAAAGTAAACCATAGGGACATATTTAATTTTCCCATCTATCATGTGTGACAACACATGAGAAACATTGCCAACCGGGGAAGTTCACTGGAGCCTTGTTCTCCTGGGTTTTATGGGCATCAGTCACATAAGTATGCAGGGGGCTCAGCTACTCAGATACCCCCTCACCTCCCAGCAAGAATAGGCATTCACCGTAAATCACAGAGTTAAGATGCATCTGTCTGATCAGCCTGGTAGAGCATGGCCCAAGGCCTCAGGGATACAAAAATAGAGAATCAGAAATCACACAGAATATTCCAGATTCCCAGAGATCATCTGATAGGAGCTGGCCAGGGAAAAAACTTTGTCCTTTCACTTCAAGTGTAGAGTTTTAGAGTTTAGCATCCCAGGGCTGCTGAGTTAACCTCTCCCTGCTCACAGGGCATGGCATATAGATCCTTTTCATAATATTTTACTAAATTCCTTTTCTAGAACCTTCATCTACCACTTCTGCTACTCCATCTCATATCTTCCCATAATCTGACTATATTGAATTACTTTTTTTCCCAGGACACATATGTTATTTGATGTTTCCATGTTCTCAACCCTCTGTCAGATTAAGTATCACGGCCTTTTATGACCCACTTTGTTCAAATGTTTCAGTGACTGCTAGGTGAATTGTCTGAGATGACATTCTCTAAGTGGCTGCATGGCATATAAAGAAACAATCAAGACTTAAAGCTGGGAGTCCTGGATTCAAGTTTATTTTTCACCATTTAGTAACTAGGTGATTTTAAGGTTGTCAGGTAATTAAGTTTACGAAAGGATGATTTTAATGCTTATCCCGTGGGAAATTATGAGACTAAACTGATCTACTGACACTGAAAAACATAAGTAAAGATTTGATGGATGGGTTATATATGCATTTGTGTGTATTTTCTGATACATTGTCAACAAATTAGTTTGACAGAGGATTTTAATATATACAGATATATTAAATCCTTGTTTTTAATATATAACACATTAAATATAAAAATATTATATATGTATATTAAAACCCTTTGTTTAAATCTAATTATCTGTTCATGTAAACTGCCACAATAGAATAATTGGCTCTTATTATTTTTAGTTGTATATTATGATTAGGAACAATCTGTCTCAATCTTTTTACAGTGCTTTTATGATAAGGCAAAGGGTCGCTAGGTCGTGGTATTCATATATATGGCTCTTATCTGTTGTATTAAGACCACATAACTTTGAAATGAAACTAAAATTCAGAACCATAATGTGTGTATAATAGTTTTCCTTTCTTCATCTCTGTGATTGATGCCAAAGCTGAAAACAAAACAAAAATCCTATGTTATCTTCCCCTGTTAAGCTGTCTACAGGACACAAGCTTAGTTGGCCCTAGTTCCCTTTATTTTTCTGTCCCTGTCCATCAATCTCTTGAATGAGAGGGAAAATGACATCAAGTGATGAGTGCTTATGAAGGTGGCAAAGCTTTTTGGCCACAGTCTGCCGACTTGCTTATATCACTTAATAGAGTCACTACAGTTAAGCATTTCATTGCCCATGCTATAGCAACAGGTTTCAAAATATGGATAGGCTATTTCTAAGAGACATTACTTTGCTTGACATAAAATTTATGTTTCATAACTCAAGATAGTTACATATCTATCAAAACAGCAGTAATAATGGAAAGTTAACAGAATGATAGAAGTCATCAGCTTTCTATGTTTAAAGCTACTGTCAGTACATTTTATCACGGAAAGTGTCTTCCAGCAAGACCTAGCTATAGCTTTGTTTGCTGCATGGCCACTCCCTTCTTTACTAAAGTGATGCATATTTATAGCCTTTTATAAGTATTTTGGGGCAGAAAAATAAAACACTTGGTGACAGAGATAGAATGCATGGTATATTCCCTCAACCTGTCTTTCACCTGAAGCTTATCTTTTATAAAATTATTAAAAACATTATTACCATTGACCCCTTTAGTGTCCAAAGTGAGTTTTGTGTAAAACTTTCTTTCAGGTTTCTCTTTCATTGTTTCACATAGTTGAAGAAAATATTGAGGTTTAGGTCTGCAAATGCTGTTCTGTCTTTAGCTTCTGTCATAAATATCAAATTGTACATTTGGCTTTACACTTAGTGACACAAAACAATATTCATTCTGTCTTGTGACTCCCACTTGTTCACTCCCTATTTCATATTCTCTTTCACATATGAGATGTATTGAACTCTGCCCGCTGTGCTTCAGGTTTCTTGATAGATGGATGGTATTTTAATGAGGCTGAACACCAAAGATGACATTGCTATATTCTAGTTAGTTCAAGACCTATATTACACTTTCTTCAAAATATCTAGCATATCATGTGTCGAATAAATGTTGGTCTAACTCTTGAGAGAATGTAAGAAGCTGAATTATTTTCATTTCATGGTAACATGTTTTTATTTTATTATGCTCATAATTTTGGAAGAAGATATTTCCTAGCTCCAAGGAAGAATTTAAATATTTTCAGCTCAATTAATGTGAGTGCTCATTTCAGAGAACAATAGGTTCATTAAAGGAAAGTTCTCAGATTGTTTTTAAAAAAAGGAATTGTTAAAATACCTTCAGAATAATATGAACTGAACAAAGCTGCTGTATCCTAAGAGGTTTGGGACTCTGGGTGCTGTCATTTTTTATTGAAGCAAATAGCATTAAAATTTTTATTTATTAATTAATTTATTTACTTACTCTTACACCCACATTGCTGTCGTTACTAGCTGCCATATTTAATCCCTGGGGATAAAAACATGTTATTAATGTAATAGAAATGCAACCAACAAAATGGTCTGTTTCACTCAGAGTATAAAGCTCATTTCCTAAATATGCCTCAAAAGGGAAACAACAATAAATGGAAATTTTAACTTGCCACAGTGCTAGATGGATGGACACATTGTCATGGGATTTCTGAAGCTTTCAATAATGAAATGTTTATAACAAACCCAAATTCATTTAATTAGTTAAATTACTGGCAAAATATCAGGTAGTATAATTCTTCAGGCACATTAAAATATATCTCGGGGATTAGACTGATATTTACTATTAATGCAAGATTTGGGGAATAAAAAGAAAAGCCCAGTTTAAAATATAAAGATGTGCTGCCTTCAGACTATATCTATATGTACATATGTTATCACATATATATTTTGGCATACACTTGTATACATATTTTAAGAAAATAATTAGCAAGCAGAAAATTGTAATATATACATCTACAATGTTTATAAATCTAAATTTGAATTCTGAATTAGATGATTTTGATATGAAAAAATTGTATCTGTGGAATTTAGTTTTTTAATATTTACACATAGTTATGTCTTTTAATGTTCAGATGATCAGTGTAATTTGGTTTTAACACAGTCACAATATAGTTTTCTGAAATTTCCCCTTGAATATTATAAATAAACTTTTATATATTTGTGTTACAGATACAATATCAAAATTATTTTTGAAAACAAGATCACAAAAAGGCAGGCTATTCACCTTAAAATTACTGAAGTGCAGATATATGTTTCATGAGGAAAGGGGTGATCATCCCAGAGTTTTAAATGAATTATGATTGTTTATTATAGCAATATATATTTCAGTATTTAAGCTTTATCATACCAAAGTTAGATACTTTTAAATAAGTTCATCAAAGGAAGTCATAAATTTAATTTTATTACATGATCTGACAGTTTATCAATGAAAGGTTAGTGAACATACTCAATATGGAATAACAAAGAACAAACTTAGTCTCTTACATGAAACAACCAAAACTTGGAAAAAAATATATAAAACAGTGTTTTCTTTCAAGACCCTGGACATCTGTAAATGAAGGACAGTGGTTCCTGAGAGACAACAACAATAACAAAAATAAAGTGACGTCCTGTGTTTTCCCAGCTTATTGCCTTGAGAGAGTTTTCAGGTGAGGAAGGGGAACCCTGCTGGAGCCCCATGGGCTCCTGGAGTAGAGTAGTTAGAGTTGAGAGAGTCCAGGGAGATCAAGAAGGCTTGAGTTTCTAAGACAGAGCACCAGGGGGGTGAGAACTACACAGAATGGGAACATTATAGTTCTGAAGGGGGTCTCCATTAAGAATTGAGCAGTTGAGTGATCAGGATATGCCTGTGAGGAAACTATCCAAAGGGGTAAAAATATATTTAAATTGGATCAGAGGTACCAGTGCCTATAAACTATGTTTGGAATAGTTTTCTTTTACCCCAACCAGACTGGGAAACATCATGATGCACAGAACATTGGCTCAATAATGGGGAATAATTAGCTCTAGACTAAATGGTGTTCTATTAACCTATAACAAATTTAAAAAGTACTAGAGAAAGAATCAAGTGGTCTTGAAATAACTTAAATGAATCCCAACATAAAGTGCAAGAGAAACTGTAGGAATACAAAACCAACCAGTGCCCCAAAAGATAAAATGATAATCCCTAAAATTCAATAAAATATCAGGCATGGCAAGAAACAGCAAAAATTGTCCCAAGATAAGGAGAAAATTCAATCAATCAAAATAAAGCCAGCCAATATTGAAACAGATGTTAGAATTAGAAGAAAAAGTTGTTAAAACAATTATTTTTACTACATTGTATATTGCATCAAATATTGTATATTTAAAAAATTGAAACTAGAAAGTGAAAACTATGAAATGTTGAGTGAAGACATGGAAGATACAGAGAAGATCCAAATTAAAATTCTAAAAATGAAGACTGCAAAATGTAAGGTGTAAAATTCACTGAATGCAGTTAATTATCCATTAGACTTTGTAAAAAATATCATAGTGAAATTAAAAATACAATAATAGAAAATATTCAAAATAATAGAAAATATTCAAAAAGAGAAAATATAAAGATATGAAAAGAGTATATATGCAAGCTATGAGACAACCTCAAACAAAATGTACATGTAATTGTAGTTCCCAAAGGAGAGGAGCATAGACAGGAAAAATATATATATTTGTAAGAAGTAATGAGGGAGAGTTTCTTAATTCGATGAGTTTTACTTGGAAAGAAAATGCTCATAGACATTACTTTTCAATGTAGTTCTAATTTTGTTTTTAAGACTAGTATTTTCAAGGATACCATTAATTAGGTCCCCCTTTATAACTCTTAGGTTATCTTGGATCCAACACATCCCTAGCCCCTTTTATTGGATTAAATTAAGCAATTCCAATTATGTCAATTTAACCTCATCCTCTAAGGAGCAACTAAAATCTGCTTTCAGATAACATCAAAATTAGTTGAATAATTAAATATTATTTAAATTTACCATTAAATTATCATAAAATTGATCATTTGACTTGGAGCTGTGAATTTTTAAATCAAGGCACACATATGCATATGTCAATATTTTAGTTTAACCAATATTTATTGAAAGACTTTCAAGGAAAAATTTTTTTAAGTAGGTTAAAGAATTTGGGTGAAATTGATGAGGGGTTGGGTGGATATCCCATCTTTGATAATAATAATGTTTCTGTAATTGTGTTAGTTGCTGATGTAGTGTATGATTGTCTTCTGCCATTCACCACGTATGCAGCATTTCATTTAATCATTCTGTTAGAGGAGTGGCAGTGTGGAGATTTAATCCAGGCCTATATTTTTCTGTAGATAAGTTCTGAACAATGTCACCATTTTACTTTGCTTTAGTAGAAGTATCAGTAAAATCTCAGTAGCATTTTGACAGATAAAGAGTTTACCATTGCTTTTAAATCTTTCTCTTATTTTCTGTTTTCTTGCAGTCTCTTAGCCTACATTCTCTAAGAAAAATCACACTAATTCTTTAAATTATAAAGAAATATAATTGTTAATGCATATTATGGCTCATTATAAATAATTTTCAGAAAATATGTTAACGGCCTTCTTTAATAAGACTCTATGAAGGTTTATTAGATAGAAACCACTGAGATGTACGAAGGCACCTTCTGATTGATAATAATGTGAGTGTAGCTTCTTGTAACTTATGAATTCCTTTTTCTTAGTAATGTTTTTTTAGCAGCATTGAAACATCATGTGATTCTCCTTATTTTCATTTTCTAAATCATGCAAATGTGGTTCCTCTACATGTTGAACATAAAACACAATGTGTGAAATCTGTCATACCTAGGACTTATTTTTACCATATTCTTCTTCAAAGTATTTTTATGCTATTAGAATTTCTAAATAATCATAAACTAATACACTTGCCAGTGTTTGGAGGAAAGCCGTTTTACGAAGTGACAGGTTCAACCACTTGTTTGAATTGTTACAGCTATTTTTCTTTAATAACTATAATTAAGTTGACAAAATCAACTGTAAAAAAAGAATGACGATACTTCAAGGTGGTGGTCATATTTAGTTCATTTTTATTGTATAAATTCATAGAACTTACAACATTAATGTCTATCAAAGGTATCAATTCTTAACTGCAGCGATATTGGTTTGTCTGTTTAATGAGAAAAGTTTCAAATAATCTATTGCTTACATAGAAAAGTACATTCACTATAATTCCCATAATAATTTATTACTCATGAATATGGCAGTAGGTTTCCATTCATGAGAGTAGGAGTGAGATTACAATTTACAAAATATAAATAATAAACTTTTATATTTGTTGGTTAGTGATGATTAAAGTTATATTTATGCCTTAAACGTAATTATCTTTGTGCTTGTGAGTTACAGTCATTCTCATTTTTGTAACTCAGAGTTGTGATTGTGCATTACTAAGTAAGCAAACGATAGCTGAAGAAAACAGCAAAAATATACATGTATGGCAGATCAGCAGGAGGCACGTATATGTATATTTTTTTAGTAACATTAAAAAGCTGCTATAAACAAATTAAATGCAATCCATATTGCATGTGAAAATTCCCCAAATAGGGTACATGTCACATTCTATGAATCTTTTAGTAATATTTACTATAGTATTATATGTTATTTGCTTGTGTGGTTATTCTTTAATAATTAACTTACTTCTTTGGGCAACATAAATATAACCTTTGGAGTAGTTCTAGAAAGCATACATGAAAATTAGTTTATGTGGTTTTCTTTTTCTTGTAAACTGGTACTGTTAAGAATTTAAGGAGATTTACTAAAGTTACAGTGAAATCTGTATAACACTCCATCTGTTAAGAAAAGTTGCCTGTGATGTTTTTAACCTTCTTTCTTCATATGTTTTGTTGGGGCTTCTTGTCTGATGTGTGTATGTCTTTGGAAGTTTCTTGTGATTGGGATTATCTTTGAAAGGCATACTTACCAGTAGAGCATATGAGCCAGAGGCTATAAGGCACAGATAGATAAGTGCAGACAGAAGCAGTTGAATTATAAGCAGTAGATAAGATTCAATCAATGATGCATATTTATACAATGTCATTGCAAAATCAAGTGCTCCTCTGGTATATTTATATCAATGTAAATACCTATTACACCATAGGAATTTTGAAGGCAATGTGAAGCACATGAATCTTATGCAGAGGAGAAAGGAATACATGGCGTATTGGAGGTAAAAAATCAAACTCTCATAGGGAGCAGAGAAGAGAGTTGTTAATCCTTATATGGCTTGCAAAAAGTGCAAATTGTGCTTTTGGAATGGATTATCAAATTATTTTTTCTACTCTTTTAGAAGAAGCCTCTTGAAAGAACAATTTATAAGGGCCTCCAGTAGTTTTGTTACAAGCCTAGACAATCTCAAGGAGTACTTAATTACAGGTATATACTTTGTATCTCTCCCAGCCTAAAAAGAAAATATCCACTCCCGCTACCCCTCTAGTCAGTGGGCCTTCATGTTTCACAGTGACTCTGCTGGTAGCTTCTCCAAATCAGACTTCTGACCCTGCACCTCTGATTTCTGGCTGCTGAATTCCTTTTTCTTAGGAAGAGAATTTTCCATCCGCTCAGTTACTTTTTTCCTCTGGTACAAATCTAGAACTTTATCTTGTCAATTTTTTAAACTTTTTATCTTTCCTTACTGTCTGTCTCAGAATTTCATGTTCTGCCTCTGATACTTGCAAGGCCCTGCTTTTGAAGACTTCAGACTGGCTTCTTCCTGGATCTCAGTGTTTCCCTGAAATTGCCTAGAATTGCCGACCTGGAAATGTGTGGTGTTTGACTCTTCTCTTAGGCTCCTGCTTCCATCTAAATTCTTTTTTTTCCTCTTTGACTGGTCCTTCTTTTAAGCTTGTGCTGCCACATCTCTGTCTTCAGTTTTCACTTCAGAAGCCAAGTAACAGATTATGCTAAATCTCATTTGAAAATCCACATTAAGATTGCAAACTTGAAGACATATTCAGTTCTCAGTTGCAGTAGCTGTGTAACCTTTGATGGGCCAGTTGACTTCCCTAAATGTCAAGCATTATTTGAATGCTTTATGTCATCCTTTTCAGGTCTAGAATATAATGACTTTATAAATCTAACTCAATTATTTGAAATAATGTATAAACTTAATATCCAAGTGCACAAGTGCATTACTGTTGTATTTTGCTGCCATATAATTTTATAATGATATATAAAGTTTTTAAGCTGTACCTTTGGAAATGATTTTGATACATGGAATATCCTTTGCTTAAAGGAGTGAACCAGGATTAGGAAGGAGACCAGCCAGATACGTTTCAATGCTATGCTTTTGTGAAATATTATGCCAAATTATGTGAAATATTTCATGATTTCTGGTCTATAAAATGGCTATTTTACATAACTCAACCTAATAAAATTTGAATATAAAATTTCCCTTTTTGACATATAGAAGACTTTGAATTATAGTAGTACACATATTACACAAGAGGTCACCTTGTTCCATCCTCATGTAAATAGTAGGAGGTATTTTATCTTTGATATATTTTTAAGATCATGTAAAGTCCCATATTAATTTTTACACAGATTTTACTATATTTTGATAATTTATCACATTTAATAACTTACATTTATCTTTTATGAACTTTGAACTCATTATTTCCATTTTATTATAATTATAAATATTTAAAATTTTATTGCCATAGCATATATTAAATTCATATTTATATAGAAAGCTCTCAAGGGAAATATAAAACACCCATAGAAAATAGTTATTTAGTATAATATAAATTAAATGGCTATTTTATGAAATGCAAATGACAGTATATTAGTTACAGGATTTTTATTGTTTGGGATTTATTAATATTTAAGATCAGTGACATGAGAATGAATACACTTGGCACATTATTCTACTTTAGAGCACAAAGGATTGCAACCAAAAATGGTACACAGAGCAAAGCCACTACTTGTATTTTCTCTAAACGTTTTCTATTTTGAGACTCAGACCTATGGAAGAAAAAGGAAAGTAAATTTTATATCCATTTGAGAAAAATACTTTTTCTAGAATACAAATAGAATTAAAAACTAAGAAGAATGAAAAACAAACACAACCCGAGTAATAATTTCTAAGGCATATTTTTCTCCTGTCTTAGGGTGGAAGAAAAATTTACTGAGCTAAGCTTAGTATTTATGACAAGTTTTCACATTGTCATTTTACTAATCCATGAATATAAGGATTAATCACTTCTTTCTGTGGCACAGTATGTTCCTGTCAAGTCGAATTCTTTTTAAAAGAAAATCCACTAGCCTGAACATTTCAGATAACAAAAATCAAACTAAATTTGTTAAACTTTCCAGTGCTTACAAGTAAATATGTCTTATTTATACATGTTTAAAAATGATATAATCCTGATGAAAAACAGTGAACCACATTGTAACCCAAAATGGCATGTGGCCTATAATATTAATAACTAACTTTCATAATTTTCTAATCTATTTGAGCCCTTTAAATGAGTGTATTACCATTATGTGCAACTGGTGCTACAAATTTACATAGTATGTTACTATGAATGACACCATAATTAAATGCACCAGATTGATGATGCAGAAAATATTTTATCTTTCAATACATGATTATAAAATACCAACCATGAAAAATACTCTTCATATCAAAAGCTTGCCCACTCCCACCTGCCAATGATGGAAAATAAATTTATTACTAGTAGTTAAGCAGAGATTATTAATCCTCAAATCACATTTCCAATATTTGTAGGTAAAGTAAGTCAAATAAAAATGATTTGCCCCGTGTTGACAGGAATTATATAATTATGAGCACTGTGCCCTATGGGACTGGCCTACTTCAACTTTACTAATTTCAGTTTAAAGTGAAATGCATATTGAATATTTTTTATGTGCAAGCAATAGACTAGATGTCAGAGAAATAAGGTGTCACTGTATTTTACCAGTATAAGTTAGGTTAGTTCAATTCGACAACCACTTTTTGAGCATAAACTAGGTGCTGGTCACTCACTGTCCCCGGGGGCACAAAATAAACTAGATGTGGGAGCAGTCTTTGAAAAAATTACAATCATATAAATTTCCAGACAGCCATGATCACTGGAAAAATCCAATGGCAAAACCAGGCAATGATAATTATGAGATAAAAGCTAATATTGTGCAGGTGTTTTTCTTTACTTGTGCTTTTTTGCCAGCAATGTGTATGTAAAACTTCTGAATTATGTTTACTCAAGTATTAACGAACTGGATTAAATCCTTAGCTATTAAGCAGAGCCAAAACCTTGTATTTGCCTTGTCAAATACATTATATTCCACTCAGGCAAACTATCAGACAATCTTTTATGACCCTGGATGGGTCATATTATACAAGTTAACTATTAATTATTTCTCAGAAGAAATAAAACTTTCAAGCATTTGTTATCTTATTGGAACTTGTAAATGTGTCACGGAAAGCAAAAGATTTGTAGACTCATTTTCTACTTTGGGGTATAGATGTGATTTCTTGGACTATATGAATATAAAATGAAAAGTGAGATAGACCATTCCTCTCCACTGCACATTATTATTTCTCTATTTAAAAGTAGCATGAATGGGAAGAAAGGGAGTAAAAAAGAAAAAGAAAGGTGATTTTTTTTGCTTCCCTTTAAAAATATCTTTTAACAAGACCACTGTAATCAAAGTATGGTTTTGTCTACCAAGTTTTAGGTTAGATATAGTCCCTTTAATGCAATAAAGCATAATAAGTGTAATTTTTTCCCTTGCAGTGAATATTTCTTGTTTTCATGTTCCTATTTGATGTCTTTTACATTGAAGTCTGAGGACCTGTAAATCACATATTCAGAATTCTTCTTAAGCTGTGACAGTGACATATTTAACATTTAGAGTTATCTTTTATAGTATAATTTATTTTCCTTTTCAATGCAGTGTTCAGTATGTAATAATAATTAGTTGGAAAATTTATTTGTAAGTACAATTAAAATATTTGAAATTAGTTTGGCATGAGGGAAAATATAATATGAACTGAGTTAATTCATAAATTAGAAGTGTATGTGTTTGCTGTAATGTAAGTTTATCATTGCCTGCATATGGTAAAGCTATATGAACCATATGTCTTCATTTTCAGGATAACATATGGAAAGTATTTAAAATAAGTACATTGTGAAAATATGACAGGTTTGCTAAAGGGTACTTTTCTAGTAAATAAACAATATTCCATGTGAGTGAAGCATGAACAATGGATAATAATACATTTCAGCTAGAAATCTTAGGTCGTTCAAATTGACAGTTCAAGTACTTAAAGAGGATTACTGCACTAAGGTCATCATTATTGTTAGTATAACCTTTATTGTGTAAGTGTATGTGTGCGTGTGTGTGTGTGTGTGTTTGTATGTGACACGGTGAGACAGTTATGATGATTCTAATCACATTAAGCAATGGTAAAAAAAACCCTTCTAATAATAGTTGAATAGCGCTCATAACCTCTACACGAGTTGGAATATCAAAGGGACTATCAACATGGTTTCCAAAAATATACTTACATATCTAAATTGTAACATTTCAGTAAAGGTATTGAGGAATATCAAGATTTAGATTTGTTTATATTCAAAGATGCAAACAGCACAATGGTCACATTCTTTTTTTAAAACTTAATTTTACTTCTTTATTTATTGCAGGAAAAATTATTTAAATCTGTAGTGCTTTACAATTTTCAAAAGTTCCACACAGATTATTTCATATAATCCCTAAATAACCCTTTTTTTCCCCACCCCTATAATGCCCCCTTCCCTCTCCCCACTGGTAACCACTATGTTGTTCTCTATATCTGTGAGTGTACTTTTTTTGTTTGTTTTATTAACTAGTTTGTTGTATTTTTTAGATTCTACAGATAAGTGATATCATACAGTATTTGTCTTTCTCTTTCTGACTTATTTCACTTAACATAATGCCCTCTAAGTCCATCCAAGTTGCTACAAATGCCAAATTTCACTCTTTTTTATGGATGAGTAGAATTTCATTGTGTATGTATATATACACAATGTGTGTGTGTATATATGTATATATATCTCACATCTTTATCCATTTATCTGTTGATGGACACTTAGGTTGCTTCCATACTTTGGCAATTGTAAATAATGCTACTGTGAACAGTGTGGTGCATGTATCTTTTTGAATTAGTGTTTTAGTTTTTTTTTTCGGATATATACCCAGGAGTGGAATTGCTGGGTCATAATTACAGGCCAATGTCACTGATTAACATAGATGCAAAAATCCTCAACAAAATAGTAGGAAACCAAATCCAACAGTACATTAAAAGGATCATACACCCGAGGCTTCTCTGGTGGTGCAGTGGTTAAGAATCCTTCTGCCAATGCAGGGGACATGGGTTCAAGCCCTGGTCCAGGAAGATCCCACATGCCGTGGAGCAACTAAGCCCATGCGCCACAACTACTGAGCCTGTGCTCTAGAGCCTGCGAGCCACAACTACTGAGCCCACATGCCATAACTACTGAAGCCCGCATGCCTAGGGTCCGTGCTCTACAACAAGAGAAGCCACCGCAATGAGAAGCCCACACACCGCAAAGAAGAGTAGCCCTTGCTCGCCACAACTAGAGAAAGCCCACACACTGCAACAAAGACCCAACACAGCCAAAAATAAATAAAATGAATTTATAAAACAAAAACCAAAAAACGGATCATACACCTCCATCAAGTGGGATTTATCCCAGGGATGCAAGAGATGTTTGTCAATATCTGCAAATCAATCAATGTGATGCATCACATTAACAAATTGAATGTAAATTGGTACAGCCACTATGGAGAACAGTATGGAGGTTCCTCAAAAAACTACAAATAGAACTACCATACGACCCAGAAATCCCACTACTGGGCATATACCCTGAGAAAACCATCATTCAAAAAGAGTCATGTACCAAAACGTTCATTGCAGCTCTATTTACAATAGGCAGGACATGGAAGCAACCTAAGTGTCCATCGGCAGATGAATGGATAAAGAAGATGTAGCACATATATACAATGGAATATTACTCAGCCATAAAAAGAAATGAAATTGAGTTACTTGCAGCGAGATGCATGGACCTAGAGACTGTCATACAGAGTGAAGTAAGTCAGAAAGAGAAAAACAAATACCGTATGCTAACACATATATATGGAATCTAAAAAAAAAAAGAGTTCTGAAGAACCTAGGGGCAGGACAGGAATAAAGATGCAGATGTAGAGAATGGACTTGAGGACACGGGGAGCGGGAAGGGTAAACTGCTATGAAGTAAGAGAGTGACATGGACACATATACACTACCAAATGTAAAATAGATAGGGAGATCAGCTTGGTGCTTTGTGTCCACCTAGAGGGGTGGGATAGGGAGGGTGGGAGGGAGATGCAAGAGGGAGGAGATATGGGGATGTATGTATATGTATAGCTGATTCACTTTGTTATACAGCAGAAACCAACACACCATTGTAAAACAATTATACTCCAATAAAGATGTTTTAAAAGTATATTGCAAAGAAACAGAAAAAAAAAAGGAAGAATCAAAATCATATGATCATCTCAGTAGATGCAGAAAAAGCTTTTGATAAAGTTCAGCATCCATTTATGATAGAAACTCTCCAGAAAGTGGGCATAGAGGGAACATATCTTAATAGAATTAAACGTATATATGACAAATCCACAGCTAACATCATAGTCATTGGTGGAAAGCTGAAATCATTCCCTTTTAAATCAAGAATAAGACAAGGATACCCACTCTTGCCACTTTTATTCAACATAGTTTTGGGAGTCCTAGCCACAGTAATCAGAGAAGAAAATGAAATAAAAGGAATTCAAATTGGAAAGGAAGAAATAAAACTGTCACTATTTGCAGATGACATGATACTTACTATGCATAGAAAATTCTAAAGAAAATCCTAAAGGACCTCCCTGGTGGCGCAGTGGTTAAGAAACTGCTTGCCAATGCAGGGGACACAGGTTTGATCCCGGTTCCGGGAAGATCCCACATGCCGTGGAGCAAATAAGCCCGTGCGCCACAACTACTGAGCCTGCGCTCTAGAGCCCGTGAGCCACAACTACTGAAGCGCGCGTGCCTAGAGCCTGTGCTCCACAACAAGAGAAGCCACCCCACCGCAATGAGGAGTCCACACAGCGCATCAAAGAGTAGCCCCCGCTCACTGCAACTAGAAAAAGCTGACACGCAGCAACGAAGACCCAATGCAGCCATAAATAAATAGTTAGATAAATAAATAAATTTAAAAGAAAGAAAATCCTAAAGACACCACCAGAAAACTACTAGAGCTCATCAATGAATTTGGTAAAGTTATAGGATACAAAATGAATGTTCAGAAAACTGTTGCATTTCTATACACTAACAGTAAACTATCAGAAAGAGAAATTAAGGAAACAATCCCACTTACCATCATATCAAAAAGAATAAAATACCTAGGAATAAACCTACCTAAGGAGGTAAAAGACCTGTACTCAGAAAACAAGACACTAATGAAAGAAATTGAATACAACACAAACAGATGGAAAGATATACCGTGTTCTTGGATTGGAATAATTAATATTGTTAAAATGGCCACACTGCCCAAAGCAATCTACACACTCAGTGAAATCCCTATCAAAATACCAATGGCATTTTTCAAAGGACTAGAACAAATAATTTCAAACTTTGTGTGGAAACACAAAAGTATAGTTCAAGTTCACTGTTTCCTTATTGATATTCTGTCTGAATTAACTATTCATTGTTGAAAGGGGTGTTGAAGTCCCCTATTATGATTGTATAATCATTTGTATTGTATTGAACTATTATTTGCATATCACTCTTTGATGGAGCTGTAGAATTTTATTCACTAAGGTTTAACTTAAAAATTTTCATTCTTTTTTATAAGTGCGTTTCTCTGATTATATTTTATTAGAATTTTATGGAAGTATATCATCAATATAAACAAGAACACAAATTGAAGTTGCAATAACTGAAATGAATTGTCACACAGTTAACATGTGCATATTGTGACCCCTCAGATCAAGACTTAGAAATTTACTGGAACTCCAGAAGCAGCCCACAAAGCCCCTCTCTGTGTCCCTCTCCAAAGATACATATAATCTGACTTTAGACAACAACAATTATATTTACCTGTTTTTGAAATTTATACAAATGGGGTCACAAAGTGTTACTATTAGTACTGCTATTTTAATGATGTTTTATCATTAATATTACAACATAATTTTGGATTGAGGATGTTCTTGTAGTCAAACACAATTTTCCACTTACAACCTATTTCAAATTAGAAAAGTCAGTTTATATTCATTATAGCAAAATATTTTCTCATATTCTCCATACTTAACTTAGTTTTACTTAATTTGGCATAGGCTGACAAAGGATAGCTAAAGATTCTCATTTCTGATGTGTTTTCATTAACTCTTTTATCCTTTTTCTCCTATGCATGCATTATGAGTTAAAGGCTGTGCTCTTTGGTTAATAAATATTTGTATTGCTTTCTCATTGTGGATTGCAAATGTCATCTTATTAAAATTACCTTTGTTACCTCTTTAATGCCATTTGTCTAATTTTGGAAACAATACTGATATTGAACTTTCTTTGTACTTTTTTACTTTCAAAATATTCTCTAATTATTATATTTTACTTTTAATTCAAACACAGATTACACAAATGAATAATTAAAATCATTTTTTTATAATAAAAAATCAGTCATTTTCTCTTATGTTAGCCACTTACTGTTTAGGATATGGGGATAATTTCACTGCACATACATCTGTATTGTAAATGATGGACCGATACAGTTAGATGAACTGGATAATTTCCTTTCTTTATAGCTTTCTCAAGGATGATTGTATTATATATTTGGAAGCCCTTCTCTTTTATCAAAAGTATATAAGGCACTAATACTTTTCTACTAAAACTAACAGTTAAATTTTGATGACATCTTTGTAGTAATAAGTAGCAAGTCTTTTGGTAGACCCTGTATAAAAATATGAAATGTAAAATAATTGTCTTAGCAGGTACAATTTGTCAACTTCAAAACTATATTTCATTAGCACACATAAAAGTATAAATTTTGAGATCCACAAACAAAATTACTTATGTAAAAGTTACTTGTACATTCGAACACTTTGGAAAATTAACATCAAAGTCACCTTTCCTAAATAAAAATGACCTATATAATTTTTGTATTATTTTAAAATTAGTATAAAATATTTTGGTATGGCTATGGAAATATTTTATTAAATACTACCCTGTAAATATAAAATAAGCTTTTAAATTTTGTCACACAAAAATTATTTTTTCTCAACTTGCTCATAATTTGCTTACACCTTCATAAAGGTGCTTAAAATAAATAATTAGAAACATAAGTGATTTTGGGAGAGCTTGATTAAATGCTGTTATGTATTTGTTCAAATGATATATTTTAAAATATAACGACACAAATCATCACAACGCTTTACGACTTCATTATAGGACAGCTGCTAATTTATTATTATAAATATTCTCCTCAAGATACACAGTAAGATTCATGAAATAAACATTAAATTGCCATTTTAAAAAAATGGGGCCATAGATTTTTTTTGTGTTTGTTTGTTTGTTTGTTTGCAGTACAGGGGCCTCTCACCGCTGCGGCCCCTCCCAGCGCGGAGCACAGGCTCCAGACGCGCAGGCCCAGTGGCCACGGCCCACGGGCCCAGCCGCTCCACGGCATATGGGATCTTCCCGGACCGGGGCACGAACCCGTGTCCCCTGCATCGGCAGGCGGACTCTCAACCACTGCACCACCAGGGAATCCCGGGGCCATAGTTTTATGTGTACCATTTATGACTTAAGTAGCTAACTCAAATTTAGTTTCCTGTTCTGTGAAATAAGATTAATAATCTTTGCCCGATATTCTTGTGGATTTCTCAGGAAAATAAAGTTGAAAAAATTATTTGAAATTATAAAGCACCACTCAGATATTAGGTGGCATTATATAGGCTTAGTGACAAAACTCCAATTGAATTCATTTAATTACTATGACCTGTATATTTAATCTATATTTTAAAAAGAAGTATTGTTTCAATTTTCATAAAATTATATATGTTAAAATTGACTACACATTTCTATTCAATCATATTTCTGGCTACTATGCAAGAAATGAGAGAAATTATATTAAAACAAAATTTTATAGCTTTTTCTAGATTGTACTTCATTTAAATTGAGTTGCTCCTTATGTTAATTTAAAACACTATTATTATTATCTTATTCAATATATCAGAAAGTCTGTTGAACGTTATCAAAATAAATGATCACATTTTATTCTGTCATGTCAACATTTATAATAAATAATATAAAAGGTGAAACTCCAGTTTAGACATAAATACTTAAATATAGGTGGTATTTGTATATGCACATGTGGTTTTAGAATGCTTATTAATCAGAAGATTAAAATGCATAGCATCAGGATTTCAATAAATATTTTTCTTTAGTAGCAACCTTAATCCTAATTCCAAAAGCATTTGTTTGGTACATATTGATAGAAATTAGCTTGACATTTAGACATTTCCCGTTAGCTTTAGTAGAATCTGATGAAATCGTTATTTCTGTGTACTGTTGTAGGCAAGTTGGGAATGAATCTTTACTCATCCTTGATGTATATTTTCAATTGTAAAGTCTATTTACATTTTGGTTTAGTGATAATCACATGCTCATGGCTGTAGTTGCAATAAGAAATCTGGAATAATTTTAATAGATTAGAAAAAAGTAGAAGATTGTTGAGTTTCCCTCTAGAAATTTGTGACATCTACAAACTAAAAAGACTGGTTTTTTTATACCATATGGATGAAATTGTTCTGTTATACACATTAGTCAACCGTTGTTTTGTATTCTGAGAAACCAAGATAATGGCTTTTGGGGAGCTTCACAAGAAAGAAAATTCTCACCATGAACACAAAGACAACAAACCATTTAACATTTGTCTATCTAAGTATACATTATAATATATTAAGGCACATTTCTTTTTAGTGAAATAACATTTTTACTTTTCAAAGAGATAAACAAACGGAGTACATTAAAATTTTGAAGCATTTGAGCGAAACATTGATTTTAATTGGACAGTGCCAAACCAAAACGGTTGGAGCACTCCATCAAGAGGTGCTGGGAAAGGTTTTTATAGAAAAGATGTGGAAGCAAAGCAAGAAAAATTATTTGATTGTAGCTTAAGTGGTTGCATTATTCGGGAAAGAGTAGTTGACTTTTTATTATTAGCTCTTTTTAAGTTTTGTATACTTGGATTTGGGTGCATTGTCTCTGATGTAGGTTTCAATTTGCTTACATCGGCCAACAAGGCATTAGAGCCACCTCAGGCTAATGGCTTTCATGTTTAACACTTGCCCTCCTTTGGTCATCCTCTCCTATATGAGATAGTGAGCAAAATTTGGTATTAGCACCACTCTCACTGACCATCAAGGTTCAGTTGTTCTCGTCTAATTGTGAAGCTCATAGGTGTGATTTCAAGTCTGTGGAAGAATTGGTTTTGCTGTTCATCTCATTGTTCAACTTGTTTCTGTTGCTCCAAGTTCAGTGAGACCATTTCTTGTAGTGCTGATGGCTGCTAACATATATTTAAGACCATGGAGAGAAGACAATGTACCTGCGAGTCTACAATGCTGGTTTCAGGAGGGTAGTGCCAAGAGACTGGCATCTGCTCCTTAGCGGGTATCCCCATGAACCTAACAAATTGGTATCAAATAAATCAAAGAATGTATCTGAATAGACATCAATCTCATTTAGCCAAATAGCTTGTTAATTTGTTGTTTCTGAGTTTCTATAATACCAGAAATGTTGATCCAGGTACAGTAGGAGGCACATTTGCTTTGGCACAGATTCCTCTTTTATAAGCCAACGAGTAATCTAAAGCAATGCTCTTATCTAAAACTACCATATCAGCTCAGAATAATCCTATGTGAAAGAGGCATATTTTGCAGTGGCTACTATTCATTCCCTGCCTTTGAAAATTCCCCAAGAAGTTTCGCAGTTTAGAAGTTCAGTTGGTAGATTGTTCCATCTCATTTAACCAGTCTCTTAGTCCTGTGAATAGGTCAATTCAGTTAAACAGTTATCTCATTTCAAGAGATAATATTGCAGGTGGGCTCCCAAAGTTAGGTCTATGTGTTGAAAGCAATCAGGAATTTAATAAGAGGCACTTTTCTGGAGACAAAAGAAAAACAAAGGTAATTGATGGAGCAGATTATAAATCAGTTTCTGAGTCCAGAGGGCAGCCAGTTGATATTACCAGGTGGCAGGTTCCTAGACATTGGGCTCAAAGCATCTTTTGTAGTCTGAATGTCTCTGGCGATGTCATCAGACGTTCTAGTGAACTTTTTGAGTGACCCACACAACAACAGATGAAAAAGTTGTCCATACATGAGCTGTTATCTTGATTTCTTTGAAATTTATATCAAGTCATCTAGCTTCAGTTTACAGGGCTTCAAGAAAAGGGGAGATTTCATTTTTATAATTACAAGTCAGAAAGATGGAAGAAAATTGGAAAGGCTAGTTTGGAGAGTTGTAGCCAGATATTGGAGGAAACTAGAAAAATTCAGGATCCAGTCCAAGAATAGTGATTTATGTATATTCTAAAATATTATGATTCCAGGTACAGCTTTGATGATATCTAATGGCCTTTAAGTTCTGAAACCAGAATTTTTAAAAGATAAACTGAGGTACATTAAGAGTTTATTTGAGCAAACATTGATTCCAAACCGGCAGCTGCCAAACCGAAAATGGTTGAGAGCACTCCATTGACAGGAGCTAAGGAGAGGCTTTTATAGAAAAGGTGGGAAGCAAAGCAAACAAATTAGATTTGATGGGCTGTAGCTTAATGGATCATCTTGTGTGGGGAAGGCTGATTAACTGTTTGTGGTTAGGGGTTCTTAAATTTAATTTTCTCAGATTTGAGTGCGTTAACTCTGGCTTAGGTTTCAGTTTGCTTACATAGCCCACTGAGGCATTACAGCTTCCTTAGTCTAATGACCTCCTGTTTAATTACTTTAACAAATGTATTATTTTCAAGTACAGTGATACTTTCAAGTTATTAGTCACTCTGAATTACATTAAATTGACTGTTACTACTCTATGCAAGAGCAGTTAGAATGATGTATAATGCTGGAAAATTTGGGAGAAATCATGAATATGTTTAACTGAATCCTCAAAATAAAATTTCATTAAAATGTTAGTTTTTGTTTGAATCCATAGCAACATATTCTTCTAGTTTGTCCATCTGGCAAAGGCATGACGATAAATTTGAACAATATTTAGTACTTAGAAATTTGTTTTTTAATAACCTGAACTTTGAAAATTAACACGTATGTCCATTACCTTCTGGGCATTTGATCTTGCCTCCTGCTTTAACATTATATGACATTATATAACATTTCACAGTTTCTTTAAAAGCAGCTGTGAAATAAGTTTGGTCTAGTTTTATCATACTTGACCTCAAGAAGTTATTAAAAGAATTAACTTGTAAAAGGATAATTACTTTATAATTTTAGTGCTGTAAAATGTGGTGTGCAGTAGGAGAACAGAGGACACATGCATCCAAACACAGATGTTGGGTTAGGGAAGGTTTCCTGGAGTTGATCATTATATAGTAGTTAATTAGGTGTAAATTGGGGAAGGGACAGGAGGAATGGTTTTAATTATTTTAAAGAAAGACAAGGGAACAAACCTATTAGCTCAAATATGGCCCTCCAAGCCAAGCTCTTCTCAGTTAAATAGTCAGTGATTGCGCCGTCAGAAGTCATACTTCTCCCTCCCCAGGGTTTCAAACTAGTATTACTATTTTGTTGTTAAAGGCCATTATTTAACTTCCAGAAAATTGTCATAACATGTCTAGTGGCCAAGAATTCTGTGACCTATTAGGAGAAATAACTTATGGATAAAGTCTCTCTATATATCTAATGCTGAAACTGCAATTTTGATGTCATCTTCATGATAAAATTCAGTAAATGAGCATAATATGCTAGACTATGTTTATCCAAGTTCTTTTCTCAGGAACTAACAAAAATAGTTAATTCTTTTCTACACTAACTTTAAGGGATTGTATCTTTCTATAGTGTCTACATACTCCTTTTTTTGTTCTATTCTTTCTTGACATAAGGTTATCAAAATTCTACACAATATAAAACATTCTATTTGATCCCTTTTCTACTCTCTTCTTCTCTATACCTCCTTCTCCCCACCATCAAATTCTTTATTTGATTAATTCCTACTAAACATTAAGTTTCTACTGTAAGGAACTATCATTAGAAGAGATACCAATGAGCCATAAATCTAATTCAGGCTCCACATATTGTAATCTCAACTATCTTTTACTTTCATTCATAAAATGTTTTTCTTTTATATGTTTTTCTTTTATATTTGCTTAAGGTATTTTTCTCCTGTGACTAGATCATAAGCTCTCTGAGGGTAGCAATCTTGCTTCTCTTAACCACTTTTGTTTCTATCTAGCACTTAAGAAAGCCTCAAAACATATTTTTGAACAGAATGAATTGGGGGGCAAATGGATAAGAGATCAAACACACTGTATATTTTCATATTATAATTCTCTAAGTCAAGAAGAAATTATTTTTGGCTGCCTCATCATTTTATATAGACTTGCACAGAACTGAAAGCCAAATTTTGAAAGTTTATTATTAAACTCAATGGCTCCATCTCATACTGAATGCTGAATTTTTTGCAGCTGTCAAACTTTATACTGGTTCCCATTGACTCCAACCTTAGTAGAGCCTAGAGTATAGGTTCTGGCTTCAAATTAATCTTCACTTTAATTTTTGTTTCAGTCTTACTACGTTGTAACCTAGAGCACATTACTTAACCTAAGTTGCAGTTTCCTCATCTATAAAATTAGTAACATAAAACCTACCATATTAGAACCAATAGAAAGGGTACTTATATATAGACAGAGATTTCTTGTAAGGAATTAATTGGCTGGTAATTATGGAGATTGGCAGTCCAAAAACTGGAGCATGGGCCAGCGGGCTGTAGACCTAGGAGAGCGGATGTTGCAGAAGAAGAGTCTGAAGGACATCTTCTGGAGAATCTTGCTGTTGCTCAGGGAAGGCTGGTCTTTTGTTCTATTCAGCTGCAGTTGATTGGATGAGGCCCATTCACATTATGGAGGGCAATCTGATATACACAATAATCAATGACTTAAATGTTAATTTAATCTACAGAGCCTCACAGAAACACCCAGAAGAATGTTTGATTATCCATCTTGGGCACCCTGTGGCACAGCCAAATTGACACAAAATGAATTATCACACATACCAAAAAGGGCCTGTATAAGACATCAAGAAATCATGCATAATAGACTGTCTGATGTATATTAAGTTCTTAGAAGATGTTATCATGTTTGTTATTGTGTAAAAAAATAGTAATGATTATCAGTCTTTTTATGTCTAATTTTTCCACAAGTATCATGAAAATTAAACATGTATCTGGTACAGTAATGGAAATATTATTACTTTAAAGGAAGTATTGATATTTATATCTTTAATATCTATATCTCTTTAATAGTTGTTAACATCCCTTAAATTTTTCGTTAGTTTGGTAATTTTAGCTCCTATGATACTGACCTAAACTATAAGCTCTAGCAATAATGGAACACTTGATGGGTTTTCAACTATTAAGCTTTTATACTTATTACTTAATGAACTCTTATTCATCACTCAATGTCCAGCTCAAATGTTACCTCATTTTTAAAGCTTTTCATGATATCATTAATACCCTAGACTGTCTCTCAAATCATAGTATCATTGTTTCTAATTTTATCATAATATATTCATCAATCGATTTTCAGTGTTTAGAATTAGATTTTAAAAAGCTATGATTCCAAACTTTTTTGTTGTTGTCGTTGATTCGCTGAGCAGTAGACTTGAGATTAGATACTTTCTCAATTCAGTCTTTCAACTAAGAAAGGTACTTACTTTCTCAGTTCATCTTAATAGTAAGATGACATTTTAGCTACAAAGCTTGGGAGCAGTAGAAATTTGCCTTGGCATATATATTTCTTCAGAGAAATCTCTGGAAAGGAGAAGTAAAGAAATAGTGTAACATTTTATTATGATTTTGGACGTTCATCCCAAGATAGAATTTACTAGAATTTAGGGTTGGACTGTGAAGACACTTATTTATCTAGGGTGGAAGCATTTTAGAACTTAGGACCACAGCAAGACCTGGGGCCCACTATTCCCCAAATGTAAGTCCATATCACACAGGTTTTTACTCCAATAAAGAAAAAGTTCATAGCCATGACAAAATACAGAGAGACTCTACTAATGTCAAAAAATACTTTTTAATTTAATACTAATGATTTAATTCCCTAGGCTACCAGTGGTTAGATACACCAGAGGGTTATGCCGTTTCTGCCCTCCCACGTTTCTCTTAGAGCATGTAACACAGGTAGAGGAGGCTCGTGAGTTACAGTATGGAAAGTGTAGACCTTGAAGTCAAAAAGTTGATTTCACTTCCCAAAATCCCCTCCTACTACGTTTTTACAGTCAACCTAGTCTCCTCTTAACCATTGGAAAATAACAATATGCTTTTCTCCCTGTAGTCTTCGTTTTTCACAAATGGTTTATTACGGTGTCTTTTGAGTCTGACTTCTTTCACTTACACTGCATTTTAAATTTATCCATCACGTGTGTGAATCAATATTTCATTCTTATTGCTGAGTAGTATCATATTGCACAGATGAAATGTATTTTCTTTATCCATTTCCTAATTGAAGGACATTTGGGTCATTTTCAGGTTTTGGTGTTTAGGATTAAAGGTGATATAAACAGTGGTATCCAAGTACTCCTTTGAACATGGTTTTTTAAACTTAGGTATTCCAATGGATAATGTCTCACTGTTATTGTAATTTGTATTTCCCTAATGACTAATGATTCTGAGCATCTTTTTATACGCTTCTTGACTCACCATATATTGGTGATGTATCTCTTCACATCTTTTGGTCAGTTTCATCAGGTTGTTCATATTCCTATTGTTGAGTTTTGAGAGTTCTGTATATATTCTGGATACAGGTCCTTTGTCAAATTTGTATTTTGCAAATATTTCTTTTTCCAGTCAGGATTCACTTTTATTCTCTTGCCAATTTCTTTCACATGGCAAAATTTTTTTAACTTCTGGTGAAGTCCAATTTATCAATTTTTAATGGATTATACATTGATTTTATATTGTCATAGCTAAAAAAGTCTTTGTCTAATCCAAGTTCACAAGGACTTTCTCATATGCCTTTTAAAATTTTGGAGTTTTATGTTTTAAATTAAACCTATGAGCCATTAAAAAAATTTATTTGGTTTTGTATAAAGTATAGATCCATATTATTTTTTTGTAGGTGGATGTCTAATCTATCTACCACCATTTGTTGAAAAGACCACATTTTCCACTGAATTGCCTTTGCATCTTTGTGAAAATTATATTGACCATATCTTTGTGGCTCTACTTATGGACACCATTTTGTACCATTATACTTTTGCCAATATTACACTGTCTTAGATATTGTGGACTTTTAATATAGTTTTAAAATCAGGTTATGTGATTACTCTTTGTTCTTTTTTTCAAAATTGTTTTTTGCCCACACTAGTTTTAGCAACAGCTTGACAACTTCTACCAAAACAAAATAAAACAAAACAAAATGACTGGGATTTCAAATGAAATACGTTGAATCTCTAGGTCAATTTGGAAAAATTAAGATGTTAACAAAATTAAACCTTCCAATCAATAAAAGTTTGTCTCTCCTTGATTTAAATATTCTTTGGCTATTTCCACTTGCATTTTTGTTAGTTTTGGTATGCAGACCCTGCACATATTTTGTTAGATTTTTGTAGAAATATCATTCTTTGTTGCTATTGTCATCTGTACATACAAATGTAGGATTGTAATAACTTCTTCGTGAATTGACCCTTTAGTATTATGCAATGTCCCTGTTTATCCCTGGAAATATTCCTTGTTTTACTTTGTCCGATATTAATAGAGCCACTCTAACTTTATCTTGCTTCATGTTTGCATGATATATTTTTCACTCAATCTTTCTATATTATATTTAAGATGAGTTTCTAATAGGCAGAATATACTTGATTTTGTTTTTCTATCTGATATAACAATCTTTCAATTGATGTATTTAAAACATTTACATTAAGTATTACTCTTGAAATGTTTCTTTTAGGTTTGACATTTCCTTTATTCCTTTTATTTTTCTCATCTATTTTTTGTTTCTCTGCACTTACCATTTCTTGCCATCTTTCAGAATTTGGGGAATATTTTTTAGAATTCTGTATAATACCTCTATTTTTTGACTATATCTGTTTATTTTCAGTGGTTACCAAACTTTCATAGCCTATTTAGAGTTAATGTTTTTGTTTTATCACTTAAAGTAAAACATAGAAGCCTTATAACCATATATTTTCTTAGCTTTTAATCATCTGAGAATGTCAACTTGCTTTCATTCGTGAAAGACATTTTCACCTGCATAGAATTTTGGGTCAATCATTCTTTTTTTCTTGACCCTTAAAAGGGATTATCCCACCTTGTTCTGCTCTCCTTATTTTGTCATGAGAAATATGTAGTCATTTGAATGGTATTTTCCCGGTATAAAACTTGTTTCCCTCTATTTGTATTTATTGTGTCTGTACATGGTTTTCTTTGAGTTTAGCCTCTTTGGGAGTTGCTGTGTGTTTTGAATTTGTACATTTACATCTTTCACCAAATTTAGAAAGTTTTCAGCCATAACTTCTTCTTCCAAACCAGTATCTTTTTCCTCTCATTCAAGAATGTTAGACCTTTGATATTTCCCCAGCATTTCCGAAGGCTCTCCTCATTTAAAAAAAAAAAAAAATCTTGTTTTTTGTTCTTCAGATTGTATAGTTTCTATTGATCTGTTTTCAATTTATTTTCTCTTTTTTCCTCACCGCCGTTAGGTGAGCTGACACAGGTTGTGAAAGAATTCACAGAAAGATTAGCAAGGGAAGAAAAGAAAGTTTTTATTCACTTTGCAGGGGAGGAAACGGGCCAGACACAGAGAGTGGCGTTGGCACCGAAGGATGGGCATTTAAGTCTTTTACTGGGCTTCAGAGGGCAAGGTGCAGGAAAGGGCTGGCTTTATGTCTCTTCCAGCCCACAGCACTACCCGGGCTGGCTGTATCTCTATAGGAGGTGTTTTTTTCAGAGAACAGACTTGCAGTCTTCAGTAGTTTTCCAGTCCTTGGGTGTCTTAAAGCGACTTGATAGTGGCCCTGGATAGGCGCTACTCTGTTGTGAGCAATGTTAGATGTGTTTACAACCACCATCTTGCTATGGAGCCAGTGAATTCTTTAAATTCAGGTATTGTATTTTTAAACTCTGTAGTTTTCATTTGGTTTTATTTTGTAGTTTGTATTTCTCTGACAAGAATTTCTGTTTTTCCTCTTACTTAAATGTTCACCTTTCCCTCTTGGTGCTTGATTGTAACAGTGGCTTCAAGTCTCCGTCTAATAAATACAACATTCGGGAATCTCATACTTGGCATTGATTTGCCTTTTCCTATGATAACTGGTATGGTTTAATCGTTCTTAACAAATCAAGAAATTTTCTGTTGCATTCTGGACATTTTTAATATTATGTGATGAGATTTTGGGCCACATTAAAACCTTATCAGGAATGTAGATTTCTTTGTTTATTTGTTTTAGCAGGCAATCAGTCGGATGTGGTTTCAAACACAGGTCCTGCCTTACCTTCTATGGGTGGTTCCAATGCAACATCAGTTTTCTAAGCCTTTGCTGTTTTTGGCATGCACCCCTTGCATGATTGTGACTTTGGCTTATGTTATATAATTAAGTTCTCAGTGTTTTTGTTTATAATTTTCCATGTGTGTTCCAGGCATGCACAGCTTGAGTGTAAGCCCAAGACTTAGTTAGTTTATATTAAAGTTCCTCTTCTCTGGCTCTCCCCTCTCAGGGACTTCTGCTCTCAGGGTCTCATTGTAAAACCTTCTCTGTTTAGAAGGATGGGGTTGTTTCAGATTTTAGCTCCTTGTACTATTGAGCAGCAAAATGTGACAGAGACCAACCTAGGAATTAAGCTAGGAGCTAACTAGGTTAAGCTAGGACCAACCTAGGAGAGAAAAGAGAGGAAAATAATAGAGAGCATCCTCACTCTTAGCCCCCGCTCACCGCAACTAGAGAAAGTCCCCGCGCAGCAGCGAAGACCCAACGCAGCCAAAAATAAATAAATTAATTAATAAATAAAATTTAAAAAGAGAAAAAGGATAGAGAAGATATTTATAAAACAATGATCAGAGCACATTGACCCATGTAGGAGGTCTGATTTTTAAAATTTTAGTCAAGATATAAGTGGTGATTAACAGATTTTATCTGACTTCTTTTCCTTATTTGCCTTCAGATAAGAAAATTATGAATGAAACATTGACACTGCATCAAAATTAACTCATTCAGAAATTATTAAGTCCCTTAAGAATTTCTTCAGTATGTGTGACTACTGATGGCAGTATCTTATGCTTTAGGAGCACAGTCAGTATAACTAGAAGCTTAACATAGAACACTTAAAGCTTTGGGATGGCTACAGCAGTCAGCAGGTATGAGGCAGAAATGCTGAAAAAGAAAAAATATATGTAATGAAATGAAGAACTAAATTTGATTTTTAAATGGATCAGAGTGTTTCATAAAAGATTAGTCCATATCTATATATTACACAGTAGGGTCTAGTCAAATAAATATAATTCAAGTATAAAGAATATTACAAACGCCAAGGTAAAAACAGCTTTTCTTATGTGCAAACAAACAAAACCAGGTTGGATCAAAATGAGATTTGTGGAAAAATACTTAAAGCAAGCAGTCTTTACCTGGCAAAATTGCCATTTATATGTGAATGCAACACAGGAAAATATAAAAAATTCAAAGATATATATATATATATATATATATATATTCTCTATTAAAAATTGATTAGAAGTTGCATGGCAGCCAGATGTCATGGTCTAAAATGCCTGACAGTAACAATTAAGCCATTAAAAAGAAACTTGAAATAATAAGAAACAATGATTGTAATTATGATCACACAATGTTGGAGGCCGTTTTGCTCATTATGTTTTACTCTTTTGTCTGTGCACACTACTGTAGGATTATCTTTCTCTGGTTCTTAGAAGTTAGGCATGACCATGTGAATTGGTTTGTGTGATGATTTGTGAACAGGGGAATTAAGATCTGCCATCTCCATCTTCTCTTCCTCTTCTTCCAGCAAACTTTGAGGACATTTTGAGATAGTGGCGTGTTAAGACAGTGGAGCTGTCCTCAACTTTGATACGCAAGTGACCGCATAAGACCAGTCTGCCATAGCCATGCAGTGTGAGGGAGAAAGAAATCTTTGCTATTAAATATTACGAGTAACTGAGATTAACATTGCCTGTTACTTCAGAATAGCCAAAGGTATAGTGACTGATAAATACAATATAATATGGATGTCTTAGTCCCTTTGGGCTGCTGTAACAAAATATCACAGACATTTTAGCTTATAAACAAGGATTTATTTCTTACAGTTTTGAAGGCTGAAAGTCTGAGATCAGGGTGCCAGCACGGTCAGGTGAGGGCCTTCTATCCTCACATGGCAGAAGGGGCAAGGGAGCTCTTTTATAAGAGCATCAATTTCATTTATGAGTGCTCTACCCTCATGACCTAATCACCTCCCAAAGGCCTCACTTCCTAATACCATCACATTTGGCATTAGAATTTTAACATATGAATTTGGGGGGAACACAAACATTTAGACCTTAGCAATGGATATTAAGATTCTAGAAATGAACACCTTAAGAGGTAAAAATGATACTAAAACAGGCAGAATATAAATTCTGCACTTCCCAACAAAAAAATCAAGAGGAAGAAAGACTTGTTAGGTGTTCTAATTACTAACTGTTGCAGACATGATTCAGTATGATTCAGTATAGACTGTTTCATTTTTTGAAACTGATACATTGAAAGCTAGTGGCTCAAGTGAAAAGTAAATCTTTATCAGATTTTTAAATTCCAAAATTCCAAAGGGGGGAAATAATTAAAACAAGGTCTGTACAGAAAAATATATAAATCAATAAATGTAAAACATATTTAATTTAAAAGTAAAAAAAAATGTAGAAACCAGATTAATGACAGTGATTAGAACAATAGTTGTAATTTAGATAAAGTGATCCAGGGCCTTTTTCCTTAAAGTTACCATTTTTATTCTTGTGCTGCAGGATGGACATGCTTATTCATGGATCTATTTGCTTTCCTCACATTAGTAGCAGCATCTCAGGAAGTTTATGGAAGAATTTTCACAGGGTTTTCAAGTACCTAGGAGTGTCAAGGCCTTACTTGCATCAGTGAATAGGGCTCAGGCCACTGAAGTAACTCATCTTCTGCCTGGCTTCCTTTGTTCATAAAGTGTGAGGTACTATTCAGCCATCCTCCTTTTCCTGATTAGAATCAGTAGTGTGGACATCTTACGAGGCTTGAGTTCAGTGCTGCTGAGGCTCTGCTCACACTTGTTCTAAATAGGCCAGGTCCATGCCTTATGAGTCTAAATCATCCATGCCCAGTGATTTTATTTCCAAAATCTCTAATGTCTAAATAGTGACACTGTATTATTGGCTCAGTAGGATTGTTTGTGAAGTTTATCATTACTGTTTCTAATGTGAATAAGCACACGTTCTAAAGCACTGCTTCTCAATTTTAATGTGTACACATTCACCTTGGAATTTTATTGAATGAAGAATCAGATTTATCAGGTATGGGATAAGGCCCACGGTTTTGCATTATTAGAAGAGGTTGTATAGTTCTCAGGTATTTAATAACTGAATTTTTATTTGTTTTGAGAGTAAAACTTCCTCAAAAGACAAATCCCTTAGGGATTGACCAGGAGTTTAAATTTCTCTGTCTTTGCTTCAGTATATTCATGTATGCATCCAGCTAACAAAATTTCATATATCCATTCAACAATTTTTCCTGTAATCTAGCTCTGTCTCTGTGCTGGTCATTTTTCTAGGTATCTGATATCTCTCTGTCACAGCACAGAATAAATACCAAATGTGTGTATGTAGAGTGTGTGTGTGTGTGTGTGTGTGTGTGTGTGTGTGTGTGTGTGTATCAGGTCAGATGCCAGAGTTTTATCCTCAAAAAATTTACTCGTTTTCTGATAGGTCTTCATTTACAGTAGTACATCATTCCTTTTCCTGGTGTTAGAAACTTCCTGAGGCAAAACTCTAGTCTTGGAGCACACTGTTAGAACTGTACGCTATAACTCTAGGTACATTGGTCATTGTACCCCTCCATCTCCAGTGAGATAGTGTACACACACACAAACACACACACACACACACACACACACACACAAAATATATATCTGAGAAATTTATATATACACATATATGTATTTTTTAAAATTTTCAAATACACATATCCTCACTTTCCTTGTTATGCACTGTATTTATTACTCTATTTTACTTCTTATTCATTTGAGTGGATGAATTTACTTCAGTTTGATTACATGCATCAATGAGAAAAATGAACATCCATCGAGCATGATTTTCAGGCATCAACAAAATTAGTTACGAACATTTTGCTTGTTAGAATATTGACGTTAAGTTCAGTAAACCACACGTTTCTGCAATCCACTCCTTGCTCAGAATATGGTTCTCTTTGTTTATATACTAAGTGCTACACTAGCATTCTCCTGGATCTCCTATTAACAAATTTTTATAACTTTTCTATAACAATTTTTGTAATGTAAAGTTTCTATTATTGTAAGTGGACTGCTTAAATAATACCACTGGCTGTCTCTGGAACCACATTAGATTTCTGATTTATTAACCTACTCTTATTATGTCTTTATCCACTGGCATCCTCCTTACTTTATTACATTCCCTGTGAGCTCTGACTCTGTAGTGCTTCATTGCAATCAATTCTTAAAATCTCTTTAAAATTCTAACTCCATTACCCCTCTATCTATGCCCAGCCACTCCACGGCATGTGGGATCTTCCCGGACCGGGGCACGAACCCGTGTCCCCTGCATCGGCAGGCAGACTCTCAACCACTGCGCCACCAGGGAAGCCCCCCCCCATGTTTTTATCATACCTATTCATATTTGTATTCAAGTAACTGAGAGGTATATTTAAAAATCCTGCATATAAGGAAATTCATACAGAAACTCTAATAGTTTTGGACATTAATTTTTGTGTTTCTTGACTTTGTTTTTCTCTCCTTAGTTCTTTCTCTTCCCTTTTCAATGGAAAATTATAACCATTATTTATTTAAAGACTCTTTCTGCCTCTATCTCTCCTCTCCCCTGTCTCTTCCATTATACATTTATTGGTACATTTGAAGGTGCCCCCAGATTACTGAGGCTCTATTGTTTCTTCATTTTTTTTTTCTGTTCCACAGACTGGATAATGTCAATTGACCTATCTTCAATATATAGCATCTTTATTCTACCAGCTCAATTCTGTTGTTCAGCCCTTTAAATACATTTCTTCTTTCTAGTCATTGTATGTTTTAACTCCAGAATTTTAATTTATTTTATAATTTCTATTCTATATTTGGAGAGACATTTCCATTCGTTTTAAGACGTTAATTATTTGGACATATTTAAAATATAGCTAGCTTAAAAGTATTTGTCTAGTAAACTCCGTATCCATCTGGGCTTCCTCGTTATCTGTTTCTCCTTACTGCTTCTTTCCCTGTGTTGAACCGTATATTTTTTGCATGGCTCATATTTTTCTCTTAACTACTGGATACGTTAAATATTACAATGTGGCAACTCTGGATATCAGATCTCCCTCCTTCCAAAGGTTTGCTGTTGTTGCTATTTTTATTTGTTTGTTTCTTTGTTTAGGATATTGCTGAACTAATTTTGTAGAGTATACATTCTTTTTTATGTTTGCCCAAGGAAATCTCTACATATGGTAGTTTAGTAGTCAGCTAATAATTGGTCAAAGATTTTCTTACATGCCTGGAATCTTACATGCCTAGAATCAATAATTCTCTAGCTGTTGACAGTGGATTCTGTGTTTTGGAGCATTCATTCAGTGCTCAGGCCATTTATAGTTATGCTGTAACCTTTACTTCCTGCTTGCACAGAGCCACAGGACAAAGGTGAGGGCTAGAGCCATCTCAGTTGTTTCCAGGCATGTACAAAGCCCTATGTGTTTCTGTAACCTTCTACATTTCCCAAAATATGTCAGAACTCTTCAGAGTCCTCTATGTTCATCAGATTTCCAAGCTTTTCCTTTTAAGGTTTTTGTCATTTTGTTTATTTCAACTGCTTTTGCCACCTCAGACAGCTGCAATATTAAGCAATTTCTGTTGAATGTTTTGATAAACACTTCCAAGAAAAGGCTGTTCATATTGGGAGAGCTCTGAATAAGTCAAATAAAGAGAAGTCTTACAAGTGGGATATTCTGAGGAACTTCCAGACAGGTCAAATAATAAGAGTAATCTTGGAACGTGACTTTGAATGAATTCCCACCTCTTTCTTTCCCTTCCAGTGCCTGCAAGGTCATTTATTTTCAAGTTTCCCATAGAGGTGGGGAGAAGGTACTGGTAATAGTACGGGTTAAAAAAATCACAAAGCTCACTATTCTTTCCAGCAGTTAGCTGTTTTTCCAGAATAAACACTCATCAAATAGTTGCAATTCATTGGTTAGTTTCCAGAATTCTGAAAAAGTTGATTTTGACTTTGTTTTTTGCCAGTGTTCTCATTGCTTTTATGAAGAAGATTTTCAGAGGTCCTTTCACTGCCACTTCTACTAACATCACTCCTTCTTTTCTATTTTTTGTCCAAATCTAGTGGAATTCTCTTATTTACCTCAATTTGTTCTTTCTTGCCTCCTAAAGGCCTCATCTGTAAAACTGTCTGCTTTAAACAAATTTTAGGCCTCAGCCTGAAAAAATTGAATTTTAAAAAAGGCTTTCTTTATATCCCTCTTAATATGTTATAACCCTCTATTACAAATTACCATAGAATTGTATGATTTAAGTTACAATCATTGCATTTGAATTTTTTAAAATGTCATTTTTAATTGTAAGGTTGTCAGGTCTGAGAGATTGTGATTCACTCCTGTCTTGTTCCATGGATTGTTCCTAGGACTTAGCACAATTCTTTTTTTTTTTTTTAATTTTTATTGGAGTATACTTGATTTACAATGTTGTGTTAGTTTCAGGTGTACAGCAAAGTGAATCAGTTCTACATATACATAGATGCACTCTCTTTTAGGTTCTTTTCCCATGTAGGCCATTACAGAGTATTGAGTAGAGTTCCCTGTGCTGTACAGTAGGTCCTTATAAGCTATCTATTGTATATATAGTAGTCTGTATATGTCAATCCCAATCTCCCAATTCATCCCTCCAGCCCTCCCCCCTGGTAACCATAAGTTTCTTTTTTACATCTGTGACTCCACTTCTGTTTTGTAAATAAGTTCATTTGTACCATTTTTTTTTTTTAGACTCCACATATAAGCGATATCATATGATACTTGTCTTTCTCTGCCTGACTTACTTCACTTAGTATGATAATCTCTAGATCCGTCCATGTTGCTGCAAATGGCATTATTTTGTTCTTTTTATGGCTGAGTAACATTCCGTTGTATATGTGTACCACATCTTTAAGCACTCCTCTGTTGATGGACATTTAGGTTAGCACAGTTCTTTAGTGGGTATCATCCAATAAAATAATGAAGCCATGTGAATATAAGAATATTTATTGAGCATTTGTGTAAATATTTAAGTAATACTAGGTTTGTTTGTTTTTTGAGAATTGATTTAATGGTTATTGCAAGCTTCTTAAAAACATTATCATCATTATTGCTATCCCTTGCCTTTTTTTTTTTTCCTTATTAGTCATCCATTTTATACACAACAGTGTATACATCTCCATCCCAATCTCCCAGTTCATCCCACCACCACCACCACCACCACCCCACTGCCGCTTTCCCCCTTTGGTGTCCATACGTTTGATCTCTACATCTGTGTCTCAACTTCTGCCCTGCAAACAGGTTCATTTGTAACATTGTTCTAGGTTCCACATATATGCATTAATATACGATATTTGTTTTTCTCTTTCTGACTTACTTCACTCTGTATGACAGTCTCTAGATCCATCCACGTCTCTACAACTGACCCAATTCCGTTCCTTTTTATGGCTGAGTAATATTCCATTGCATATATGTACCACATCTTCTTTATCTGTTCATCTGTCGATGGGCATTTAGGTTGCTTCCATGACCTGGCTATTGTAAATAGTGCTGCAATGAACATTGGGGTGCACGTAACTTTTTGAATTATGGTTATCTGGGTATATGCCAGGAGTGGGATTGCTGGATCATATGGTAGTTCTATTTTTAGTTTTTTAAGGAACCTCCATACTGTTCTCCATAGTGGCTGTATCAATTTACATTCCAATCAACAGTGCAAGAGGGTTCCCTTTTCTCCACACCCTCTCCAGCATTTGTTGTTTGTAGATTTTCTGATGATAGCCATTCTAACTGGTGTGAGGTGATACCTCATGTCATTTTGATTTGCATTTCTCTAATAATTAGTGATGTTGAGCAGCTTTTCATGTGCTTCTTGGCCATCTGTATGTCTTCTTTGGAGAAATGTCTATTTAGGTCTTCTGCCCATTTTTGGATTGGGTTGTTTGTTTTTTTAATATTGAGCTGCATGAGCTATTTATATGTTTTGGAGATTAATCCTTTGTCTGATGATTCATTTGCAACTATTTTCTCCCATTCTGAGGGTTGGATTTTCATCCTGTTTATGGTTTCCTTTGCTGTGCAAAAGCTGTGAAGTTCCATTAGGTCCCATTTGTTTATTTTTGTTTTTATTTCCATTACTCTAGGAGGTGGATCAAAAAAGATCTTGCTGTGATTTAGATCAAAGAGTGTTCTTCCTATGTGTTCCACTAAGAGTTTGATAGTGTCCGCTCTTACATTTAGGTCTCAAATCCATTTTGAGTTTATTTTTGTGTATGGTGTTAGGGAGTGTTCTAACTTCATTCTTTTACATGTAGCTGTCCAGTTTTCCCAGCACGACTTATTGAAGAAACTGTCTTTTCTCCATTGTATATCCTTGCCTCCTTTGTCATAGACTAGTTGACCACAGGTGCGTGGGTTTATATCTGGGCTTTCTATCTTGTTCCATTGATCTATATTTCTGGTTTTGTGCCAGTACCATATTGTTTTGATTACTGTAGCTTTGTAGTATAGCCTGAAGTTAGGGAGTCTGATTCCTCCAGCTCTGTTTTTTTCCCTCAAGACTAATTTGGCTATTTTGGTTCTTTTGTGTCTCCATACAGATTTTAAGATTTTTTTGTTCTACTTATGTAAAAAATTCCATTGATAATTTGATAGGGATTGCACTGACTCTGTAGATTGCTTTGGGTAGTATACTCATTTTCACAATATTGATTCTTCCAATCCAAGAACATGGTATATCTCTCCATCTGTTGGTATCATCTTTAATTTCTTTCATCATGGCGTATAGTTTTCTGCATATAGGTCTTTTCTCTCCCTATGTAGGTTTATACCTAGGTATTTTATTCTTTTTTTGCAATGGTAAATGGGAGTGTTTCCTTAATTTCTCTTACAGATTTTTCATCATTAGTGTACAGGAATGCAAGAGAGTTCTGTGCATTAATTTTGTATCCTGCTGCTTTACCAAATGCATTGATTACCTCTGGTAGTTTCAGGTAGCATCTTTAGGATTTTCTATGTATAGTATCATGTCATCTGCAAACAGTGACGGTTTTACTTCTTCTTTTCCAACCTGTATTCCTTTTATTCCTTTTTCTTCTCTGATTGCCGTGGCTAGGACTTCTAAAACTATGTTGAATTAGAGTGGTGACAGTGGGCATCCTTGTCTTGTTCCTGATCTTAGAGGAAGTCCTTTCAGTTTTTCACCATTGAGAATGATGTTTGTTGTGGGTTTGTCATATATGCCTTATTATGTTGATGTAGGTTCTCTCTATGCCCACTTTCTGGAGAGTTTTATCATAAATTGGTGTTGAGTTTTGTCAAAAGCTTTTTCTGCGTCTATTGAGATGATCATATGGTTTTTATTCTTCAATTTGTTAATATGGTGTGTCACATTGATTGATTTGTGTATATTGAAGAATACTTGCATCTCTGGGATAAATCCCACTTGATCATGGTGTATGATCCTTTTAATGTGTTGTTGGATTCTGTTTGCTAGTATTTTGTCGAGGATTGTTGTATTTATATTCATCAGTGATATTGGTCTGTAATTTTCTTTTTCTGTAGTATCTTTGTTTTGTTTTTGGTGTCATGGTGATGGTGGCCTCATAGAACGAGTTTGGGAGTTGTCCTTCCTCTGCAACTTTTTGGAAGAGTTTGAGAAGGATTGGTGTTAGCTCTTCTCTAAATGTTTGGTGAAATTCACCTGTGAAGCCATCTGGTCCTGACTTTTGTTTGTTGGAAGATTTTTAATCACAGTTTCAATTTCATTACTTGTGATTGGTCTGTTCATATTTTCTATTTCTTCCTGGTTCAGTCTTGAAAGTTTATACTTTTCTTAGAATTTGTCCATTTCTTCCAGGTTGTCCATTTTATTGGCATAGAGTTGCTTGTAGTAGTCTCTTAGGATGCTTTGTATTTCTGCGGTGTCTGTTTTAACTTCTCCTTTTTCATTCCTAATTTTATTGATTCGAGTCCTCTCCCTCTTTTGATTGATGAGTCTGGCTAATGGTTTATCAGTTTTGTTTATCTTCTCAGAACCAGCTTATAGTTTTATTGATCTTTGCTACAGTTTTCTTTGTTTCTATTTCATTTATTTCTGCTCTGATCTTTATGATTTCTTTCCTTCTGCTAACTTTGGGTTTTGTTTGTTCTTCTTTTTATAGTTCCTTTAGATGTAATGTTAGACTGTTTATTTGAGATTTTTCTTGTTTCTTGGGGTAGGCTTCTATAGTTATAAACTTCCCTTTTAGAACTGGTGTGCTGCATGCCATAGGTTTTGGATTGTCTTGTTTGCATTGTCATTTGTCTCTAGATATTTTTTGATTTCCTCTTTGATTTCTTCAGTGATCTCTTGGTTATTTAGTAACGTATTGTTTAACCTCCATTATGTTTGTGATTTTTACGTTCTTTTCCCCCGTAATTGATTTCTAATCTCATAACGTTGTGGTCAGAAAAGTTATTTAGTAACGTATTGTTTAACCTCCATTATGTTTGTGATTTTTACATTCTTTTCCCCCGTAATTGATTTCTAATCTCATAACGTTGTGGTCAGAAAAGATCCTTGATATGATTTCAATTTTCTTAAATTTTCTGAGGCTTGATTTGTGACCCAAGATATGATCTATCTAGGAGAATGCTCCGTGAGCAGTTGAGAAGAAAGTGTAATCTGCTCTTTTTGGATGGAATGTCCTCTAAATGTCAATTAAATCTGTCTGGTCTATTGTGTCATTTAAAGCTTGTGTTTCCTTGTTAATTTTCTGTTTGGATCTGTCCATTGGTGTATGTGAGGTGTTAAAGTCCCCCACTATTATTGTGTTACTGTCGATTTCCTCTTTTATAGCATTAGCTGTTGCCTTATGTACTGAGGTGCTTCTATGTTGGGTGCATATATATTTATAATTGTTACATCTTCTTCTTGGATGGATCCCTTGATCATTATATAGTGTCCTTCCTTGTCTCTTGTAACATTCTTTATTTTAAAGTCTATTTTATCTCATATGAGTATTGCTACTCCAGCTTTCTTTTGATTTCCATTTGCATGGTATATCTTTTTCCATCCCCTCACTCAGCCTGTATGTGTCCCTAGGTTTGAAATGGGCCCCTTGTAGACAGCATATATATGGTTCTTGTTTTTGTCTCCATTCAGCAAGGCTGTGTCTTTTGGTTGGAACATTTAATGCATTCACATTTAAGGTAATTATTGATACGTATGTTCTTATTACCATTTTCTTAATTGTTTTGGGTTTTTGTAGGTCCTTGTCTTCTCTTGTGTTTCCCACTTAGAGAAAGTTCCTTTAGCATTTGTTGTAGAGTTGGTTTGGTGATGCTGAATTCTCTTAGCTTTTGCTTGTCTGTAAACTGTTGATTTCTCCATCGAATCTGAATGAGATCTTCACTGGGTAGAGTAATCTTGGTTGTTGGTTTTTCCCTTTCATCACTTTAAATATATCATGCCACTCCCTTCTGGCTTGTAGAGCTTCTGCTGAGGAATCAGCTGTTAACCTTATGGGAGTTCCTTGTATGTTATTTGTCATTTTTCCCTTGCTGCTTTCAATAATTTTCGTTTGTCTTTAATTTTTGCCAATTTGATTACTACATGTCTCAGCATGTTTCTCCTTGGATTTTTCCTGTATGGTACTCTCTGTGCTTCCTGGACTTGGGTGGCTGTTTCCTTTCCCATGTTAGGGAAATTTTCGACTATAATCTCTTCAAATATTTTCTCGGGTCCTTTCTCTCTCTCTTCTTCTGGGACCCCTATAATGCAAATGTTGTTGTGTTTAGTATTGTTCCAGAGGTCTCTTAGGCTATCTTCATTTCTTTTCATTCTTTTTACTTTATTGTGTTCCACAGCAGTGAATTCCACCATTCTGTCTTCCAGGTCACTTGTCCTTTCTTCTGCCTTAGTTATTCTGCTATTGATTCCTTCTGGTGTATTTTTCATTTGAGTTATTTTATTGTTCATCTCTGTTTGTTCTTTAATTCTTGTAGGTCTTTGTTAAACATTTCTTGCATCTTCTCGATCTTTGCCTCCATTCTTTTTCTGAGGTCCTGGATCATCTTCACTATCATTGTTCTGAATTCTTTTTCTGGAAAGTTGCCTATCTTCACTTCATTTAGTTGTTTTTCTGGGGTTTTATCTTGTTTCTTCATCTGGTACATAGCCCTCTGCCTTTTCATCTTGTCTATCTTTCTATGAATTTGGTTTTGTTCCACAGGCTGCAGGATGGTAGTACTTCTTGCTTCTGCTCTCTGACCTCTGGTGGATGAGGCTATCTAAGAGACTTGCAGAAGTTTCCTGATGGGAGGGACTGGTGGTGGGTAGAGCTCAATACCAGATTTTTAACACTATATGTCCGATCATTTATTGGTTAAATGATTAAAATTGGCATGCATTTGGGACAAATCTGGATTGTATGATGTTTTAGTTGGTGATCTTTGGGGGGAGCATAATATGTGTAGCAACTCCATTGTTATTCTTCATATAAAAATTATTACAAAAAATCTCTGTACATTTTACTAACTAGACACACAGGTCAAGGGGGACATTAACCTTTGTTTTTCTTATTCTTGGAATCTCACATATTTCTTATAAGACAGTTTCAACTGGCAAGTTCCCAAAACTCAGATATTATTCTTAGATTTCTCCTTTCTACATCCCAACATTTACCAGTATAAAATTAAGAGGGAGTTCATAGTAGGATAAAAAATGCCTCAGAATATATATTTTCTGGAACTTTTCTTTCTAAGTAAAGTGTACAATGTTTAGCAAAGAGTAAATTCTTTATGAGGGAACAGAATTAGCCTTAAGAATGTAATGTATTTAGGTCATATTGTTACAGTAAAATAAAAAGGGTAATGAAGATCTTTGCTGCTTTGTGTTAAGTGATTTTTATTACCAAGTCATTTTTAGCATAGCTTTATAGTAGAATTTTGTTTGTTTATTTCAGGTGGGCAGATTTTGGGCACTCTTTCAAAGATTCACAGTCACCTTCTCTTTAATGCTGTATTATACATGTGGATCCTGGGCACATTTTAATTCCCAATAAATTGGAAGATAAATTTGAAGATTACCAATGCTGTTTTCTTGATTTCTAACTGCATTGTCTAAATTGAGCAAACATCATGCTGCCTTGAAAGCAAGAGGTTGATTTTCATGGTATAAATAATTCTGTTCTTACGTATTATGGGAGATTATTCCCATGTTGTCCATCATAGGACATGATTGAAAATAGCATTCAAATGAGTTACTAAAATTTACAAGGGAGATATTATACCCAAGGCATTAAGGGATCTGTCTTTTTTCTACTTCCCAGTTGCCATGAGTGGACTCATGGAAACTATTCCTCATCAGGAATAGTATATCAGGTCCTTTAAAAAAATAACTTACTAACGTTTACTGTGATTGCATATAAATCATATGCATATATATGTATATAAATCATAAAATTTATATATAAATTTTATATATATATATAATTTATATATATAAATTTTATATATATATATAAAAATATAAATCATAAGTGGGTTTAGAGGTAGACAGAAAATGTTGACCCAACCCAATAATTGGGTCCAAAAAATTATACTACAAAAAAATGAAATCAGAAAATCATAAAAATATGATCCAGGACATGAAACAACATCTTGGAAGTCTAGAACTAATAGATAATTGTTCAGAATGAATTTGAGACTTTAGATAAGTCAGTCAAACAAAATATTGTCAGCTGTCTGTCAATAGCCATAGTTGAGTAAGAGTATTAATGATTAAAATTCCTCTTAAATCTCTTTGGAGACACTCAGAGTAAGAATAAGGCTTTTCCTGCTTATTCTCTGCTGTCACATTTAGTGCTTCAGAACTTCCATCTGCTTTTTAGTTAATTCACTCACAGATTTAGCAGTATCTCGGACTTCACAATTTTAGAAGTGTAAAGTGTATGGGGGGGCGGAGTCAAGATGGTGGACTAGGAGGATGCAGAATTTGCATCTCTTCACAACAAGGGCACCTACCAGGCACTGTTGGGGGACCATGGGCACCTAAGGGGATGGGAGGAACCCCCAGTGACTGGGTGGGACATTGGGCATGGGGGGAAGTAAGGAGGGAGAAGTGGATGCTGGGTGGGTCTGGCGCCCCTGAGGGGTGGCTGGAGGAGGGGAAGGGATCCCACGCCCGAAGCGGGAAATGGGGGAACAATTGGGAGGACAGAGGATCAAAATGGAGCATGGCCTGGTTTCCCCTGCCCACTTGGACCCCCAGGAACCTGCTGAGGTCCTGGGCCTGATCCTCTGCCCACCAAGGCCCCGTCCAGCCACGCAGATCCCAAGGGAGAGGGAGGGAGGGAAGGGGGAGCAAAAGTAAAGGCCGGACCGACAGGACAAGCACTCCAGAGGGGCGGCTGGGGGAGGGGAGGAGTTCCTAGACCCAGCAGGACCCTCCCATGGTTAGGGCTCCAGTGGGGATGGGGGAGACCCAGGGGTAGACTGGGGGGTGTAGAGCAATGGAAGCGAATGGGACCAATGCTTTCCCTGTCCACTCAGGCACTGGGGAGCCTGTTGGGCTCCCGGGCCTAATCCTCTGCCCTCGGAGCCTCCCCCCTGCTGTGCAGAGCCTACGCCCCACCCCTGCAACCCCCCCAGTGCCCCACCTCTACACTCGGAGACCCCCTCTGAGAGCCCCTCCAACTGGGCTGGACCTAAACCCCACCCACACACCCTCACCCAGGGCCCTACCCCTAAACTCTGGAGGCACCCCTTTGGACTGCTGCCTAACCCCTTCTGCACAGGTTCTAAACAAAGGCACCGCCCACGCTTGAATGACGTCCTGCCTAGGCCCCGCCCCCAAGGCCTTTCCTGCTGCTTGTGTCCTAATCCTAGGCCCTGCCCCAAGCTCAAACTTACCCGGCTTCCCCCCCACACCTGCCTAGGCCCTGCCCCACCATAAACCCCGGCCCTGCCTACATTCCACCCCTCCCACCTTAACTCCGCCCCCGATAGCCAAGGCTTTTTCTCTCTTTTCCTCTTAGATTGGGGTTGTGTTTTACCTTGGTGATTCATTTATATTTTTATTTTTTCTGATAATTCTTTTATTTTTATAATTTTATTTTGTTCTTTATACTTAGTTTTTCTTATACTCCTTTTGACTTCTTCCCTGTTTTTTCTGTTTTTTTTTTCTGTAGAGGTTTTGTTTTACCTTGTTGCAGTTGCTTCAAATATATTTTTATTTTTCCTAATATATTATCTTTCTAGTTGTAGTTTATATTTTATCCTTTGTTATTGTACAGCTCCTTTTTTTTTTTGCCACGCCACACAGCTTGCGGGATCTGGGTTCCCTGCCGGAGGTCAGGCCTGAGCTCCTGTGGTGGGAGCGCTGAGTCCAAACTGCTGGACTAACAGAGAACCTCAGACCCCAGGGACTATTAATCTGAGTGCAGCCTCCCGGTGGTCCGCATCTTGGCACCAAGACCCAGCTCTACCTAACTGCCTGCAAACTCCAGTGCTGCACACCTCAGACCAAACAACCAGTAATACAGCCCTACCCATCAAAAAGGCAAAAAAATGAAACAACAAAATAATATGTTACCGGCAAAGGAGCAAGGTAAAAACCTACAAGACCAAATAAATGAAAATGAAATAGACAACCTACCTGAAAAAGAATTCAGAGTAATCATAGTAAAGATGATCCAAAATCTTGTAAATAGAATTGAGAAAATACAAGAAATGTTTAACAAATATCTAGAAGAACTAAAGAGCAAACAAAGAGTGATAAACAACACAATAACTGCAATTAAAAATACTCTAGAAGGAATCAATAGCAGAATAACTGAGGCAGAAGAACGGCTATGTGAGCTGGAAGATAAAATAGTGGAAATAACTGCCAGGGAGCAGAATAAAGAAAAAAGAATGAAAAGCATTGAGGACAGTCTCAGAGACCCATGGGACAACAGTAAACTCATCAACATTCTAATTATAGGGGTCCCAGAAGAGGATAAAAAAAGAAAGGATCTGAGAAAATATTTGAAGAGATATAGTCAAAAACTTCCCTAACATGAGAAAGGAAATAGTCAACCAAGTCCAGGAAGTGCAGAGAGTCCCATACAGGATATACCCAAAGAGAAACATGCCAAGATACATATTAATCAAACTATCAAAAATTAAATACAAAGAAAAAATATTAAAAGCAGCAAGGGAAAAGCAACAAATTACATACAAGGGAATCCCCATAAGGTTAACAGCTGATCTTTCAGCAGAAACTCTGCAAGCCAGAAGGGAGTGGCAGGACATATTTAAAGTGATTAAAGGGAAAAAACTACAGCCAAGATTACTCTACCTGGCAAGGATCCTACTCAGATTTGACAGAGAAATCATACGCTTTAAAGACAAGCAAAAGCTGTGAGAATACAGCACCACCAAACCAGCTTTACAACAAATGCTAAAGGAACTTCTCTAAGCGGGAAACACAAGAGTAGAAAAAGACCCACAGAAACAAACCCAAATCAATTAAGAAAATGGTAATAGGAATATATATATCGATAATCAACTTGAATGTAACTGGATTAAATGCTCCAACCAAAAGACATAGAGTGGCTGAATGGATACAAAAACAAGACCCTTGTATATGCTGTCTACAAGAAACCCACTTCAGACCTAGGGACACATAAAGACTGAAAGTGAGGGGATGGAGAAAGGTACTCCATGCAAATGAAAATCAAAAGAAAGCGGAGTAACAATACTCAAATCAGGTAAAATAGACTTTAAAATAAAGAGTGTGAGAAGAGATAATGAAGGACACCACATAATGATCAAGGGATCAATCCAAGAAGGAAACATAGATATTAGAAATATTTATGCACCCAACATAGGAGCACCTCAATACATAAGGCAAATGCTAACAGCCATAAAAGGAGAAATCGACAGTAATAGTGGGGGACTTTAACACTCCACTTACACCAACAGACAGATCATCCAGACAGAAAATAAATAAGGAGACACAAGCTTTAAATGACACAATACACCACATAGACGTAATCAATATTTTTAGGACATTCCACCAGGAATCAGAAGAATACACTTTCTTCTCAAGTGCACATGGAACATTCTCCAGAATAGATCAAATCTTGGGTCACAAATCAAGCCGTGGAAAATTTAAGAAAATTGAAATCATATCAAGCATCTTATCCGACCACAACACTATGAGATTAGAAATCAATTACAGGAGAAAAACAGTAAAAAATACAAACACATGGAGGCTAAACAGTGTGCTGCTAAATAACCAAGAGATCACTGAAGAAATCAAAGAAGAAATAAAAAAATACCTAGAAACAAATGAAAATGACAACATGACTATCCAAAACCTATGGGACGCAGCAAAAGCAGTTCTAAGAGGGAAGTTCATAGCAATTCAAGCTCACCTCAAGAAACAAGAAAAATTTCGAGTAAACAACCTAACCTTACACCTAAAGCAACTAGAACAAGAAGAACAAAGAAAACCCAAAATTAGTAGAAGGAAAGAAATCATAAAGATCAGAGCAGAAATAAATGAAATAGAAACAAAGCTATAGCAAAGATCAATACAACTAAAAGCTGGTTCTTTGAGAAGATAAACAAAATTGATAAACCTTTAGCCAGACTCATCAAGAAAAAAGGGGAGAGGACTCAAATGAATAAAATTAGAAATGAAAAAGGAGAGATTACAACTGACACTGCAGAAATACGAAAGATCATAAGAGACTACTACAGGCAACTATATGCCAATAAAATGTGCAACCTGGAAGAAATGGACAAATTCTTGGAAAAGTGCAACCTGCCAAGATTGAACCAGGAAGTATTAGAAAATATAAACAGAACTATCACAGGCTTCACAGGCGAATTCTATCACACATTTAGAGAAGAGTTACCCCTATCCTTCTCAAACTCTTCCAAAAATTGCGGAGGGAGGAACACTACCAAACTCGTTGTACAAGGCCACCTTCACCCTGACACCCAAACCAGACAAAGCTATCGCAAAAAAAGAAAAGTATAGACCAGTATCACTGATGAACATAGATGCAAAAATCCTCCACAAAATACTAGCAAACAGAATCCAGCAACACATTAAAGGGATTGTACACCATGATCAAATGGTATTTATTCCAGGGATGCAAGGATTCTTCAATATACGTAAAACAGTCAATGTGATACAGCATAATAACAAATGAAAGAATGAAAACCATATGATCATCTCGGTAAATGAAGAAAAAGCTTTTGACAAAATTCAACACCCATTTATGAAAAAACGTCTCCAGAAAGTGGACATAGAGGGAACCTACCTCAACATAATAGAAGCCATATACAACAACCCACAGCAGAGATCATTCTCAATGGTGAAAAGCAAATCATTTCCTCTGCGTTTAGGAGCAAAACAAGGAGGTCCACTCTTGCCACTATTATTCAACATAGTTTTGGAAGTCCAAGCCACAGCAATCGGAGAAGAAAAAGGAATACAAATTGGAAAAGAAGAAGTAAAACTGTCACTGTTAGCCAATGATGTGATACTACACATAGAAAATCCTAAAGATGCCACCAGAAAACTACTAGAACTAAACAATGCATTTGGTAAGGTTGCAGGATACAAAATTAATGCACAGGAATCTATTGCATTCCTCTATACTAACAATGAAAAATCAGAAAGAGAAATTAAGGAAACAATCCCATTTACCGTCGCAACAAAAAGAATAAAATACCAAGGAATAAACCTACCTAAGGAGGCAAAAGACCTGCCCTCAGAAAATTATAAAACACTGATGAAAGAAATGAAAGATAACATAAACAGATGGAGAGATATACCATGCTCCTGTATTGGAAAAATCAATATTGTGACAATGACTATACTACGCAAAGCAATCTACAGGTTCAGTGCAGTCCCTATGAAATTACCAATGGAATTTTTCACAGAAGTAGAACAAGAAATTTTATAATTTGTGTGGAAACACAAAAGACCCCGGATAGCCAAAGGAATCTTAAGAAAGAAAGACAGAACTGGAGGAATCAGGCTCCCAGACTTCAGACTATACTACAAAGCTACAGTAATCCAGACTGTATGGTACTAGCACAAAAAACAGAAATATAGATCAATGGAAGAGGATAGAAAGCCCAGAGATAAACCCACGCATATAGGGTCACCTTATCTTTGACACAGGAAGCAAGAATATACACTGGAGAAAAGACAGCGTCTTCAATAAGTGGTGCTGGGAAAAATTGATAGCTACATGTAAAAGAATGAAATTAGAACACTCCCTAATACCATACACAAAAATAAACTCAAAATGAATTCAAGACCTAAATGTAAGACCAGACACTGTAAAACTCTTAGAGGAAAACATAGGCAGAACACTCTATTACATAAATCACAGCAAGATCCTTTTTGAACCACCTCCTAGAGTAAGGGAAATAAAAGCAAAAATAAATAAATGGGACCTAATGAAATTTAAAAGCTTTTGCACAACAAAGGAAACCATAAACACGACGAAAAGACAGCCCTCAGAATGGGAGAAAATATTTGCAAACGAAGCAGCTGACAAAGGATTAATCTCCAATATATACAAGCAGCTCATGCAGATCAATATCAAAAAAAAACAAACCAATCCAAAAATGGGTGGAAAATCTAAATAGACATTTCTCCAAAGAAGACATACAGATGGCCAACAAATGCATGAAAAGATGCTCAACATCACTAATCATTAGAGAAATTAAAATCAAAATCGTATTGAGGTATCATCTCACACTGTTCAGAATGGCCATTATCAAAAAATCTACAAACAATAAATACTGGAAAGGGTGTGGAGAAAAGGGAACCCTCTTGCACTGTTGATGGGAATGTGAATTGATACAGCCACTATGGAGAACAGTATGGAGGTTCCTTAAAAAACTAAAAATAGAACTACCATATGACCCAGCAATCTCACTACTGGGCGTATACCCTGAGGAAACCGTAATTCAAAAAGAGACATGTACCACAATGTTCATTGCAGCTCTATATTTACAATAGCCAGGATATGGAAGCAACCTAAGTGTCCATAGACAGATGAATGGATAAAGAAGATGTGGCACATATATACAATGGAATATTACTCAGCTATATAAAGGAATGAAATTGAGTTATTTGTAGTGAGGTGGATGGACCTAGAATCTGTCATACAGAGTGAAGTAAGTTAGAAAGAGAAAAGCAAATACCATATGCTGACACATATATGCTGAATTTTAAAAAGCAGTCCTGGTGAACCTAGTGGCAGGGCAGGAATAAAGATGCAGACATAGAGAATGGACTTGAGGGCACATCAGGGGAAGGGAAAGCTGGGATGAAGTGGGAGAGTAGCATTGACACACATACCCTACCAAATGTAAAATGGATGTCTAGTGGGAAGCTGCTGCATAGCACAAGCAGATCAACTCAATGCTTTATGACGACCTAGAGGGATGGTGTAGGGAGAGTGGGAGGGAGGCTCTAGAGGGAGGGGATATGGGGATGTATATATACATATGGCTGTTTCACTTTGTTATACAGCAGAAACTAACACAACATTGTGAAGCATTTATACTCCAATAAAGATGTGGAAAAAAAAAGATTGTAAGGGTATCAGGGGACATTTATTCCAGCTAATTTTCTTACAGTTGAGGAGAGGATAAGTGATTAATATAAAGTCTAAAACTAATTACTGGAAAACTAAGACTAGAATTCAATTTCCTTTACTTGAAAATCTAATATTTTTTCATATCATTAAAAATTTTTTCAATAACAACTGTCTTAAGATTTTTCCTATACTTTTAGTCTTCTGGAATTTATAAGTGTGATAATGTATATAATTATTATATTGATTTGTTATCTTCTTATTTTTGTTGCTTCCCAAAGTATGACATTTAGTCTTGCCTGAGAGCACAGTCATTTGTTCCAGGAAGAAAATCCACAAATGACCCCACTCTCCTTAAATCATGGTGGGGTGCATAGGGGTCTAAGAGGCTGCACTCTGCCAGTTTATCGAAACTCTTCACTGAGCCATTATTGCTAGGTACCCTGTGGAGTGAGAAAGGTACCTTGCAAGATGCTGGAGAGTGACAGTGACTCTCTTCTGTGGCTCACTCTAGCGTACATTGAGCAAGAGTTCTCTTCTCATAGATGCTCAAAAATATAATTCACTTGCTCTCTGAGAATTCTTGTTGCCCCCAGCTGATTAAGTGAATCTCTGCTATGGGATAAAACTAGCTCAGAAGTTGTTTTTTAAAAATTTCCAATTCTACAGTTTAATAAATCCTTCAGGCCATATTTTTTCCTTTCAAGGCAAAGCTTTTGCTACTCAGAAACCTCTTTCACAAGTTTTAAAAATCTTTATTGTGGTATAATATGTATAGAATAAATTCAGCTGTTTCAAGGGTATAATTTAATAAATTTTTGTACATTTACTGAAGGTGTGACTATCAACACAGTACAATTTTAGAACATTTTCATTAACCTAGAAGCATCCCTTATGCCAACTTGCATTCAATCCCATCCCCCACTGTCTAGATTCAGGCAACTCTAAGTTCTGTTTCTAAATATTTCTCTTTTCTAGATAATTCATATCAGTAGAATCACACAATATGTGGTCTTTTGCATCTGACTTCTTTCACTTAATGTAATGTTCTTTAGGTTATTACAGACATTCTGATAGGAATTGCATAATATCTATAGATCAACTTGGACACAACTGCTATCTTAATAACTTTAATATCTTAACTTTTATATATTAATAACTGTTTCTAATTAATGTGAATTTTCTCTTTACCGAGATCTTCTTCTTTGCAATAATGTTTTCTAGTTTTCAGTGTAAAAATTTTGAACTTTAAAAAAATGTACTTCTAAGAATTTTATACTTCATGATACTTGATTATGGAATTGTTTTAATTTCAAATTATTCTTTCCTGGTGTATAGAAATGTAATAGATTCAATTTTTAAATATTTGGTTGATTCACAGATGCATTAATCTGTGCCTTAGCTTGCTTTCTGGGAAGACTTTTAATTATTAAATCAATTCTTTTACTTTTTAAACTTATTTTACTTAGGTTTATTCAGATTTGAGTTAGTTTCAGTAATTGAGTCTTTCTAAAAATATTATTTAGCTTATGTCAACTTTATACACTTATTAGGACTTGTTTTATATTTTACATGTGGTTCATAATAGGGAATATGGTACCATTACTTTGTGCTGGGATTGTAAATTATAATATATGTCTATATGCTTTAAGACCATAAAACAATATATACACGTATTGTTTCATGGAATTGCTGTATAAATCTGTTGAGAAACAAGAGAAGTATGCAATCATGCTGTATTTTATATTCATTTACATAACTGCATTTACCAGTGCTATGTGCTTTTTCATGTGAGTTCCAGTTAGTTTCTGGTATCTCTTGCCTTCAGCCTAAAGAGCTTCTTTTAGTATTTATCATAAAGCAGGTCTGTCAGCGACAGATTTCCTCAGCATTCATTTATCTCTGAAATGCTTTGTTTTACCTTAATTTTTGAGATAGTATTTTTATGGAGGAATAGTTGACTTACAATGTTATATTAGTTTAAGGTGTACAAAATAGTCACTCGATATATTTATAGATTATACTCTAAAGTTATTGTAAAACATTGGCTCTATTTCCTGTGCTGTACTTATATCCTTGTATCTTATTTATTTTATACATAGAAGTTTTTACACTTAATCTCTTACTCCCATCGTTCCCCTTCTCCCATCTGTCTCTGCACTGGTAACCACTAGTTTGAGTCTGTATCTATGTTTCTGTTTTGTTATATTCATTTGTTTCTGTAATTTTTTTGGATTTTACATATGCATGAAAACATACTGTATTTGTCTCTCTCTGTCTGACTTATTGCACTATGCACCCTCCACATCTATTCATGTTGTTGCAAATGACAAACTTTCCTTTTTTGTGGCTGAGTATTATTCCACATTACTTTATCAGTTCATATGTTGATGGACATTTAGGTTGTATCCATATTTTTTCTATTATAAATAATGCTGCTGTGAACTTTGGGGTCCATATAGCTTTTCAAATTAGTGTTTTGTTTGCTTCAGATATATACTCAGGAGGGGAATTTCTGAGTCACATGGTAGTACAATTTTAGTTTTTTGAAGATTCGCCATACTGTTTTCCATAGTGGCTGCACTAATTTACAGTCTTTTCAACAGTGTGCTAGGGTTCCCTTTCCTCTACATCCTTGCCAACAATTTGTTATTTATTGTCTTTTTAACTAAAAACTTCTGCCAGGTGTGAGGTGATATCTCATTGTGGTTTTGATTTGCGTTACCCAGATGATTAGTAATATTGAGCATCTTTTCATGGCAATCTGTATGTATTCTTTGAAAAAATGTCTATTCAGGTCATCTGCCCATTTTTTATTGGGCTGTTTGTTTTTTTGATATTGAATTGTATGAGCTGTTAGTATATTTTTGATATTAACCCCCTATCAGTCATATTATTTGCAAATACCTTCTCTCATTCAGTAGGTTGTCTTTTCATTTTGTTGGTGATTTCCTCTGTTGTGAAAAACCTTTTAAGTTCAGTTAGGCCCCATTGTTTATTTTTGCTTCTGTTTACCTTGCCTGAGGAGACAAATCTAAAAAAATATTTCTAGGACTTATGTCAAAGAATGTACTGCCTATGTTTTCTTTTAGGAGTTTTATGTTTTTCAGTTATACATTTAGGTCTTTAATTAGGTCTTTTAAGAGGGGCTAGAGCCAGAGCAAGGAGTCTATTTTACATATGGTGTGAGAAAATATTAGTGATTTAAGTTTAAACACATTCTAAAAGGTCTCCATTTTTACTCCTCCTCCCACATTTTATGTCATGTTTTAATGTCATGTTTTATGTATTTATGCCTGTCCCTTAACTGTTTATTGTAATTATATTTGATTTTACAATTTTTGTCTTTTAAGCTTAACAGTAGCTTATTTAAGTGGTTGATCCATAGCCTTTACAATATTTTACCCAGGTGACTTTTTCCTTCCTATATTTTCTTATCTCTTTTTATATCCTTTTTCCACTTAAAGAAGACTTTTTAACGTTTCTTGTAAAGTCAGTTTAGTGGCGATGAACTATTTTAGTTTTTGCTTGTCTGGGGAGCTCTTTATGTCTCCTTCAATTCTGAATGATAACCTTGCAGAGTAGAGTATCCTAGATTATAGGTTTTTTTCAGCATTTTAATTAGATTGTGCCACTCCCTTCTGGCCTGCAAAGTTACTGCTGAAAATCAGCTTCTAGCCCAATGAGGGCTCCTTTGTATGTGACTCTGTTTTTCCCTTGCTGACTTTAAAATTATTTCTTTAACTTTGCCATTTTAATTGTGATATGTTTTGGTGTGGGTCTGTTTGGGTTCATTTTGTTTGAGACTCCCTGTGCTTCCTGGTCCTGGATATCTGCTTTCTATCTCCAGTTAGGGAAGTTTACAGCCTTAATTTTATCAAATACATTTTCTGCCCTTTTTTCTCTTCTTTTTCTGGGCCCCCCTATAATGCTAATGTTAGTATGCTTGATGTTGTCCCAGACTTTCTTTAAACTCTTCTCATTAAATTTTTGTTTGCTTTTTGCTGGTCTGATTGGGTGATCTCCACTATTCTATCTTCCATGTCATTTATGCATTCTTCTATGTCATCTAATCTGCTGTTAATTTTAGTGTATTTTTTATCTCAGTTATTGTATTCTTCAGATCTGACTGGTTCTTTTCCATATTTTCTAGTTCTTTGAAGTTCTCACTGTGTTCATCTATTGTTTTCTTGAGTTCAATTTACATTGTTATTACTATTGCTTTGAACTTTTTCTCAGGTAAATTATTTCTTTCTGCTTCATTAGAATGCTTTTCCTGGAGTTTTGTCTTGTTCTTTGGTTTGAAATATATTCCTCTGTCTTCTTGTTTTGTTTTACTTTCTCTGTTTGTGTCTATGAAATTAGGTGAAACAGTTACCTATTCCAGTCTTGAATGCATGTTCTTGTGTGTGGCAATCTTATGCAGTCTGCATGTGCCCAGTGGCTTTGGTGGGAGAGGTGGCTCTGAAGTGAGCTGTCATAGGCCGTCTCTTCTCCCAGTGTTCTCTGGCAGCCATTGCCTTGGTGAGAGGTAGGGCTGGAGTCAGAGGGGCTAGAGCCAGAACAAGGTGTCAGCCAGGGCTTCTCCCTGGCATGATTTCAGTCTCTGTGTTGTTTGGAGGTATGGATGGAGCCTGAGGGCTTGGGGCCATACTTCTGTGCTGGCCTCTTTTTCTTCAGTGCTTGTGCACTGGGTAGAGGCATGGTTGTGGCTCAAGGAATTGCAGCTGTGCTTCTGAGCCGGCTGTTTTTTCCCAGGTGCATGTGTGCATGTGCCACAGTGATGGCAGTCTTTGCTGTGGCTGGAAGCAGGACTGGGGCCCGAGCTAACTCTTCTCTTTCCCTGGTGTATGTGTGCATGTTGGCAACGGCGGTCTCTGTCTCAGCAAGGAGCAGTGTTGGAGCAAGAGGGGTTGGAGCGGGAGACTGGTGAGGGCTGTGGTGTGTGCTGGGGTGGTCCTGGCTGGCCAAGCAGTTCAAGCAGAATCAAGCAGTTCTCAATCTGCTGCCTCTGCGCTGGGACTGGGATCAAGCAGGTCTGCATGTGCACTGCTTAAGAGTGGAGTCTTGGTTTCTTATAGCCCTCTGGTAAGGCCCACTTGTTTTTAAACCAGCTAAGGGGGGCTTGTCTTTCTGGTGTTGTACCCCAGGGGTGGCATGACTGATAGGGAACTCGAAGCCCTTGCTCCTTAGGGAGGATCCCTGAGCCTCCTCTTCTTGTGCACCCACTAGGGGTGTGGGTCCCAACTATGTCACTTACCTCCCCTCCTGCTGCATTCCATGTTATTCTTTCATTACAGCCTTGGTTTCCGACGAGCTGTTCCGCTACTTTTCAGGTCATTCTCAGCAAGAGTTACTGTATATGTAGTTGTAGCTTTTATGTGTTCACAGAGGGAGGTGAGCTCAGGGTCTTCCTACTCCACCCTCTCGATCTCACCCCCTTAACCTTCCTTTTAAAATGCACTGTTTATTGTGATTTATCATCTATGTATGCCAGCAACTCCAGTATGCCTCATAGTCAGAACATCAGCATCCTCCCTTACACCTGTTCTGCCAGTTTCAAAACTCTCCTGTTAGTCTCCTTAAGTGTGTTTCTACAAAGATAGGTATAGGTAGGTAGGTAAGTAGATAGGTAGGTAGGTAGGTAGGTAGATAGATAGAGAGAGAGAGAGAGAGAGAGAGAGAGAAAGAGAGAGACAAGATCGAACTGGTAGTTTCTTCTGTGTGTCCGTCACTGAGACTGACACCATTTTCTGCAGATGATTCTTGAATTTGATCTTCTGTGATGTTATTATCTTTATCATCTGACACAAAAGACGTTCTAATTTATAGTTCTTAGTTGAAAACATAAAATATTAAATGGAAGTGTTATGTATTAATGGGGTAAGTGTCTGACCTTACTGTAATGCTATAAATTTATTTTAAACTTAAAATTTAAGTGATATTGAATTAAAGGAATCTAAAAAAATGAATATTTATCTTATGTATAATCATATACATTTATGTATAATAACTGTTAGTATTGCACTGTTGCATTTAGAAATGTCTTTATTCCTTTTCAATTCTTATGTCTATCTCTTCTTTCCTCTCACCCTCCCTTTTATATCTCAATTCTGCTATTCACATTCAAAACTATTTCTCTATTACTTGCATGCTGTTTTTTGCAATATTTGTAGTTCAGAGTTAATTTTGATGAATGTAATATTTGCATTGATGTCCTCCAACTATAACATCCTATGAGATTTCCCTCTTGCTATGGAATATTTTCTATTTATTCTAGACAACAATTCACCCCTAAGAATGGAGATGAAATTTGCTTTAATCAGTAGATTTCTTGCCAGGCACATACGCAAAGCTTCTTTTATCTCAAGTTCAAATGTTTGTTTTCTTCTAGCAATTGCTTGTGCTTTGCTGGTATTTATTCAGTGGCCCATAGCTTAGTTATATTATTTATAGTAAGAAGAAAAATTTCTGTGATTTCAGTTTAACTTTGCTTTAGTCTCAAATATTCATTTGTTTTGTGAAATGTGAGCACATAGTTTCTTATATCACACAATTGCAAATTTTTAATATAAGTAACTTTGAACATCATATTTAGTAACTGATTATATTTCTAATAGCCAAAATAGGCATATTAACTTTCTAGTAGTCATTGAAATTATTTCACTTCGATCTAATGTTAATAATATCCTTTATCATTCTCTACTTACGGAAAATCGAAGTTTAATGGAGTAGAAAGGCCTTGGTTAGCCACTACTCTGGAGATTTGGATAACTGCCTGGGAGTTCTAGATGTGTATGAATTAATATAGGCTATACTTTGCAATTTAAGTATTTAAAAAATTGTGTCATTATCTCTCACAATAATATTGTTTGCTTATTTCTATAGCTTTTATCAATACAAAATTTAAAATTAATATTTTATAATTACTTAACCTTGTGAAATAAGATCTATTGATACATTTGCCCCCTAAAATGTAAACAATTTTAAGTGATAATTGGCAATTCAATAAACTTCTTGATATTTACCCAAAGGTTTTGAAAACTTATATCCATACAACAATCTACACATGAATATTTATAACACCTTTATTTATAATTGCTAAAACTTGGAAGCAACCAAGAGGATCCTCAGTAGGTGAATGGAATAATAAACTGTCATACATCTAGACAGTGGAGTATTATTCAGCACTGAAACTAAATGAGTTATTAATCCATGAAAAAACATGGAGGAAACTTAATTGCATATAACTAAGTAAAAGAAGCTAATTTGAGAAGGCTACATACTGTACAATTCCAACTATATGACATTATGGAAAAGGCAAAACTATGGAGACAGTAAAAAGATCAGTGGTTGCCAGTGGTAAGGAGGGAGCAAGAGATGAACAGGAAGGGCACAGAGATTTTTCAGGGAAGTGAAACTATTCTTTATGATAATACAATGGTGAGTTGGTGTCATTATACATTTATTAAAACACACGGAATGTAAAACACCAAAAATTAACCCTAATGTAAACTGTGGACTTTGGGTGATAAGGATATGTCAGTGTAGGTTCATCAGTTGTAATAAATGTACCACTCTGGTGCAGGATGTTGATAGTGGATGAGGGTGTTCATGTGTGGGGACAGGAGATATAGGACAAATCTCTGTACTTTCTGATCAGTTTTGCTGTGAACCTAAAACTGCCCTAAAATATGAAGTCTGTTTTTTAAAAAGTAACAGTGGAAAAAATCAGAAATATGTATCTTATAAAGAATTTATCCTTGGGAATTCTCTGGCGGTCCAGTTGTTAGGGCTCTACATTTTCACTGCCAAGGGTGTGGGTTCGGTCCCTCGTCAAGGAACTAAGATCTCGCAAACTGCACATCATGGCCAAAACTAAAAACAAAAAAGAATTTATCCTTTCTGGAACTTATAGTTTAATTCAGATTGTACAATTAGATCATAGAATATTCACCCTACTCCTTCATTAACCAGTATTAGAAATATTTATAAGAAAAAATATGTTGGACCTGGAAGATATCATGATGAATGAGGAATATTTTCTGCCCTTAAGAAGTCTACCACCAAATATTATCTGGGGAAAATCAAATTTTAAGTTATTAAAAAGTGAAGGGAAAATATAATATTAGATATACAAAAAGTGCTTTGGAACCAAGAAGAACAATCTGTTGTTGTACATTGGGGAATTTGAACCTATAGATATTTTAATTGAGTGGAAATAACTTCATGGCCAGTTAATCTTTTGTAAGGACTTCATGCGTGTCTTTATTTTCACAGAAAGATCTCTTACGTAGACCATGATATTTTCAATTATGAGTGACCCTTTACCATGTACCACAGGGAAGACAGTCAAGGGTTTATTAGGAAATGTCCTTAAAAATGGGATAGGCTGGGCTTCCCTGGTGGCGCAGTGGTTGAGAGTCCACCTGCCGATGCAGGGGACACGGGTTTGTGCCGCAGTCCGGGAAGATCCCACATGCCGCGGAGCGGCTGGGCCCGTGAGCCATTGCCGCTGAGCCTGTGCGTCCGGAGCCTGTGCTCCGCAACGGGAGAGGCCACAACAGTGAGAGGCCCACGTACCGCAAAAAAGAAAAAAGGATAGGTTGATAGTAGAGGGAAATCAGACAACAAGAAAACAATAACTAATTCTTCCTATTCTTGTTCAAAAATATTCACTTTCTTCTTTAAATATCTTTCCTTTTTTTTTTTTTTTCCATTTGTAGGCATAGAAGAAGTATTTAAAACTTCTGACTGTCGTGGGCAATAAATCTCTCTGATTAGTTCATATTTTCAAACTTTTCTAGAGTAATGAATAAAGACCAGTATGAATCTCTAGCAAGAGCTCTTGATGCAATTTTGTCCTGAGTCTAGAGGCTTTAGAACAAGTGATACATATAATAAATTTTTTATATTAAGTTGATGAGTCCAAAAAGGTATGTTCTTTTAAATGCAGGTTCCCATAAAGTCTTTAGTTAAACAATGAGTGGTAATAGGTTAAAATTGATGATAAAATGCATCTGGTTATTTTCACGTTTATTATAGACTTCACAAGTAATTAAAAATAGTGTTCAGTGTTAAAACACTAATGCTAACCACTTAAGTTATATTTTCATAAGTTATCAGACAAGGCTTTTTCTTCAGTTAATCATGATGCATTCACTAAGATGTCAGTGTTCACCTTGCAAAACTATGCCATAATTGCAGAAACTTTATCTAGATAGAAATTTACCATAGCTTGGCACAGAGGAAGCACAAAATAAATGTAATCTATTTTGTTTTGTTTTGAAAAACATAATGCATGTTTTTCCCATTTTCCACTGGAGCTGTTAAAATGTTAATTATTTAAGCTTCCCTGCTTGTTGATATCAACACTTCACTTACGTCACTTATGTATTTTTTTCTCAGTAGTTTCTTCTAAGGATCGATCATGCCTTTAATATCTAAGTAATTTTTGCCTAACCCCATGTCTCAAATACTTTCTGTTTTATTGTAAAAGTTTCATAGTTTTCAGTCATATATTCAGGTGTCTTGCCTATCTTGAGTTAAATTTTGTATATGTTGTAGAAATGTGTAGAAAGTCTACTTTTTTTGCATATGAATATCCAATTTTTCTAGCACTATTTCTTGAACTTAATATTCTTTCTCCATTGAGTTGTGTTTCCACCTTTGTCAAAAGTCAGCTGACTTTGTGAGTCTGTTTCTGGTGTCTCTTATCTGTTCCAGTGATCTGTATTCCTATCATATAACAAATACATTTTGCCACCAGCAATGATTGAGAGATTCTGTTGCTTCAGATCCTCATCAGTGTTTGGAGTTTAGACATTCCAATAGGTGTGTTTTGTTTTCACACTGCTGTTCTATCTTTAAGTTATTAGTGACATATGATGTTGAGAACCTTTACATATGCTTATTTGCCATAAGTGTATCTTATTTGGTGAGATATTTGGTAAGAACTTTGGTCATTTTTTAATTGGGTTTATTTTCTTATTATTTGTATATTTTGGTACAAATCATTTATCAGATATGTCAAAAATATATCACCTCTATTGAAAGTCAGATGATTATATTCATGAGTATTTCTGGGCACTCTGTTCTGTTCCATTGTGTTTGTTAGTCTCTTTCTGGGTTCTCTATTCTATCCTCTAATTTTTTTTGGCAATATTACCCTGTCTTGATTAATGCAACTTTATAGTAAATCTTAAATTCAGATAGTGTCAGACCTCAACTTTGTTCTTCTTTTAAATATTGTGTTTGCTATTCTGGGTTTTGCATTGTTGCATAAACTTCACAGTTAGTTTACTGATATCCAGAAAGTAACTTGCTGGGATTTGACTGGGATCACATTGAATCCATACCTCAGTTTGGGAAAAATGGCATCTTAACAATATGGAGTATTCCTATTCATGAATATGGAATATCTCTCCATTTATTTAGGTCTTTTTAAAAATTTCTTTTATCAGAGTTTTGTAGTTTTTCTCATGTTGATATTGTACATACTTTGTTGAATTTATACGTAAGTATTTCTCTTTTTTGGATGCTAATGTAAATGGTATTGTGTTTTAAATTTCAAGTATCAATTCTTTTTGCTGGTGTATAGGAAAGCAATGCTTTGTGTATATTAATCTTGTATCCTGCAAATGTGCTATGTATACTCGTTAGTTCTATGAGTTTTTTGTTGACTCTTTGGTATTTTCTACATAGGTAAATCATGTCATCTGTGACAAACAGAGTTTTAATTTCTTCCTTTCCAATCTGTATACTGTTTATTTTATTTTATTGCCTTATTGCATTAATACGGATTTGTAGTACTATGTTAAATAAGATTGGTAAGAGTGGACATCTTGCCTTCTTTCTGATCTTAGCAGGAAAACATCGAATTTCTCACCACCTAAGTGTGATGTTAGCTGTAGGGTTTTTTGGTAGATGTTCTCTATCAGACTGAGGAAGTATTGCTCTTTGTTGAAATTTTTTATTGTGAATTGATATTGGGTTTTCTCAAATGCTTTACCTGTATCTATGAATATGATCATATGATTTTTTTGTTTCCTTTGGCCAGTTGATGTGATGGATTATATTAATTGATTTTCAAAAGTTGAGCCAGACTTGCATATGTGGAATAAATTCCATGTAGTCATGGTATACAATTATTTTTACATGTTCTTGAATTTGATTTGCTAATTTTTTGTTGAGGACTTTTGCATTTATGTTCATAGGATACATCAATGTGTGTATTTTTCATTTCTTCTAATATATTTGGTTTTAAGGTAGTGCCAACCTCATAGAATGAGTTAGGAAGTACTTCCTCTGCTTATCCATACTGGAAGAGATTGTAGAGAATTGGTGTTTTTACTTCCTTAAATGCTTGGTAGAATTCACCAGTGAAACATTCTTGGTGTAGTGAACATTTTGGTGTAGTGCTTTCTGTTGTGGAAAGTTATGAACTATTGATTCAATTTCTTTAATAGATATAGATATATTCAGATTATATATTTTTCCTTATGTGAGTTTTGGTAGATTATTTCTCCCAAGGAATTTTTTAACTTCTTCTAAGTTATCCAATATGTAGGCATAGAGTTGTTCATAACATTTCTTTATTATCCATTTAATGTCCATGGGATCAGTAGTGATAACTCCTCTTTCATTTCTTATGTTAGTAATTTGTGTCTTCTCTCTTTTTTTCTTGGTTAGCCAGGCTACATATTTAGCAATTGTATTCATCTTTGCAAAGAACCAGCTATGGTTTCATTGATTTTCTTTATTGATGTCCTATTTTCAATTGCATTGATTTCTGCTTTAGTTTTTATTATTTCTTTTAATCTGTTTATTTATATTTAACTTTCTCTTCTTATTCTAGTTTCCTAAGTTGGAAATCTATAGTACTGATTTTAGATCTTTCTTCTTGTCTAATATATGCATTCAGTGCCATAAAATTCCCTCTAAGTAATGTTCAGTGCATCTCACCAATTTTCATAAGTTGCAATTTCATTTTTAAATAGATTTGTAAAATTTCAGATAGATTGGAAGTCAACCAAGCGCTTGATACTAGATTAACAAGTTATCTCTTGCTTCATAACAAGTCACCTAAAATTTAGCAGATTAAATAATTAACATTAATTACCATACAGTTTTTCAGGGTCAGGAATCTGAGAGCAGCTCAGCTGCATAATTCTGTCTCAGGATCTCTCAAACTATTTCAGTCTGGCTGTTAGTCTGAGATGCATTCATCTCAAGGCTCAATTTAAATTTAGAGAATCTTCTTCCAAGTTTACTGATATGGTTAAGTAAGCTTTAGTTTCTTAATGGACGTTGGTCTAAGGCTTAAGTTCCTTGCTATGTGAACATGTCCATAAGAATTCTCACAAAGTGACAGATTGATTTCCTCCTAGCAAATCATTAAATAGAGTTAATGAGCTAAGGAGCGAACTCCAGGGATGGAAACCTGTCTCTTATACCTTAATCTCTGAAGCAACATACCATTACATTTATTTGCCATTTGCTGTTAGTCACAGAGACCAGTCCTGGTATCACGTGAAAGGGTGTGGATACTAGATGTGGAGATTACTGAGGGCCACCTTGAAGACTGGCTAGCTTTGGTATCTTGGTTGTTTGTGGCCACTTTGGCGAAAATGAAAATATCTGATAAAGAATTAGAGGCTACCAGGTCTGCCAAGCCATGGCGGATGATGGTGTCTATAAAAAGGAGGGAAGTGATGCTAAAAGTAAATTGAGTGGGTATTTCCTTCAATGGGAAAACAACCCCATCTGCCTGATAACACAGTAGAGACCATGCAACTCATTAAGGAAGAGGATCAAGTGATAGTCAAAAGACAGGGTAATGAGTCAAAGAGTTGAGTCATTTTGTGGACTGACCTTAACAGCTTCCTGGTGAGCCGCTGCTGAAATGTATTTTATACATTTATGCAAAAATATTTATATATTGGTGACTATAGTGAACTGTATGTTTGCTTCCCCCAAGTTCATACTTTGATATCTCTGATGGCATAGGGAGGTGAAGACTTTGGGAGATAATTGGTCCATGAAGGTGGAGCCTTCAAGAATGGGAGTAGGGCCTTATAAAAGGGACCCCAGAGCACTTTCTCTCACCCTTTTTCCACCATGTGAGGATACAATGAGAAGTCAGATGTCTGCAGCCTGGAAGAGGGCTTTCACTACAACCCAACCATGCTGGCAGTCTGCTGTCAGATTTCCAGCCTCCGTAACTGTGGGAAATCAACTTCTATAGTTTATAGCCCACCCAATCTAAGGTCCTTTGTTATAGCAGCCTGAATTGACTAAGATACCAAGAAGTAGGGGTGCTGCTGGAACAAATACCTAAAAATATGGAAGAGGCATTAGAAGTGGGTAATGGGTAGAGGGCAAAAGAATTTTGAGGTGCATGTTATTAAAAGCCTAGATTGCTCTGAATTTTATTTATTTATTTATTTATATTTTTTTATTTAAAAAAATTTTTGGCTGCGTTGGGTCTTCGTTGCTGCGCATGGGGTTTCTCTAGTTGAGGTGAGTGGGGGCTACTCTTCGTTGCAGTGCACAGGCTTCTCCCTGCGATGGCTTCCCTTGTTGTGGAGCACGGGCTCTAGGCATGTGGGCTTCAGTAGCTGTGGCTCGTGGGCTCTAGAGCGCAGGCTCAGTAGTTGTGGCACACGGGCTTAGTTGCTCCACGGCATGTAGGATGTTGCCGGACCAGGGCTCGAACCCGTGTTCCCTGCATTGGCGGGTGGATTCTTGTCCACTGAGCCACCGGGTAAGTCCCTGCTCTGAATTTTTAAGGCAATTCTGGTGAGGGCTCAGAAAGAAAAGAAAAGAAGAGGGCTGTAGAGAAAGCTTACATTTTCTTAGAGAATATCTAAGTAATCATGAACAGAATGTTGGTGGAAATATGGACAATAAGGCCATTCTGGTGAGATTCCAGAAGGAAATGAGGAACTGTTACGGTCTCGCAAACACACCTGCCGTTGCTCCCGGGGAGGGAGCAGATTCAAAACAGAAACAAAAGCTTGCAGTAGGATTAGGTCATTTATTAAGCGCAGAAACACAAACCGATCGATCGGGGCCTCTCCCAAAAGAAGGGTGAGACCCCTCGCTCAGAGGGTGATTTGGTTTTATACCCCCTTGTAAACAGGATGTTCATCTTAATTTCAAACAAAAGAACTGATCGAGCGTCTCCGAAACCCACTTTTCCCGTTCACGGCAGGCTGGCAAGCCAAGCTCAATTTCACAGAAGCCAAGTCATGTGGTTAGCAATAAAGCAGTTACAGCACAAACAGTTTTTGGAAAAGAACATATTATTTATACCAGGTATTTGAATTGTATGTTCTGGGACATCGTGTCCCGCCACAGAACATGTTATTGGACAGTGGAGAAAAGGTGATCCTTGTTATAAATTAGCAAAGAACTTGGTTGAATTGAGCTCATGTTCTAGTGTTCAGTAGAAGATTGAACTTGTGAATGATGAAGTTGGATATTTAGCTGAGAAGATTTCTAAGCAAAGTGTTGAAAGAGCACCTTGTTTCTCCTGAATGCTTATAAAAAGGGATGAGAAGACAGAAATGACTTGAAGACAGAATTATTAAGGAAAAAGAAACTGGAACTTAAAGATTTGGAAAATTCTTAGCCTTCTCGTATTGCAAAAAATGAGAAAATGTGCTTGGTAGAGAACATTAAGGATGTGTTCAATGAGTCTTTGATAAAGAGATTGGTATGTTTATGAATCACAGACTTAAAGGCTATCTCAGCAGAAGCCAAGAGCTATTCTTTAACACACAAAGCAAGGGAATAAGGACCACACAGAAGGCGATTCAGAGATGTCAGGGCTGCCACTCCCACCACAGGCCCAGTGTGCAAAGGCCAGGGGGTGGAGCAGTTTCAAAGGGTGAGGCTACCTCACCAGTGCAGGCAGGCCAGGATGCTTCCTTCCAGTGCCTCAGGTGTGAAGCACCCCCAGCGAGCTGGAGCACAGGCTGTGCCCAGTGGAGCCTAAGAGCAGGGCCACCAGGATCACAACCTAAGTCTGGGAGAGCCATGGAGGGGAGATGGTGTCCCTGTGGTTTTGGAGGGCGGAGTGTTGAGTAGAAGAGGATTATTCTCCAGGCTCAAGGTTTACTGTTTACCCTGTTAGGCTTTGGACTTACTTGAGAGTCATTATCCCTTTCTTCTTATCTGTTTTCCCTTTTGGATGGAAATGTCCCACCATTGTATTTTGGAAGCACACAACTTGTTTGGTTTCACAGATATACAGCTGGAGAGGAATTTTGCCTCAGGATGAACTGTACTTTGAGTCCACCCTTATCTGATTTAGATGATATGTAGATGAGATTTTGTTTTGGACTTCCGGCTTTGGAGTTGATGCTGGAATGAGTTAAGACTTTTGGGGCTATTGAGGTGGAATCAATGTGTTTTGCGTATGAGAAGGACATGAATTTTGTGGGTCCAGGGGCAAAAAGCAATGGCCTGAATATTTGTGTCCTGCCCAAATTCATGTTTAAATCCTAACCCCTAAAATATGGTATTAAGAAGCGGGGGCTTTGGTAAGTAATTAGTTCATGAGGTTAGGGCTCTCAAGAATGGGATTTGTGCCCTTATAAAAGTGTCATTAGAGAGCTCTCTTGCTTTCTTTATGCCATGTGAGAATATAATAAGTCTGCAGTCTGCAACCTGAAAGAGCGTCCTCACCAAAATCTGACCATGGTAGCAGCACCTTGATCTCAGACTTCCAGCCCTCATAACTATGAGAATACATTTCTATTATTTATAAGGCATCTAGTCTATTTAAAGAAATCTTTGAAAATGCAAGAGAGGAATCTATAGATCCTCTGTAAGTGCCAGTTAATATCACATGAAGTAGAAGGTGAATTATGATTCTGAGTAAGAGACTGTAAGAAAGAAACTTGAGACTGTTAGTGCTAATGGGTAAAATGCCCTTAGTGTGGTGAAGGAATTTTATTGGGATTATTGGACACTGGTACACAATGTAGTATCATACACAAACCTGTTGACTGAAAGGTAAAGACAATATAATTAAGTTAGGAGGGTATGGTGATGTAACTAGAAGACATAAAAGTAAAAATATGGCTCAGAGTAGGAGTTGAATGAAATTATTATGGGTTTTTATATAACCCATGCATGAATGTATTACTACAATAAATGCGATGTCTGAATGTAGTATGATAGGAATGGGTTTGCATGAAAGTCTGTTTGTCCCGTTTTAATTGGGCATTCTTGGTGGAATCTTTAGAATTACCCTAAAATATTTCTTTGTTTATTTTAAAACAATATAAAATACCTAGAGGTCATCAAGAACTTTTGCCTTAAATTTAAAATCATGTTAAATGAAATTATATTCATATCCACAAATCCCTTTTTTGGTGGCCTGTAAGAAAATATGGGCTGTAAGAAATCATATGGATCTTGAGGTTTAGTTATAGCCTACAGAGGATTAAATACATCTGTACCTCCAAATGTATCAGATGTGTTCAATATGGTATTAACAATTCAAGTTGGGCAATAAGTTAAAGGACATTGGTATTCTGTGACTGATTGGATTAACACTTTCTTCTTAATTTCTGTCTTGCAAGAAAATCAAAACCAGTTTGAATTCATGTGTGATGGACTCCAATACTTGTTTACCGCACTTTCTCAGGGATATGTAAGTTTACCTTCTTATGTCCACAACCTGGTGAGATGAGACTTAGATTTGGTTCAATTGAAAACTAAAGTTATTTGTTGTATTTATTATATACTGCTGATATTGCAACCTGAATATTAAGCTGTAAGGTCGGATCTTAACAAACGGCACCGCGAAACAGAGGAAAGCTTCAAGTGAGCTTTATTAGGGAGCGCTCCCGGGCGAGGTTCACTGGTCCGAGAGAAAGGGGCCAGAGAAGTCGCACCCGGGCGAGGGTTGGGCAAGATTTTATAGGGGAAGAAGGGAAAGGGGTGTGGTGAATCTGGGAGGGCGCAGGGTATTCTTATTTGGTGGTCTTTTTGGGTATCCTGGGAACCGTTAGTCCCGCCCCTCAAAAGGCGGGAAGGCTGGGCTGGGTTCAAAGTCCCCAGGTCAGTTCCTGGAACTGGGTGGTCCAGAATGTCTCCAGGGCAGTTTCTGGAACTGGGTGGTCCAGAGAATTTCGGTCTGATGCAACCTGTGAATCTGATTGTGTTCCCCTGCCTCGGGCCAGTTGGCCTTACATAAGCTAAAACTGAATTTTGAATAGTAGTTAAATGTACAACCACAGGCGGGTGGATATTGAGCTAAGATACAGGTCCCAAAATAAATGTTAAAATTATGAGGAATAACATAGGCCAGAGCATTAGAGATACTCTTCAAACAATCAAAAATAGGTTATTACCTCAGCCAGTTCTGAAATCAAAACAAGAGGCATAAGATTTGAATGAGTTGTTTGACTTGTGGAGACATCACCTGTCACATCTGGAAACTTTAATAGCCCGTATTCACAAATATGATGAAAAACTAGTAGACGTATATGGTGCTCTAAACAACTGCATGCTCTCCTAGAGGTTCAAAGAGCTATTACCCAGTTGATTCCTTCGGGTTCACACTACTCCAATGTTCAAATGACATTGAAAGCGTCAGCAATTTACACACAGACAGGAGCCTTTGGCAAAAGCCCGTGATTGCCAACCAGTGGTGACTGTGAGGGTTTTGGATTAGACAATTACCTGAGCTGGCCTCAGGATATAGTCCCTGTGAGAGGCAATTGCTAGTGTATTATTGAACTTCAATTGAAATTGTTTCTGTTACAGATGGAATTCAAAATATTTTAAGACCTGAAAAACGGATCATGTCTTGGGTTATGTAAGAGCAACATTCTAGAAGTGAGGGGGATGCATTCTCTAAATAGAAGGGGTTTATTCAATAATGTGTATAAGGGCATCACTGGGGGTACCCATCATAATTAAATAGGAAGCTCTTATGACTTCACGCCCTACATTAGGCCCCTCTGGTAACTTAATTGACTCACAGCTAAATGAATGGTTTTCTGTTTTTACCAGAAGATAGTAAACAAGTGACGTGGTTTGCACATAGTAGGTAGCTCAAGGGTAGAGGGCGAAAATTCTAACTAGGAGGCGACTGTATTGCAGTGTATTGTAATGCAGCTGTACATTGAAGAAGGAAAAGAAAATCTTCTCATTGGGTAGGACAACAATTGGAAATCCTCACAGCATTTTAGGAAAGGGACAGTAGCAATCAGTACATTAGGAGATGTCAACAGGGCAAAGCCTGCAGAAGTCATCCTCCATTGTTTGCAGCTGAAGGTCCAGATGGGTCTGGGCAGATTTAAGGAGCATTCAATTTAGAGTAATCTATGTCTGTGATGTATCTTGATGCAGCTGCAAGAACATTTGCAGTAATTCTAAAGTTTTAACTGTCTTTTGGTTTCCATTTGACAGATTTATCTATTACAGAGGGCACATTCTTAGGTAATAATGAGAACTGCGGCCTCCTAAATACATGCAAAGGACTTTGTCAGCAACGGAGATATGGAAACGTGTAACTTCTAAACTAATGATTTTTTTTGGCGGTACGCGGACCTCTCACTGCCGTGGCCTCTCCCGTTGCGGAGCACAGGCTCCGGACGCGCAGGCTCAGCGGCCATGGTTCACGGGCCCAGCCGCTCCGCGGCATGTGGGATCTTCCTGGACCGGGGCACGAACCCGTGTCCCCTGCATTGGCAGGCGGACTCCAACCACTGCGCCACCTGGGAAGCCCTAAACTAATGATCTTTTAAGAAAGATATCCACATATAATAGTTATAAGTATCTCCTGCTTTCCCAACTTGTTATAATAGCATGTGACCTAATGCTTATAGGTTATGTTTCGTAGATGGAAGGCAATGATCCAGGCAAAGCATAGTGGTAAACTGAAAGCAGTGTCATTTGGAGATGATTTGGAGCCCTGTGAGTCCTTTCCAGTATCCAACACTGTGTGATTGCTGCAAATACCATTTCTCTAGCGGTCGCCAGCTTCAAATTGCATCAAGTCTATTCCTGAAGTATGTGAACTCATATTAATACGTATCTCTACAGGGGAAGGCACTCTATAGACATTTTTGTTTTAGTATTTTAAATTGAGGTGAAATTCATGTAACATAGTATTAACCATTTTAAAGTAAACCATCCATCGCCATTCAATACATTTACCATGGTGTGCAGCCACTACCACTGTTTAATTCCAAAGCACTTGCATCAACCCACAGGGGAAACCCACACCATTAGGCGAGTACTCTCTATTGCCTCCTCTACCGCCACCCTAACTCCCGGCAACCACCAATCTGCTTTTTGTCCCTACTGATTTACCTGTTCTGGGTATTTCATATAACTGTAATCATGCAGTGTGTGACCTTTTGTGTCTAGCTTCTTTTACTTACTATAATGTTTCTGAGGTTCATCTACTGCTTGGTCCAGCACTATATTTGATGCTTGGGAAAAAGCACTGAATAGAGAAGATAAAAATTCATGCTCTCAGGAGTTTCCAGTTTTAGTAGCTAGAGAAGGTTAAGAACAACATCTACAACAAATAAAAATTTATATAAAATGTATAGGGTGGGAGACGGTGATAATTGATATGTGAAAAAAGAAAATATAAAGCCAACTAAGAAGTATTTGAGAGATGGAGTTATTGGTTGCAGTAGGCGTGGTTGTAGTAATAAGTAACTGGCAGAGCCAGGACTTTCGTTTTTTCATTTTTGTAAATTTTATTTAATTAATTTTTTTTATACAGCAGGTTCTTATTAGTCATCAGTTTTACACACATCAGTGTATGCATGTCAATCCCAATCGCCCAGTTCAGCACCCCACCACCCGCATCCCACCGCCGCTTTCCCCCTTGGTGTCCATACGTTTGTTCTCTACATCTGTGTCTCAGCTTCTGCCCTGCAAACCGGTTCATCTGTAACATTTTTCTAGGTTCCACATATATGCGTTAATATACGACATTTGTTTTTTTTTTTCTGACTTACTTCACTCTGTATGACAGTCTCTAGATCCATCCACGTCTCTACAAATGACCCAATTTCGTTCCTTTTTATGGCTGAGTAATATTCCATTGCATATATGTACCACATCTTCTTTATCCGTTCATCTGTCGATGGGCATTTACGTTGCTTCCATGACCTGGCTATTGTAAATAGTGCTGCAATGAACATTGGGGTGCATGTGTCTTTTTGAATTATGGTTTTCTCTGGGTATATGCCAGGAGTGGGATTGCTGGATCATATGGTAGTTCTATTTTTAGTTTTTTAAGGAACCGCCATACTCTTCTCCATAGTGGCTGTATCAATTTACATTCCCACCAGCAGTGCAAGAGGGTTCCCTTTTCTCCACACCCTCTCCAGCATTTGTTGTTTGTATAGTTTCTGATGATGCCCATTCTAACTGGTGTGAGGTGATACCTCATGTCGTTTTGATTTGCATTTCTCTAATAATTAGTGATGTTGAGCAGCTTTTCATGTGCTTCTTGGCCATCTGTATGTCTTCTTTGGAGAAATGTCTATTTAGGTCTTCTGCCCATTTTTGGATTGGGTTGTTTGTTTTTTTAATATTGAGCAGCATGAGCTGTTTATATATTTTGGAGATTAATCCTTTGATGATTCCTTTGCAACTATTTTCTCCCATTCTGAGGGTTGTCTTTTTGTCTTGTTTATGGTTTCCTTTGCTGTGCAAAAGCTTCTAAGTTTCATTAGGTCCCGTTTGTTTATTTTTGTTTTTATTTCCATTACTCTAGGAGGTGGATCAAAAAAGATCTTGCTGTGATTTAGATCAAAGAGTGTTCTTCCTATGTTTTCCACTAAGAGTTTTATAGTGTCCGCTCTTACATTTAGGTCTCTAATCCATTTTGAGTTTATTTTTGTGTATGGTGTTAGGAGGTGTTCTAATTTCATTCTTTTTCATGTAGCTGTCCAGTTTTCCCAGCACCACTTGTTGAAGAGGATGTCTTTTCTCCCATTGTATATCCTTGCCTCCTCTGTCACAGATTAGTTGATCATAGGTGTGTAGGTTTATCTCTGGGCTTTCTATCTTGTTCCATTGATCTATGTTTCTGTTTTTGTGCCAGTACCATATTGTCTTGATTAACTGTAGCTTTGTATGATAGTCTGAAGTCAGGGTGTCTGATTTCTCCAGCTCCGTTTCTTTCCCTCAAGACTCCTTTGTCTATTCGGGGTCTTTTGTGTCTCCATACAAATTTTAAGATGTTTTGTTCTAGTTCCGTAAAAAATGCCATTGATAATTTGATAGGGATTGCATTGAATCTGTAGATTGCTTTGGGTAGTGTAGTCGTTTTCACAATATTGATTCTTCCAATCCAAGAACATGGCATATCTCTCCATTTGTTGGTATCATCTTTAATTTCTTTCGTCAGTGTCTTATAGTTTTCTGCATACAGGTCTTTTGTCGTCTCCCTAGGTAGGTTTGTCCTAGGTATTTTATTCTTTTTGTTGCAATGGTAAATGGGAGTGTTTCCTTCATTTCTCTTTCAGATTTTTCATGATTAGTGTATACAAATGCAAGAGGTTTCTGTGCATTAATTTTGTATCCTGCTACTCTACGAAATTCATTGATTAGCTCTAGTAGTTTTCTGGTGGCATCTTCAGGATTCTCTATGTATAGTATCATGTCACCTACAAACAGTGACAGTTTTACTTCTTCTTTTCCAGTTCGTGTTCTTTTATTTCTTTGTCTTCTCTGATTGCCGTGGCTAGGACTTCCAAAACTATGTTGAATAATAGTGGCGAGAGTGGACATCCTTGTCTTATTCCTGATCTTAGAGGAAATGCTTTCAGTTTTTCACCATTGACAATGATGCTGGCTGTGGGTTTGCCATATTTGGCCTTTATTATGTTGAGGTAGGTTCCCTCTGTGCCCACTTTCTGGAGAGTTTTTATCATAAATGGGTGTTGAATTTTGTCAAAAGCTTTTTCTGCATCTATTGAGATGATCATATGTTTTTATTCTTCAATTTGTTAATATGGTGTATCACATTGATGGATTTGCGTATATTGAAGAATACTTGCATCCCTGGGGTAAATCCCACTTGATCATGGTGTGTGATCCTTTTAATCTGTTGTCGGATTCTGTTTGCTAGTATTTTGTTGAGGATTTTTGCATCTATATTCATCAGTGATTTTTGTCTATAATTTTCTTTTTTTGTGGTGTCTTTGTGTGGTTTTGGTATCAGGGTGATGGTGGCCTCATAGAGTGAGTTTGGGTGTATTCCTTCCTCTGCTGCATTTTGGAAGAGTTTGAGAAGGATGGGTGTTAGCTCTTCTCTAAATGTTTGATAGAATTCACCTGTGAAGCCATCTGGTCCCAGACTTCTGTTTGTTGGAAGATTTTTAATCAGTTTCAATTTCATTACTTGTGTTTGGTTTGTTCATATTTTCTATTTCTTCCTGGTTCAGTCTTGCAACATTATACTTTTCTAAGAATTTGTGCATTTCTTCCAGGTTGTCCGTTTTATTGGCATAGAGTTGCTTGTAGTGCTCTCTTAGAATGCTTTATATTTCTGCAGTGTCTGTTGTAACTTCTCCTTTTTCATTTCTAATTTTATTGATTTGAGTCCTCTCCCTATTTTTTTTTTTAATATTTATTTATTTATTTTTGGCTGCACTGGGTCTTTGTTGCTTTGCACAGGCTTTCTCTACTTGTGGGAATAGGGGGCTACTCTTCACTGTGGTGTGTGGGCTTCTCATTGTGGTGGCTTCTCCCGTTGTGGAGCACAGTCTCTGGACACGCAGGCTCAGCGGCCATGGCTCATGGGCCCAGCCGCTCCGCGGCATGTGGGATCCTCCTGGACCGGGGCACGAACCCATGTCCCCTGCATTGGCAGGTGGATTCCCAACCACTGCGCCACCTGGGAAGCCTCCCAGCCTTTAGTTTTATTGATCTTTGCTATAGTTTATTTCTGCTCTGATCTTTATGATTTCTTTCCTTCTGCTTACTTTGGGTTTTGTTTGTTCTTCTTTCTGTAGTTCCTTTAGGTGTAAGGTTAGATTGTTTATTTGAGATTTTTCTTGTTTCTTGCAGTAGGCTTGTATAGGCATAAACTTCCCTCTTAGAACTGCTTTTGCTGCATCCCATAGGTTTTGGATCGTCGTGTTTTCATTGTCATTTGTCTCTAGGTATTTTTTGATTTCCTTTTTGATTTCCTCAGTGATCTCTTGGTTAGTTAGTAACGTATTGTTTAGCCTCCAGGTGTTTGTTTTTTACGGATTTTTTCCCTGTAATTCATTTCTAATCTCATAGCATTGTGGTCAGAAAAGATGCTTGTTATGATTTCAATTTTCTTAAATTTACTGAGGCTTGATTTGTGACCCAAGATGTGATCTATCCTGGAGAATGTTCCGTGCACACTGGAGAAGAAAGTGTAATCTGCTGTTTTTGGATGGAATGTCCTATAAACATCAATTAAATCTATCTGGTCTGTTGTGTCATTTAAAGCTTCTGTTTCCTTATTTATTTTCATTTTGGATAATATGTCCATTGGTGTAAGTAAGGTGTTAAAGTCCCCCACTATTACTGTGTCACTGTCGATTTCCCCTTTTATAGCTGTTAGCAGTTGCCTTATGTATTGAGGAGCTCCTACGTTGGGTGTATATATATTTATAATTGTTATATATTCTTCTTGGATTGATCCCTTGATCATTATGTAGTGTCCTTCCTTGTCTCTTGTAACATTCTTTATTTCAAAGTCTATTTTATCTGATATGAGTATTGCTACTCCAGTTTTTGTTTATTTCCATTTGCTTGGAATATCTTTTTCCCCCGCCTCACTTTCAGTCTGTATGTGTTCCTAGGTCTGAAGTGGGTCTCTTGTAGACAGCGTATATATGGGTCTTGTTTTTGTACCCATTTAGCAAGCCTGTGTCTGTTGGTTGAAGCATTTAATCCATATACGTTTAAGGTAATTTTCGATATGTACGTTCCTATGACCATTTTCTTAATTATTTTTGGTTTGTTTTTGTAGTTCCTTTTCTTATCTTGTGTCTCCCACTTAGAGAAGTTCCTTTAGCATTTGTTGTAGCGCTGGTTTAGTGGTGCTTAATTCTCTTAGCTTTTGCTTGTCTGTAAAGCTTTTGATTTCTCCATTGAATCTGAATGGAATCTGAATGAGATCTTCGCCAGGTAGAGTAATCTTGGTTGTAGGTTCTTCCCTTTCATCACTTTAAGTATATCTTGCCACTCCCTTCTGGCTTGTAGATTTTCTACTTGTAGAAATCTACTTGTAGATTTTAACCTTATGGGAGTTCCCTTGTATGTTATTTGTCATTTTTCCCTTGCTGCTTTCAATAATTTTTCTTGTCTTTAATTTTTGCCAGTTGGTTTACTTTGTCTCGGCGTGTTTCTCCTTGGGTTTTCCCTGTATGGGACTCTCTGCACTTCCTGAACTTGGGTGGCTATTTCCTTTCCCATGTTACAGACGTTTTTGACTCTAATCTCTTCAAATATTTTCTCTGGTCCTTTCTGTGTCTCTCTTCTCCTTCTGGGATCCCTATAATGCGAATGTTATTGTGTTTAATGTTGACCCAGAGGTCTCTTAGGCTATCTTCATTTCTTTTCATTGTTTTTTCTTTATTCTGTTCTGCAGCAGTGAATTCCACCATTCTGTCTTCCAGGTCACTTACCCGTTCTTCTCCCTCAGTTATTCTGCTATTGATTCCTTCTACTGTAGTTTCATTTCAGTTATTGTGTTGTCATCTTTGTTTGTTTGTTCTTTAACTCTTCTAGGTCTTTGTTAAACATTTCTTGCATCTTCTCTTTGCCTCCATTGTTTTTCCAAGGTCCTGGATCATCTTCACTATCATTATTCTGAATTCTTTTTCTGGAAGGTTGCCTATCTCCACTTCATTTAGTTGTTTTTCTGGGGTTTTATCTTGTTCCTTCATCTGGTACATAGCCCTCTGCATGTTCATCTTGTCTATCTTTCTGTGAATGTGGGTTTTGTTCCACAGGCTGCAGGACTGTAGTTCTTGCTTCTGCTGTCTGCCCTCTGGTGGATGAGGCTATCTAAGAGGCTTGATGGGAGGGACTGGTGGTGGGTAGAGCTGACTGTTGCTCTGGTGGGCAGAGCCCAGTAAAACTTTAATCCACTTGACTGTTGATGGGTGGGGCTGGGTTCCCTCCCTGTTGGTTGTTTGGCCTGAGGCTACCCAGCACAGGGAGCCTACCTGGGCTCTTTGGTGGGGCTAATGGCCGACTCTGGGAGGGCTCACACCAAGGAGTACTTCCCAGAACTTCTGCTGCCAGTGTCCTTGTCCTCACGGTGAGCCACAGCTGCCCCCTGCCTCTGCAGGAGACCCTCCAAGACTAGCAGGTAGGTCTGGCTCAGTCTCCCCTGGGGTTACTGCTCCTTCCCCTGGGTCCCGATGCGCACACTACTTTGTGTGTGCCCTCCAAGAGTGGAGTCTCCGTTTCCCCCAGTCCTGTCAAAGTCCTGCAATCAAATCCCACTAGCCTTCAAAGTCTGATTCTCTAGGAATTCCTCCTCCCATTGCTGGACCCCCAGCTTCGGAAGCCTGACGTGGGGCTCAGAACCTTCACTCCAGTGGGTGGACTTCTGTGGTATAATTGTTCTCCAGTTTGTGAGACACCCACCCAGTGGTTATGGGATTTGATTTTATTGTGATTGCGCCCCTCCTGCCATCTCATTGTGGCTTCTCCTTTGTCTTCGGATGTGGGGTATCTTTTTTGGTGAGTTCCAGTGTCTTCCTGTCGACAGTTGTCCAGGAGCTAGCTGTGATTCTGGTGTTCTTGCAAGAGGGAGTGAGAGCACGTCCTTCTACTCCGCCATCTTGTTTCAGGGCCCAGGACTTTTAGAATGTAGAATTATACTATAAAAGAGAAGGAGGTAAGGCCACTGCTTAATTTTTCCTCCAGAAAAATGAAGTCTAGGAAATGATGTGGTGTGGAAGTGTGCCTAGTGTGCTCAAGAAATAGCAAGGAGGCCAGTGTGCCTGGACCCCAGAGAGCAGGTGAGAATGGTAGAGGGTTAGAGGCCTCGCTTGGAGGATGTAGCACAGATCATCTATACTGGCATCATGTTTTTCATTGTAAGGGCCTTGGTTTTTACTTTCAGTGAAATGGGAACTCGTGGGAGGATTTTGATGTGATCAAACTTATTCTTTACTTATCTAATTGCTTTATTAAAAACAGATTGTAGTTATATAGTAGATTTAATAATCCAGAGAAGAGATAATGATGTTTAAACTATGAGGTAGCATGGTGATGCTGAAGAACACATGTATTTTCAAGTATAGTTAACATAGTTTTCTGATTAATCGGTTGTAGTGAAGAAGAACAAAAAATCAGTCTGGTATTTTTGGCCAGAGCAACTGAGAAATGAAATTTTATGAGGAACATTTAGATATCCAATCACTGGAGGTAGAATTTGGGATGAGTGGTCTAATCTCTTGGAAGACTTGTGGTGGGAAAGCTTAGATTTTGCTCTGAACTATGAAAAATCAGAAGTATCCAAGCAGGAAGCTTAGCCAGGGGATCCGATAATGAAATGTGAGGTCATGATATACATTAGCCTGGCTTCACACTGAAAATGCCCAATGTCAGTATCCAAGATACTAGCACAGCACATGGAGGAGGTGTGGAATCTTGTAGATTTGAAATTTAATTGTCTTCCTGGGGGAGATTAGTCCCTCAGGGTCCCAACAGAGGAGAGATTTTGGAGAGTGTGGGAAGAGGAAGCCAGGCAGGTCTTGCCACTCCTTGTCTTAGAATAAGAGTTGGTAAATTATTGTCTTCAGGCAAAATTCAGCATTTCTTATGTGTTTGTAATAAAACTTTATTTTAACATAGTCACATGCATTTGTTTATATTTTGTCTGTGGCTGCTTTATTGCTACAAAGGCAGAGTTGAGTAGCTGCAAGAGAGACCATATGGTATACAAAGCCTAAAATATTTATTATTTGGTTCTTTACAGAAAATGTTTGCCGAGCACAGCCCTCAACTATGTTTGAGGGATAAAAACATCAGTTCATCCTTTCAATAGATGCTATAGTATAGTGTACCTAGCATAAATATTTTCATTTTCATGTTTTTTTCCTTTATTTTTAGACTTGTGAGCACTTAGCCAAGCAAATCCAAGGTAAAATTGCAGTTACGTCAGAAACTAGTGCCAATAATATCAATACTTGTACAGATAGTGGCTGTAACCAAGCTTGTATATTCTGAGGCTCTATTAATAACTGATAATTGTTATTGAAAGAAATAATCTATGTCAAGATATTCCAGGCTCATGGCTTAATTAGATAAGACGCCCAAACAAAGCTACTTTGCAAATGAAGTCAGTGTATGTATGAAGTAATACTTTTTGGTAATTTATTTCACATCGCTTTGTTTTCAGATGTGAAAAAGAAATTTAAATATGAGCATCTACTTGGATGGCTCATACCTCTGATAGCCATGTTTAAACAAACAAGAGGATTATATTTTAGACTTATATACAGCAATCCCTTTATTACTCTTAGCTGCTGAGGCAGTATCTCATATAGAAAAATGTGAGCTTTACAAAAAAGAATTATTCCAGAACTCTGGAAGCATGTAGGAATCCTTAAAAGCATATTAAAGTCTCAAATAAATTGTAAAAAATGTTAGTCAAAGGCAAAGAAGTATTTTAATTACTGAATTCTAGAATTTTAAATGCCTTTACCCAGAAGATATTGACCAGCTGTTCTTCATCTCCATAGAGAGGCGTACAAAAGAAGCAGGTTTAACTAGAAGCAGTAAAGTTAGCAATAAGGAGAGTCTACTAAAAGCAAGAGTGAAAACGTTACAGGGTGTATTCAGAAATCTTCCCTGGAGATCCTTTAGACATGGGTGGATTCTCATTTGTCTGGAATGGTGAGCATGTGGCCCAGGAAAAAGGGAGAGGACTAGATGTACTTTCCCATCCTGAAAGTTCTGTAGGTGACTTTAAAATTCAGGCTATATTTCTCAACACTTGGAACATATGGAAGCTAATTCATGTAAGACCTTTCATAAATCACAAGTTTTAGTGTAGAATCAAAAGATACTTTCTGCTCTTGCATAATGACTAGAAAATGGAAAATATTTTAAAGACACAATTTAGCAGATAGCTCCAAAAATTATTTTAATATGTTTTCTATCAAAGAATTTAAAAAATATTGGTGAATAGGTGTTGAAACTAGCTTTAATATTCACAATCATTTGAGAAAATGGGATCAAATGTTTTTAGGTGCCATTTTGATTTTTTTTTAACATCTTTATTAGAGTGTAATTGATTTACAATGGCGTGTTAGTTTCTGCTGTATAACAAAGTGAATTAGCTATATGTATACATATATCTTCATATCATCTCCCTCCCACCCTCCCTATCCCACCCCCCTAGGTGGTCACAAAGTACCAAGTTGATCTCCCTGAGCTATGTGGCTGCTTCCCACTAGCTATGTATTTTACATTTGGTAGTGTATGTATGTCCATGCCACTGTGTCACTTTGTCCCAGCTTACTCTTCCCCCTCCCCGTGTCCTAAGATCCATTATCTACGTCTGTGCCTTTCTTCCTGTCCTGCCCCTAGGTTCTTCAGAACCATTTTTGGTTTTTTTATATTCCATGTATATATGTGTTAGCATATGGTATTTGTTTTTCTCTTTCTGACTTACTTCACTCTGTATAACAGACTCTAGGTCCATTTAACTCACTACAAATAACTCAATTTTGTTTCTTTTTATGGCTGAGTAATATTCCATTGTGTATATGTGCCACATCTTCTTTATCCATTCATCGGTCAGTGAACACTTAGGTTGCTTCCATGTCCTGGCTATGGTAAATAGAGCTGCAATGAACATTGTGGTACATGTCTCTTTTTGAATTATGGTTTTCTCTGGGTATATGCCCAGTAATGGGATTGCTGGGTCATATGGTAGTTCTATTTTTAGTTTTTTAAGGGACCTCGTTACTGTTCTCCATAGTGGGTGTATCAGTTTACATTCCCACCAACAGTGTAAGAGGATTCCCTTTTCTCCACACCCTCTCCAGCATTTGTTGTTTGTAGATTTTTTGATGATGACCATTCTGACTGGTGTGAGGTGATACGTCTTTGTAGTTTTGATTTGCGTTTCTCTAATGATTGGTGATGTTGAACATCCTTTCATGTGCTTGTTAGCAATCTGTATATCTTCTTTGGAGAAATGTCAGTTTAGGTCTTCTGCCCATTTATGGATTGGGTTGTTTGTTTTTTTAATATTGAGCTGCATGAGCTGCTTGTATATTTTAGAGATTAATGCTTCATCAGTTGCTTCGTTTGCAAATATTTTCTCCCATTCTGAGGGTTGTCTTTTGGTCTTGTTTATGGTTTCCTTTGCTGTGTAAAAACTTTTAAGTTTCCTTAGGTCCCATTTGTTTATTTTGGGTTTTTATTTCCCTTTCGTTAGGAGGTGGGTCAAAGGATCTTGCTGTGATTTATGTCATAGAGTGTTCTGCCTATGTTTTCCTCTAAGAGTTTTATAGTGTCCGCTCTTACATTTAGGTCTTTAATCCATTTAGCGTGTATTTTTGTGTATGGTGTTAGGAGGTGTTCTAATTTCATTCTTTTACATGTAGCTGTCCAGTTTTCCCAGCACCACTTATTGAAGAGGCTGTCTTTTCTCCATTGTATATTCTTGCCTCCTTTACCAAAGAAAAGGTGACCATATGCGTGTGGGTTTATCTCTGGGCTTTCTATCCTGTTCCATTGATCTGTCTTTCTGTTTTTATGCCAGTACTGTACTGTCTTGATTACTGTAGTTTTGTAGTATAGTCTGAAGTCAGGGAGCCTGATTCCTCCAGCTCCTTTTTTCTTCCTCAAGATTGCTTTGGCTATTTGGGGTCTTTTGTGTTTGCATACAAATTGTGAAATTTTTTGTTCTAGTTCTGTGAAAAATGCCATTGGTAGTTTGATAGGGATTGCATTGAATCTGTAGATTGCTTTGGGTACTATAGTCATTTTCACAATATTGATTCTTCCAATCTAAGAACATGGTATATCTCTCCATCTATTTGTATCATCTTTAATTTCTTTCATCAGTGTCTTATAGTTTTCTGCATACAGGTCTTTTGTTTCCTTAGGTACGTTTATTCCTAGGTATTTTATTCTTTTTTTTGCAATGGTAAATGGGAGTGTTTCCTTAATTTCTCTTTCTGATTTTTCATCATTAGTGTATTGGAATGCAAGAGGTTTCTATGCATTAATTTTATACCCTGCTACTTTACCAAATTCATTGATTAGCTCTAGTAGTTTTCTGGTAGCGTCTTTAGGATTCTTTATGTATAGTATCATGTCCCTGCAAGCAGTGACAGTTTTACTTCTTCTTTTCCAATTTGATTCCTTTTATTTCTTTTTCCTCTCTGACTGCTGTGGCTAAAACTTCCAAAACTATGTAGCATAACAGAGGTGAGAGTGGGCAACCTTGTCTTGTTCCCAGTCTTAGTGGAAATGGTTTCAGTTTTTCACCATTGAAATGATGTTGGCTGTGGGTTTGTCATATATGGCCTTTATTATGTTGAGGTAACTTCCCTCTGTGCCTACTTTCTGGAGGGTTTTAATCATAAATGGGTGTTGAATTTTGTCAAAAGCTTTTACTGCATCTATTGAGATCATCGTATGGTTTTTCTCATTCAGTTTGTTAATATGGTTTATCGCATTGATTGACTTACATATATTGAAGAATCCTTGCATTCCTGGGATAAACCCCACTTGATCATGGTGTATGATCCTTTTAATGTGCTGTTGGATTACGTTTGCTAGTATTTTGTTGAGGATTTTTGCGTGTATGTTCATCAGTGATATTGGCCTGTGGTTTTCTTTTTTTGTGACATCTTTGGTTTTGGTATCAGGGTGATGGTGGCCTCGTAGAATGAGTTGGGGAGTGTTCCTCCCTCTGCTATATTTTGGAAGATTTTGAGAAAAATAGGTGTTAGCTCTTCTCTAAATGTTTGATAGAATTCGCCTGTGAAGCCATCTGGTCCTGGGCTTTTGTTTGTTGGAAGATTTTTAATCATAGTTTCAATTTCAGTGCTTGTGATTTGTCTGTTTATATTTTCTATTTCTTCCTGATTCAGTCTCAGAAGTTTGTGCATTTCTAAGAATTTGTCCATTTCTTCCGGGTTGTCCATTTTATTGGCATATAGCTGCTTGTAGTAATCTCTCATGATGCCTTGTATTTCTGCAGTGTCAGTAGTTCTCCTTTTTCATTTCTAATTCTGTTGATTTGAGTCTTCTCCCTTTTTTTCTTGATGAGTCTGGCTAATGGTTTATCAATTTTGTTTATCTTCTCAAAGAATCAACTCTTAGTTTTATTGATCTTTGCTATCATTTTCTTCATTTCTTTTTCATTTATTTGTGATCTGATCTTTATGATTTCTTTCCTTCTGCTAACTTCGGGGTTTTTTGTTCTTCTTTCTCTAATTGCTTTAGGTGTAAGGTTAGGTTGTTTATTTGAATTTGAAGAGAATTTTCTCACTTGCATCATGACATGAAACAGATAATTTTCTTTTTGTAAAGATTCTAGGGCCTAACTATAACTGTCTCATCCTTGTACATTCTGCATCTTGCCTTTTTGAAATCAAAGGAGGCATTCTCAGAGAAGACTTCAGTCTGAAATAGTGTTTGATTTTTGCATATTTTGAAAAAGCACATAGATGTAAGCATCAGTTATATAAGCTGTTCTTAAATTGGGAAAACACTGAGTTCTGCAATTGCCGTTACACTGGTCTACTTATTACAGTTTAACAATGGAAATAAATAATTTTGCTTCATCTGTATTACCATATAATGTTGTGTTTACAGGTATGGTTATATGGGAGTTTTATGATCCTGCACTGACTTGAAAATATTTCATCATTATCTGAGGTGCTGCTGGACAGCTGCAAGCAGCCACTTTGGGGTAAAGACATTGCACAACATACAGGTGGAAGTTCCTTAACCCACAGAACTGGAAAGGCATGGTGAGATGGATAGATACCTCAGCTTGCCCTGCCTGCAGCAACTTCTCTGGCCATTTTAGACCTGGCATTGATGGGTTTCTGAGGGAGTGACATTCATATGCCCTTGGGCAAAAACACATCATCCATTATGTGGAAGGTAAAGGCTGAATGCTTTAAAGGTGGAATGTAAGATCTTTTTAAAAGTAGCAATTTTAAAGTTTTCTTCTTCCCCCAACTATTAATATGAAAATTCAGACAACTTTCCTTTAATCTTTACTTCATGTATCAACATGAAAGGCATTTTTAATCTTGACTTTATTCATTCTCTAGATATAAGCATCTGATGTAAAAGTGTACTTTCTAAAGGCTTAATACAGAATATATTACTCAGTAATGCTTTTCCCTTCACATTGACTCCCACTTAACAATAATCATAAAAAACAAGTCAGTGAAAGTACTATATCGCCTGGTTCCCAAACTCAATATTCCCTCCTCAGAAGTGCTCTTGGGATCCTGTGATGCAATGAGAATTTCTACAGAAGTTTTCCTTAAGCTGTGTGACACTCGTTGAATATATTGGTTTAATCTTCAATACTTCCAGGAAATTTTGCTTATGAAAAATAGCCTTTCTTTTTTGTAAAGGAGGAAATACAGATAGTTAAATGTAGCTCAACCTCATGATATGCAATGGATAGTATATATTAAATTAAAGTTTAACAAAAGTTGGTATTCGTAATTTTCCATTTTTGGAAATTTATCTAGAAAAGAAATAAAAAGATGTGTTGTATTCAATTCTGGCCAGATTAGGCATTCTCATTTATTATTCGTGGGAGTATAATCCATGAAAATCTCTCTACAGACCACTTAGGAATAGCAATCAAAACTACAAAATGTATTAAAGTCCAGCAGTTCTCCTGCAAGGGAATAATTACACTAACTTGTGCATATTGTTCAGTAAAGCCTTGCTTCTCATAAAAATTTTTGAAAAATTTAAATCATCATGTGTAGAGGATTGGATAAATTATGCTACTTCTATGCAATAAATTACTGAGCATATATTAGAAAGACATGCTCTCTGTATACTCTAATTACAAAAATTACCAAAAAACTTAAGAGTATTATTATATTATAATTATGATTATTACATATATTACACACTTTTGTGGAAAATTATATCCTCAAATATGCAGAGTGAATACATTGAGGTAGAGGTAAAAGAAACTTTCACTTTCAAACTTTTTCTATTTTTGAATTAAAAAGTATATATCAGTGTACTAATTGTAGAAATATATATGTTAAAAAAGAAAGCAAAAGGATATGTCAGAATATTGCATTTTGAAATTTTTAGAATACTGAATCTTGAGCAAACCATGTAAAAGATACAGATTTTCAATTACCCATAAGACTGCTGACATATTATTTCAGTCTATGATTTCCTAGTAAGAAGAAACATTATGAGTCAGGTTCTGTCCTAGAAGGTTTCTTGCATTATCTAGGTCATTCCTCAAAACAAGCTGAGGCTCAAGAATGGTTAAAAAAAAAAAATAAATAAAACATCCATGCTGACATGATTTGGCTACATTTGAATCTTGGTTTTCTGAATCCAGTCGATTTCTTCTCACTATAACTTAATATTAGACATGTATCTCTTTAAGGGTAGGGGAGAAGAAAATTATTTTGTATTTTTTTTTTTTTTTTTTCGGTACGCGGGCCTCTCACTGTTGTGGCCTCTCCCGTTGCAGAGCACAGGCTCCGGACGCACAGGCTCAGCGGCCATGGCTCACGGGCCTAGTCGCTCCGCGGCACGTGGGATCTTCCCGGACCGGGGCACGAACCCGTGTTCCCTGCATCGGCAGGCGGACTCTCAACCACTGCGCCACCAGGGAAGCCCCATATTTTGTATTTTAATCTTACAATCTTGTGAAAGAGTTAATGGAAGTAAGGCAGTAGCACTTTGTAGTCCTTTACAAAGATATTCTCATGTTGTTATATGCTACCTACAATGGTCCAGAAAGGGAAGGTTGAGGAGGACCTAAGGAGCTCTATGATGGCTAAAACGCAAGTGTGAGGAAAGATAATATACCTACTGGAGGTTTTCAGCACTCCCCCCAATGTTTTTTCTTTTGTTAAAAATAATTTTGGATATATTTCCTTTATGCAGTTACATACAGCCCATGTGTAAGTGAATTGAACATATATTAAACTTAATCTGAGAGGGCTGTTTGTTTTTTCATCCTTAATATTTACATGAAGACAATGTGACAGCTTAAGCCACTAACCTTTTGTCTGTCAGACTGGGAATTAATTATTTTATCTGCTGTTTCTATCTCAAATGTAATATGGTGATAGTTCCTTAAAAATTTTGGCGAAGTGAAGTAAAATACAATACTATTAAATCACAGTTTTCTGTTTTTAACAATAAGGCTAAGGAGTTTATGTGACAGTGTTTCTACTTACATAATAGTTTTCTAAAGTGTATAGATATACCCGAACAATCCTAAAATCTTTATAACATATATTGAGTTAAACATGTTCTTTTATGAATGCATGATATATCTTTTATTTTATAATTATCTCACTTCCATGCTAACTATCTACAGGTTTAAGGAGTTTTAAGAATGTTGAAGTAATATTCTTCAAGAATCATATGGTAGTCTTGTTTATTTCTGATCTGTATATCCTTTGTGACTGTAAAAATTTCTTTTATTCCCCAGTAAGCGTTTCTTTCTAGCCTGAAAAAATTTAATATTTCCTTTTCATCATATAGTCTCATAATAAAGTCAATCTTAGAATCTTAGTTACCTTTATTTGAAATTATTTTAGGCCTGTAACATATTTCTTCTTATTCAAAAGAAAAAGAAAAAAAAAAAACCTGAAGGGATTCTCAGTATGATAGTTAAGCACAACCGCTCACGCTTTTACAGAATGGTTTATAACCCCAGCAATATTTTTGATGTTGTGTAGTTACAACCTAAACATGCCTATGTAAATAAGATTGGGCAGGTAGTTTCTTAGAGATGATAGAGAAAAAGAGGAAATGCCAAGAAACCTAAAAGAGAAGTACTTAAAGTTATTCGTTATATGTATTGATGGGAAGGAAGCCTAGATAATTATAAAAATAAATAAAGACATATTGAAGTTTTTCCTCAGGGGGCAAAGAATAAAAAAGCAACCATTTGGATGTCCTAACTCTGTTTTGTGACCCTAAGAGAAGAGCAGTATTTACAGGGAAGCAAAATCAAAATACTGAAGATATTTAAATTAAATATTAAATTATCTAGAATTATGTAGAATTATTTTATTGTTTTCTACTGGTATAAATCAAAGTAAAATGTGGAAATATTTGTTAAAAACGTTATTCCTTTTGCAGTATGCATTTAATTGATACCACTTAAGATCATGTCTTCATTTATTCAAATAAAACCAATTCTAATACTGCATTTCCTGCTTTTAAAAAAATTATTGAACATTTACATGTTCAATGCATTGTATTTGAAGCCAGGGGATGGCCAAAGTAGCATATGACATTTTCTCAGATATCCAGAGTTTAAACTCTAGATAGAGTGGGCTTCTCTGGTGGCGCAGTGGTTGAGAGTACGCCTGCCGATTCAGGGGATGTGGGTTCGTGCCCCGGTCCGGGAAGATCCCACGTGCCGCGGAGTGGCTGGGCCCGTGAGCCATGGCTGCTGAGCCTGTGCGTCCGGAGCCTGTGCTCCGCAACGGGAGAGGCCACAACAGTGAGAGGCCCACGTACCGCAAAAAATAAAAAAATTTAAAAAAAAATAGAGTAAGAGCACATTTTTAAAAGGATATTATGCATAAATGGAGGGAAGGATCACTGTGAAAAATCTAGTCAGCAGTTGGATATGAGTGCCTGGTGCTTAGGTGATAGACAGCTATAAAAGGCATTAGCAATAAAATAAAATGTGGAACTATGTGAGTGGAAAGCATCTCTTGAGTGAAAAAGAACATATACCAAAAAGCAGAAGATAGATCATTGGAACACACCAATACTTACTAGATTAAGTAGTTGATAAGAAACCTATCAAGTAGCTGATAACGGGTACTAAACCCAAGAAAAAGAGAAATTAAGAAGGAAAAAAAATAGAGAAAAGAGGGTGTCTTAGTTGCCAGGAAAAAAGTAGTCAACAATGCCAAGTTCTGATGAAAGGTCATGTAAAATGAGTAAGGTTATTCAGAGATCATTCCTGAGGCTCTCAGCAATGGAATTAGCACACTATTATTTTGAGTAACTTTGGCATAAAAGGCCAAATGAGAGTGACAAGCAAGAGAGGAATGTGGAATTAAAGCAGTAACTTTTACAAATGGAATATACATATGACAATTTAAAGCATTAGGAAATGGCATGATTTTAAAATATGGAAGCAAGGGGATCATTATATCTACCTAGTAAGGATCTAAGAAACATCCAAATATATCCGTACCTGGAGAAGTGTACTTTTAGCTCACTACAGATGACAGATTTATCTAGCACATATTTTTCTTTCATCCATCAGATATTTCTTATTGTGAAGATTTTAGTTTTTGCCTTTAAAAGATTGATTGCTGCAAGTAATTTGGAAGACAGAATATAAAGCCTAGGATATGCCCATGTAGAGCTGGTACCACACAAAGCTGGTACCACAAAGAACTAAAATAAATTAAAAGAGTAAATAAAAAATACTTGGAACAATAAGTGAGATTTGTATCTTGAATTTGGCACTGGATGGAGGAGAATATATTTACTCTGAGAATTTGTAACCATAAGTTAGTCCTCATGAAATTTTTGGTGCAAATTCATATGACTAGTATGGGCCATTAAACCTCAGTAAAGGGTTTAATGCCATATTTTTCCCAAGTTGGGAATATTCCTGTGGAGAAATGCAATTCTGCTCTTTCCTCAAAGATTAAAATTGTGGAAAGAAGGCACCATGACTATGAAAAAGCAAACTCAGGAAATAATATCTGCATCAAATATTTTTTAAATATTAAAAAGTAGGAAGTTATAAAACTATAAATATAGTTATATTTGGGAAAAAAACCCTGAAATATGTGTTCTAGAAATGAAAATTTTTCCATTGACATTGAAAATACATTGACACTTCATACTGCTGATTAGATAGTGTGAAAAATAAAATATATGGACTAGAATACGAATCCTAACAAATTATAGGAATACTGCATTATATTACATTTTGCTTTATTGTGCTTCAAAGATGTTGCATGTTTCACAAATTGAGAGTTTGTGGTAACCCTGCATCAGGGAACTCTGTTGTTGCCATTTTCTCTAACAACAGTTGCTCACTTCCTATCTCTATCACACTTCGGTAGTTCTTGCAATATTTCAAATGTCTTCATTATTATTATATTAAATAGCATGGTGATCTGTGATCAGGGAACTTGTTTTGAGGTGCCACGAACTACGTCCACATTCAACGGCAAAGTTTGTCAATAAATGTGTCGTCTGATTTTTCCACCAATGAGCCATTTTCCGTCTCTTTTCTTATTCTTGGGCTTCCCTATTCCATGAGACACAAAAATATTGAAATTAGGCCAATTAATAACCCTACAATGGTCTCTAACTCTATGTGTTCAAGTGAAAGGATACCTTTCACTTTAAACTAAAAGCTTGAAGCGATTAAGCCTAGTGAGGAAGGCTTGTCAAAAGCCAGGATAGGCCAAAAGCTAGGCTTTTTGTGCCAAACAGCCAAACTGTGAATGTAAAGGGAAAGTCAAGGACATTAAAAGTACTACTCCAGTGAACACATGGATAATAAGACAGCAAAACAGCATTATTGCTGCCACAGAAAACGTTTTAGTGATATGGATAGAAGATCAAGTCAATAACAACATTCCCTTAAACCAAAGCCTAACAGAGAGCAAGGCCCTAAGAGCTTGGTTCATGAGGTAGAAAGAAAGAAGCCAACTTCATAACATCGAAGTGCAAGGTGAAGCAGCAAATGGTGCAGAAGCTGCAGCAAGTTATCCAGAAGATCTAGCTAAGATAATTAATGAAAATGACTAAACAACAGATTTTCAATACAGGTGAAACATTCTATTATTGGAAGAAGATGCCATCTAGAACTTTTGTAGCTAGAGAGGAGAAGTCAATGTCTGGTTTCAAAGCTTCGATGGACAGGCTGACTCGTTAGGGGCTAATGCAGCTGGTGACTTTCAGTTGAAGCCAGTACTCATTTACCATTCTGAAAATCCTAGGGCCCTTAAGAGTTATTCTAAATCTACTCAGCCTGTGCTGCAGAAAAGGAACCACAAAACCTGGGTGACACCACATCTGTTTACAGCACGGTTTGTTGAATATTTTAAGTCCACTGTTGAGACCTACTTCTCAGAAAAAAATATTCTGCTTCACAATATTACTGCTCATTGACAATGTGCCTCGTCACCCAAGAGTACTGATGGCGATGCACAATGAGATGAATGTTGTTGTCATGCCTGCTAACACAACACCCATTATGCAGCCCATGAATCAAGGAGTAATTTCATTGTAGTTTTGATTTGCATTTCTCTAATGATTAATGATGTTGAGCATTCTTTCATGTGTTTCTTGGCAATCTGTATGTCTTCTTTGGAGAAATGTCTATTTAGGTCTTCTGCCCATTTTGGGATTGGGTTGTTTGTTTTTTTGTTATTGAGCTGCATGTGCTGCTTGTATATTTTGGAGATTAATCCTTTGTCAGTTGCTTCATTTGCAAATATTTTCTCCCATTCTGAGGGTTGTCTTTTGGTCTTGTTTATGGTTTGCTTTGCTGTGCAAAAGCTTTTAAGTTTCATTAGGTCCCATTTGTTTATTTTTGTTTTTATTTCCATTTCTCTAGGAGGTGGGTCAAAAAGGATCTTGCTGTGATTTATGTCATAGAATGTTCTGCCTATGTTTTCCTCTAAGATTTTGATAGTGTCTGGCCTTACATTTAGGTCTTTAATCCATTTTGAGTTTATTTTTGTGTATGGAGATATCATCTCACACCGGTCAGAATGGCCATCATCAAAAAATCTAGAAATAGTAAATGCTGGAGAGGGTGTGGAGAAAAGGGAACCCTCTTGCACTGTCGGTGGGAATGTAAATTGATACAGCCACTATGGAGAACAGTATGGAGGTTCCTTAAAAATAGAACTACCATACGACCCAGCAATCCCACTACTGGGCATATACCCTGAGAAAACCATAATTCAAAAAGAGTCATGTACCAAAATGTTCATTGCCACTCTATTTACAATAGCCAGGACATGGAAGCAACCTAAGTGTCCATCAACAGATGAATGGATAAAGAAGATGTGGCACATATATACAATGGAATATTACTCAACCGAAAAAAAACAAAATTGAGTTATTTTTAGTGAGGTGGATGGACCCAGAGTCTGTCATACAGAGTGAAGTAAGTCAGAAAGAGAAAAACAAATACCGTATGCTAACACATATATATGGAATCTAAGAACGAAAAAAAAAGGTCATGAGGACCCTAGGGGTAAGATGGGAATAAAGACACAGACCTACTAGAGAATGGACTTGAGGATATGGGGAGGGGGAAGGGTAAGCTGTGACAAAGTGAGAGAGTGACATGGACATATATACACTACCAAACGTAAAATAGCTAGTGGGAAGCAGCTGCCTAGCACAGGGAGATCAGCTCGGTACTTTGTGACCACCTAGAGGAGTGGGATAGGGAGGGTGGGAGGGAGGGAGACCCAAGAAGGAAGAGATATGGGAACATATGTATATGTATAACTGATTCACTTTGTTATAAAGCAGAAACTAACCATTGTAAAGCAATTATACTCCAATAAAGATGTTAAAAAAAAGAGTAATTTCAAATTTCAAGTCTTATTATTTAAGGAATACATTTCATAAGGCTACAGCTGTCATAGATAGTGATTCCTCTGAGGGATCTGGGCAAAGTCAATTAAAAACCTTCTGGAAATGATTCACCATTATAGATGCCATTAAGAACATTTGTGATTCATGGGTAGAGGTCAAGATATTAACATTAACAGGAGGTTGGAAGAAGTTGATTTCAACCCTCACAGATGACTTTGAGTGGTCCAAGACTTCAGAAGAGGAAGTAACTGCCGATGTGGTCAAAATAGCAAAAGAGTTAGAAGTGGGGCCTGAAGATGTGACCGAATTGCTGCAATCTTATGATAAAACTTTCAGATGAAGAGTTACTTCTTATGGATGAGCAAAGAAGAGGGTGTCTTGAGATGGAATCTACTCTTGGTGGAGATGCTGTGAAGATTGTTGAAATGACAACAAAGGATTTAGAATATTCCATAGACTTAGTTGATAAAGCAGCAGCAATGATTAAGAGCATTGACTCCAATTTTGACAGAAGTTCTATTGTGGGTAAAACGCTTTCAAACAGGATTGCACGCTATGAAGAAATCGTTCATGATAGGAAGAGTCAATCAATGGGACAAATTCATTGTTATCTTATTTTAGGAAATTGTGGAAGCCAGCCCACCCTTCAGCAACCACCACCCTGTTCAATCAACAGCCATCAACATGGAGGCAAGGCCCTCCCCCAGCAACAAGGTTATGTCTAACTGAGGGTGCACGTGATTGTTAGCAATAAAGTATTTTTAAATTAAGGTAAGTTCATTGTTTTTTACACATGCTATTGCACACTTAATAGACTACAGTATAGTGTAAACATAACTTACATGCACTGGAAAACCAAAAACTTTGTGTGACTCACTCTACTAGGTATTTGCTTTATTGAGGTGGTCTGGAACCGAACCACAATACCTCCGAAGGTATGCCTGTATCAGTACAGATTACAAGTTGGCAAACATTTTCTGTAGTCAAATGGTACATATTTCAGGATCTGTGGGCCAGATATTGTCTCTTTTCCTCCTTTTCTCCTCTACCTCTTACTTCTCTTTCCTTCCTCCCTCCTTCCCTCCTTTCCTCTTTTTTCCCTTCTTTCTCTCCCCTCCCTCCTCCCCCACTCCTTCTCCCCTCACCCTCTTCCTTTCTTCCCCCTTTGAAAAAGCTTTCTTGTCTAGTGAGCCACACAAAAGCAGGCCGCAGTTTGCTGATTTCTTGCATACCCTGTAAAAATAAAATGCAAAAGGCATTTATTTATTCACAGTTCCACAAAAAATAATATAGGGAATAAGGCAAAGCCATTATTTGAAGAGATAGACCTGAAAATATTTTGAATTAGTAATAGGCACCAATCCTCAGACTAAGGAAGTAGAACACATCACAAAAGAATCATACAAGTAAATTTAAAGCTAAGTATATCATAATAAACCTAGAAAACTTAAAAGATGGAAATAAGATGTTAAAAACGAGTAGAAAAAAGGACACTTTACCTGCAAAGACTGGCAATTAGACTAACAATTTAAAGTAGAAACAATAAAAGCCAGGTACGGTAAAAGAGAACCTTTAATGTATGTCATGAAAACGTCTTTTATACCAGATTTCAATGAGCATTGAAAAATGCAATAAATAATGTGAGATAAAATAATTTTTAGACAAAGCAGAGAGGTTTTATGAATGAAGGAAATTCTAAAGGATATAATGCGGAAGGGAAACTTGTCCTAGATGGAAAGTTTGAGAAGTGAAATAGAAGGGAGAGCAAATAAAGTAGTAAATATGTAGATAAATCCAAATGAACATTGACACTTAAAAACAATAATAATGTTCAACAAGTACATATGGTAATACACAACACAAATATTACATATGATAATACACAATTATGTAAGGCTGATGAATTTTTTTTTTTTTTTTTGGCTGTGTCCCATAGCCTGTGGGATCTTAGTTCCTAGACCAGGGATCAAACGCGGACCCCTGGCAGTGAGAGCATGAAGTCCTAAACACTGGACTGCCAGGGAATTCCCTGAATATTTAAAAAATATTCCAAAATACATTTTATTGTTTGAGAGCTGATGACATGGTTTTCTATATACAGAAATCAATCTATCAAACATGCTTGAAATGAAATAGTTTAGCAATATAGCTGTATTTAGGATTGTTATATGCAAGTCAACTGTATTTTTAAGATACTCTTTGTATAGTATAAAAAGATGTAATATATAAACCAGTCTTTATGAAAAATATGACATAATAGCATGTATATTTATATCTCAAGACTTAGATTTTCAAAAAATGTATATGTAATCTATGTTCTAAATATTTAAATGCTATTAAACTTGACTTTAGCAATTAAATTAATTGCTAAAGATTTATCTTTTTAAGACCTGGAGAAATATCTTTTAATGTTTTATAGGAAAAACAAAGGTTCAATAACAACAACAGCAAAACCCACTTTTAAGACCAAGAATGATGTAGTGGAAATTCTACAGATACAGAGCAGATATAAAGTTATTTTTAAAATGTGTAGTAATTAAGCATATTTTTAAACAAAGTAAGTATACAGATCAACTAATGAATACCATTTAAACTCTAGAAATAACTCCACATATACATAAGACACTTGTTATATGGGAGAGATGGCATTGCATGTGAATGGGGAAAGGATGGACTAGGAAATGAATGTTTTTCGGAAAATTTGTCATCTATGAGGAAAGAAAGCTAAAGTTAATCAGTTCTTACCTCATCGCATCATGCACGCATCAGTGTGTGGTGTATTAGACACTTAAGTGTAGATATTGAATGTTAAAGTTTTTGAAGAGATAATAGGAGATATTAAACAAGTTTATAAACCGGATGCAAGTAAGTGATTAATATATATTACCACATCAAACATTAGACATTCTGTTCATCAAAAGATACTGTAAATTGATTAAAAGTACACAATGCTAAGTAGGAGAAAATGACACCATAAGGGTGCCAAAAGTACTGTGAGATGATATTTGTTACATATTAAAAACTACAAGTCAATAACAGTTAGTTTCGAAGAAGAAGTAAACACATTAACAGATATTTCCGAGAATAAAAACTGCTGGTGCTATCCTTTGGTGAAGAAACCTACAAAAAGTTTGTTTCAACCTCATTAATAATCATGGCAATAAAAAATAAAAACTCGAGATACAATTGTTTAGCCACATAAATTAAGCTTCAAAGTATCAAGCACTGGAAAATATATAAGGAAATGACCATTCTTGTCATGTGCTGACTGGATTACAGATTGTCACAAACACTTTAGAAAAGAATCTGCCATTGCCTAGTACATTTGAAATTTCTTATTTATCCTATGTGATCAGGCCACCCTGATGAAATAAACTGGTTCCATTCCAAAATTAGGTTCAAACGTCCAGACTGGTGATGTCACACATGCACTGAGAGGATATAAAAAGTGCTGTTACTCACACAATGAGGCATTTGGGGGAGAGCAAGGCAGGCTTTCCAAGCTGGTTTGAAAATGACTTAGGGACGCAGGGAAAAAGACTCCCTTGGGATTCTGGGGTGTCAGGAGATGGAGGTCAAGGGGAGGGCTTGAAGTTCCCACGAGCACCAAAGAAGAGGCCTCTCTGGATATTTCCATTCAAAACGCAGTACCACCTGTGTGCTTCTACCAACAGTGTGGTTACAGTCGGCCCTCCACGTCCTTGAGTTCTGCGCTCACAGGTTCAACCAAGGGCAGATCAAAAAATTTCCAGAGAGTTTCATAAAGCAAAACTTGAATTTACGTGCACTGGCAAATGTTTACATAGCGTTTATATCACATTTACAATATTTTATATAGAATGTACCTGGTATTAGGTATTAGAAGTAACCTACAGATGATTTGAAGTATAGGGAATGATGCGCATAGCTTGTATGCAAAGACTGTGCCATTTGGTATAGGGAACCCGAGCATGCAAGGATTTTGGTATCCACAGGGGTGCAGGAGCCAATCCCTGCAGGTACTGAGGGAGACTGTATGTCTCTTTCAGCATTTACATTGTGTCTTACATTATTGAATGTGTATTATTCCGTCTCGAATAAAATCCTTGGGAAAAGGGACCACATTTTACTCATTTTTATAACCTCATTATACCTACTGTGCCTTGTAAATTTTTAATACATTCCAGCATAAATTTTTACTGATGGAACACCACAAACTCCTTATCTAATAAATAATCGTAGACACTAAAAAAATGCATTGTTCTGTTTGGCTTAGGGCATTTGTTGTCTTGGCCTTCGAGTTTTATGATTTGGATTTTACATAAAAGCAGAGTCATTGCTTCTTTCAGTGAAGCGCAGTGTTTACAAAGAAGAACCGATTTGTTTCTGTCCTTGATCCTCAGTGTTTTTGATGACTGCGGGCCAGCAGATGAGTCTGTAATTGACTAAATAGAAGAAGACGTGGTCTGTAGTCTTACATTATCTTGTCTGTTTTGAACCTAATAACATAAATAGTGTTCATAATATTTCCATTTGCGTTATTAAAGGATCAAAACACATCATGCATTTTCATAGTTCACTCACCTTCTGCTAATAAAAAGAGCCGTAAAGCTTGAGAAAGTTTATTGGCTGTCTACAGGGTGGTCCAGTTAATGGAGTTTATAGCAAGAAATTGGAAGCCTGGAGGTGGAAGAGGTCAGGGCTATCTTTCCTGCTCCCTCCCTTCTCCACGACCTTGGATCTGGTGGTAGCATCACACCAAGATTAAGGTTCCACCCAGTGGCCCCTTTTCTGTGTGTACAACTACGTTATTTCCCTATTTACCACCTTAGCACTAGAGGTGGGAACAGCTTCTTGTTGTTACCAGATTCTGCATGTCATAACCTCCCTTACATCCTTAATCCTGCTCACACCTATGAATTCAAGAGTCCATATGTCATTTTTACATATGTTTGTATTATCATCTGTCTAGGATTGATTGACACGAAGGACCCCGTATCATCTGAGACTCAGCTGATTTCAAATTATATGTCTGAAGGCTGAGATATTATCCTCATGGAAGCAGAATTGAAAACTTGCTATATTAAGGCTACAAGGTATGTTTAAGTTTGTGTAAACGCAAAAGAATTATTTAGAGAAACTCTACGTCTGGCTGCTTATTATAGTGGTGGACACTTTGATATCGAGGCTCCTACTGAAAAATGCTATTTTAAGAATGACATTTTGATTTTAAATATATTCTACAGTCATTATGATAAAATAGGGGGAAAAAAAAGTGTGAACATAAAGTTCATTCTTATTGAAAGAACAGAAACCCTCAGGGTGAATATCAGCCTTGGTGCTCTCTTACCTCCCAGGGCTGTATTATTTTCTCTTTGCTTTAGTCCTTACGGTTTATTTATATTTTATTGGCAAAGGTATGTGTTTACAAAGGGGTATTTTTGGCTTCATTTTATCCATCATGTAATCATTTTATTTGGGAATGTCTTTTAATGTATGTTAGCTGCCATGCTTCTAGAAATAGAAAGTATGACTATTAGATTCTTGCCTTCATGTTTCCCAGGGAAAGCACATAATAAACATTCAAAAGGTAGGTTATATGAATGCCTGTATAGGAATGTGCATGTAGCTAATCTCATAACCCATAGTAATTCTTAAGCCCTCTGATGAATATCTGCCTGTTTGCCTATATGTGCTACCCCAGACACTATAAGATACATACTACTGATATTTCTCAACCTTTGTCCATTCTCTCTGGTAAATTCTGTAATCCCAATAAGAATTGAATAACTTGTAGAACTCTAAACAACCTTTTGTAGCTATCATATTAAGATAAGAACAAAGATACTTTGGGTTTCTTAAGCCAATACTTTTTATTAGGAGCTTCTCATTATGCAAGAAAAGAAGTAGGATTTCTAGACTTCACTTAGACATGCTTCAGAGAGGTAAGGGGGGCAGAATTACTTCCACAAGTGCTCACCCTGAAGCCAGTTTCTAGGCCTGGCTTCTCACAGAAACTACTAAGTCATGGACAGAAGTACAAAAACAAAGAATTATGTCAAAGGGTGATCTTTCTCCCTCACCTTAAGTAAATATGAGTGCCTGATTAGCTTTTTAAGATTTCTAATGCAAATTCACAGCATGTTTTTTCTCTGTATTTTGAGTAATTGAGATATTTCCAAGTTGATTGTAAATCACATCTCTGATATCAATATTATGCTTATTACTGTGCAAACTTTATTATCCATATTGAATGTTTTATATTTTAATTTTCAATTTTAATAAAATAATTTTATTCAGAATATTTGGTAAAGGAAACAAGTGTACCTTTGCCATCCATGGTAACTTTTAAAAAGTTAGATAAAATTAAGCTTTTGGCCTGAGGCTCAATAATGGCAAATTTCCAGATGAAAGGCAAAATATTCTTCATTCTGAGAACATGGAAATAGAGATATAAAAGAAGATTCTTTTGCAGCTGTTAACTATACCTGTCACTGCACATGACAGATGTAATGAGTACGGCTCTCTTGGGTTCCAGGGAAAAAGAAATAGGAACCTCAGGAGATCTTATCATTTACAAGAAACTTAAAAGGCTTACAGGTATTTTTATTGGATATGTGTAATTTTTGTATTGCTCCTCTATGATTTTCCGTTCAGCATTGTTATCATTACTAATGCCACTTACTCTATTGTAAACAATGCTTCAGAGCAGTGTGTCCATTAGAAGCATAATATGAACTACACATGTGAGCTAATATATGTCATTTAAAATTTTCTAGTAGCCACACTAAAAAAATTACAAAGAAACAGAGAAAATTAATTTTACTTACGTAGAATTTAATTTTACACACGATGTTAATTATTTGGCTGATATCAGTACAGATTTTTTTTGCCATTTTTTGAGAGAGGGATTATTAAGAAAATAGAATCCTGAATATTAACAACAGGAGGAGAATGAACCTACTTTAAGAAAACAAAAAATAATCCTTATTATGTCACACTCATAGTTGTTTCCTTACCTATGGAAATATTAATATATACACTAGATAAATAAATGAGCATGCACGCCCATTTAATTATCTTCAGTAATTTGATTATTATTTCCATAGAAAATGATGTCATGTATCCACTCGTCAGCTCAGTTGGCTGAAAAGAGGCTCTGTAACCCATAGCGTCCATTTTCTCAAGATGCGAGCTGTGTTCCAAGCATTTTCAAGGAGAGCGGTTTGAGGAAATCTAGGGATAATATCGATTCTATTTGTTTTACTTTCCTGCTTTCCTGGACTATAAACTATAATTTCAGTTTCCCTATAATTTAAGGGTTTAAGAATTCAGGACATCCCAGGTTGGTTTTATGAGGAACATAAAATACTGCTGTATTTGTTTAAATATGGATTTTGGTGTGTATAAACTGAGAGATTTCCTCAATTTACTGCCCTTTGTCTAAATAACCTTGTAAAGGGAATAAATCACATCTTACTGAACACAAAATAAAATTAACCAAAATTTCATACACACCCAATTTTGTGTCCATCTCTTTTGCAAAATTAGACATTGGCAGAGAAGAGTTAAACACACTCGTACTAGACGGGTGTGATAGAAACCACTTACAAGAGCCCTGGGTGACAAGCAAGAAGTCAGTAAACCTTCACTCATTGTAATCTTAACCGTTATTGATCATAAACCTGCCTTTAAATTAAGTCATTCGAGACTGTGTCAAAACAGACCATTCAAGTAGTAAAAGGAAGTTTACCAATTTGAACAGGAAGCCTATGCAATCATTTATACATTTAAAATTTTTAAATGTACTTCAAAGTTCCAATGTTTTGATAAACACAGTGGAAACTGATTGTTCTTGCCTTCTTTAAAAGTATTCCAAATCAAGACAAGATGTGTCTTGGAAAACTATTCATTATTTGGGCATTTATTTATTTTCCCTTTTGGGAAGCTGTAGGGTATTCAGTAAAGCACAGAAAGAAAGATGGAGATTTTTAGGGAGAAACATAAAGGTATGGTTTTGATTGAGTATATATTAAAATACTTAGAAGACATAGTACATTTATAATTTTAGAAGTGGCTTTAAAAATTAATATATCTGAATAAATTCATCTTAGAACAATTAACATAGGAAGAATACTTTTTTAAATGTCAAATAGACTAAAGTCCAAAAATCTGATTATATATTTAAAATAAATGTTCCCAGTGAAGTAATGTTTTAGAAGTGTTGAATAAGTGTACTTATTAAACTAGGAAGCATATAGTTAGGTAAAGTAAAAATGGAGTACATTTTTAGGCCACAAACAAACATATTCTTGAGTTTAAAATATAGTAATCTCAATAGATTCAGCTTTCTTTCAAGAACTTATAAAAAGATTAATTAGTCCTGAACTTTCCAATAAGTGTAATTTATATTGACTGAATAAAATAGTATTTGGAAAAACTGTCTGCGTAAATGGTATTTGTCTGTCTGAATTGATTTGATTCAAATATATTAGTGCTTGCTTCTGCCTTTCAGAATTTATAGTGAGAATTGAAATATATGGTCATCATCCTAAAAATAGTTTGATTTTTATGAACTATGTTATGAAGTATTAAAGAACTTTAAAAACTACTTTATTCCTTTTATATATTTAAGGAAAAGAACTGTTACTTAGTGTTTTTAGCTCATATGTTGGGATGGCACATATAAGATACCGTACATTGCATAATTAGATTTAATTAATTTTATAAATACGTTTATGTGTAATAATGACTGTATTTGAATCAAACTGTGGTTATTTTTGTTTGTTAATTTATTTCTGAGAAATATTTCTTTTAAGTTTAAAAATCTCCTATTCTACGGATTCATGTAAACACAGAAACTTAAAGTTATGAAACAGATGTTCAACATCATAAAAATATATCAAAAATCCATAGTCTTAGGAGATATTCTTCTGGGAAACAGCTCAAATTTCTTGGTTGGTAGGCACCATACTCTTGCGAAACATATGTACTTTGACCAAATTTGATAGAGACAGGCAGTTAACCGACTGATCAGTTACACGTATTGAGTACTTATCGCTTCAGACTAGTAGTACTTTAGGTCCTATGAAGGCTTACAAATGAAGTTAAAGATTTTCACCCTTTCTCAAGTAATTTAAAAAGAAACAAGAGTGGTAAAACTAATACAATTGAAAATAGGAATATAATAACCAAATTTGTAAGTTTATAAGACTTATACACGTCTGTAGCTATACTTCATAGAAATTTATGTATTTATGCTTAAGATGTGGTGTATAATTGATTTCAGTAAACATGTATTATTTACTAACTACGAGACCTGGGAAGGGGGTTGAAGATGCATAAGAATTAATTCAGTGCAATTCTTACCTAAGCTAATGAAAAAGACAGGCATGTAAATATCTAATTGTAATTATTTTTCACCATCAGTTTTTTTTTTTTTTAATCTATCATGTGCAGGGCACTGTGTTATTATACATTAGGGATTTTAAAAGGTACGAGATGGTTTTTATTTCCAGTGGATTTGTATTCTATTTACAGAAACAACATACACTTGCAGTACATGAGGACATGCTAAGGGATACATTGATTAGATAAGCAGAAAGTATTTGTAAGCAATGAAGTCAACATCGAGGCTAAAGTAGGTTAATGCCCTACTTCTTTCCCAAGCACTTCATGTGGATTGAAGGCATTGCTCTCCTGGTTATAATGATGCCAGTAGTTGGTAGTACTTAATAAATATAGAGAATATGCCCACCTGCAGGTGGGGCAGCAGAATGAGGAATCCAGAACCACTGGTAGACTGAATGAGAGTTAAGACAAAAACTCATTTTCTTTTTCCAAAAACTCATTTTTAAAAGGAATTTGTAAAATTAAGGAGGGGGTGGGGGGTAGTTTTATCACGATTGCATCGGAAATATGTGGGTGTCTTAGTGGTATCAGCAAGTGATTGATAAGCAAGCAGGGCCAGATCTAAACATTCGGCTGTCCTTCTGAATTATTTCAGTGAGGCCTGGCCAGTCCAGGTAGTTTGTAATCCCATGTAGGTTGTCACTCTAGTCAGCTAATCACACTAACTAGAATATCATACTCCTTCAAACTGATATTCTTTATTTATTGAAGAGAGATAATTGATACCCTGTCATTATAAAATTAGTATTTCATGTTTCAGTGATATTTGTTACTGGCATTTATTGGGTTGGCCAAAAACTGCCTTTGGTTTTGTTTTTGTTTGTTTGTTTGCGGTACGTGGGCCACTCACCGTTGTGGCCTCTCCCGTTGCGGAGCACAGGCTCCGGACGCGCAGGCTCAGCGGCCATGGCTCACGGGCCTAGCCGCTCCGTGGCATGTGGGATCTTCCCAGACCGGGGCACGAACCCGCGTTCCCTGCATCGGCAGGCGGACTCTCAACCACTGCGCCACCAGGGAAGCCCTGCCTTTGGTTTTTAAGTAAAAATAAAAGGCACATTTTTTCATTTTCACCAAGAACTTTGTTGAAAAATGTATTCACCCATTTGTTCCAGTACCTTCTGCCATTTTTCAGGCAACTTCACAATTCCATCTTCCCAAACTTTTTTAATCTTTTTGAGCAAAAAACTATTCCAGGTGTCTTTTACAGTCTTCCAGGGAATTGAAATTTTTTTCCATTAAGCGAATTTTGTAAAGACCAAAATAAATGGAAATCCGAAGGTGCACTGTCTGGTGAATACGGCAGATGAATCAGAACTTCTCAGCCAGACTAACCGTTCTTGCCTGGTCATCAAAGAAATATGCAGTTTTGCGTTATCCTGATACAAGATTATGCATTTTCTGTTGACTATTTCTGGACGTTTTTCGTCCAGTTGGTCCAATTGGGAGCAGTATCTGTTGGAATTAATCATTTGGTTTTCCGGAAGGAGCTCATAATAGAGGATCCAGTCACACCATATACACAGCATCACCTTCTTTGGATGAAGACCAGCCTTGTGTGGTTGGTGGTGGTTCATTTCGCTTGCCCCACGATCTCTTCCTTTCCACATTATTGTACAGTATCCACTTTTCATCTCCTGTCACAATTTGTTTTAAAAACGGGACGTTTTCATTAAGTTTAAGTAGAGGATTGCTAGTGGAAGTACGGTCAAGAAGGTTGTTTTCGCTTAACTTGTGTGGAGCCCAAACATCAAAGCAGTTAACATAACCAAGCTGGTGCAAATGATTTTCAACGCTTGACTTGGATATTTTGAGTATGTCGGCTATCTCCCTCATGGTATAACGTTGATTGTTCTCAATTAATGTCTCAATTTCATCGCTATCAACTTCAACTGGTCTACCGGGCTGTGGAGCATCATCCAGCGAGCAAACTCCAGCATGAAACTTTGCGACCACTTTTGACATGTTCAGTCAGTCACAGCACCTTCTCCATACACTGCACAAATATTTTTTTGCATTTCAGTTGCATTTTTACCTTTCTTGAAATAATAAAGCATAATATGCTGAAAATGTTGCTTTTTTCTTCCATCTTCAATATTAAAATGGCAACAAAAAATTCACCAATTTTGATGAGTCTTTTTTTAAATGCATGCTTGGTATGACAGCTGTCACGTACAATCTAACAAAATTGTTTCGAATGAAGTTAAAGACAACTAAGTGCTACTAGAGCCATCTTACGAAAAAACCGAATGAACCTTTTGGCCAACCCAATATTCTATTTTTCAAACAAAATATGAGTATGAAGCATACCGAAAAATCATTTTAAATTAATTAAATAAATCTCTCATTCCCACTTAATTACGTCACACACTGTTGGCTTCTGTATTTTAACCAACTCCAGACTGATAGATGAGTTGACAGAAAAGGGGTTGTTCATCAGCCACTAGCACCTTCTACTTCACAATCAAGAAAGAAAAGGGAAAAAAAATCAAAAGCTATAGGTCTATACTTGGAAGTAGGGGTTCTTTTCCTTTCTTTCTTTTAAAATTTTTTTTCATTTGAGAGATTTATCTACTTTGATGGAAAGGAACAATGTATGTTTTGAGGAATTTCTTGTGGAAACCTGAATTGACCTGCAACCATATTTCAGAGTTGCAGTGGTGTTTGAATATTCTGTACAGATTGCTGCTCCAGTCAGCTGCCTGTCTGCCCCAGGCCTTCCTGTAGAGTCTAAGTGTGGGAGTGTCAAGTAGACTGCTCCGGCAGAATGTGCAGTATTTATAGAGCAAATGAGGCATAAGCCTGGACTTAACTGTTGAGTGGGTGTAAGAAAAGTGATGGCTTAAGAGCATTCCATTCAGGGCCTATGCAGAGACTAGAGTATCCATGATAATTCCAGAAATTCTCTATCTAGTAGAAAAATAGTTTAATAGAGGGGCTTCCCTGGTGGCACAGTGGTTAAGAATCTGCCTGCCAATGCAGGGGACATGGGGTCGAGCTCTCGTCCGGGAAGATCCCACATGCCACGGAGCAACTAAGCCCTTGCGCCACAACTACTGAGCCCATGAGCCACAACTTCTGAAGCCTGCGTGCCTAGAGCCCGTGCTCCACAACAAGAGAAGCCACTGCAATGAGAAACCTGCACACTGCAACGAAGAGTAGCCTCCACTCGCCACAACTAGAGGAAGCCCGCACATAGCAATGAAGACCCAACACAGCCAAAAATAAAAATAAATAAATAAATAAAATTTATAAAGTAATAATTTAATGTAGAGTTATTTAGAACTCAGTCCTTCATGAGGCTACAACAGACTAACACTTGCTGGCCTTCAACATGGTCTAAATATCAAAACTATATAAACACACCCACAAACGCAGGCATACATGCACACACTCAAAGAACATGGAAAATTCAGATAATCAGTTACTTGATTCTGAGAAAACGTAGGTCTAGATTTTCTTACCATACTTTCTCTTTTCTTCCCTCTCCCTCTTCTGGCTCCTCCAGGCTCCACAGTCTCACCCTTCACATTCATTCCTCAGGAATCATCCTGGGGCCACCTTTTCTGTCTTTCACCTAAAGTGATTACATTCAGCCCTGTGGCTCTACCTGTTGATGTTTCCCAAACATCCATCTCCTGGTAAGACCACATCTCTACTGCCTAAACAATTAAGTTAATGTATGGGATTTTAATAGGCCTCTTAAACTCAATAAAACAGAGCTCTTCACAGACTTTTCCTCCTCCAGTCACCGAATCTAAGTACTAAAAAGGGGACCTGCCTTCTACATCTCCTTGCAGCAAAGGCCTGGAGGTTCTCCTTGATCTCTTCCTTTCCTCATTCCGCAGATCCAGTCAATCAGAATATCCTATTGATTCTAACAAATTGTCGTCAAGTGCCACCACCCTATTTCCAAGCTACTGTCAGCTCTCACCTCAACTCTGCGAGAGTCTGCTTCGGACTGGTCTCCCTGCTTCTGCATTTGCCTTTCTAAATAGCAGTTAAAATGATAGCACACTAACCCTTTTCTATAGTAACTTCATGCCTTTTTATAAGTTTATTTATTTTATTTTATTTTTGGCTGCATTGGGTCTTCGTTGCTTTGCGCGGGCTTTCTCTAGTTGCGGCGAGCGGGAGCTGCTCTCTGTCGCGGTGCGCGAGCTTCTCATTCCGGTGGCTTCTCTTGTTGCGGGTCACGGGCTCTAGGTGTGCGGGCTTCAGTAGTTGTGGCACGCGGGCTCAGTCGTGGCTCGCGGGATCTAGAGCGCAGGCTCAGTAGTTGTGGCTCACGGGCTCTAGAGCGCAGGCTCAGTAGCTGTGGCGCATGGGCTTAGTTGCTCCACGGCATGTGGGATCTTCCTGGACCAGGGCTCGAACCCATGTCCCCTGCATTGGAAGGCAGATTCTTAACCACTGTGCCACCAGGGGAGCCCCATGCCTTCTTGATATACTAGGAATAAAAGCCAAATTCCCCATGACTGCAATGTCCAACATAAATCAGCCCCTTATCACCTTTCCAATATTTTTATTACTGTTTTCTCCTTAATTATATTTTCCATGCAAATAGACATTATTTTAGTATGTTGAACTTAAGCTTTTTAAGGCTCAGGGTCTTTGCACTGGTTATATCCATTGCTTGGAACACTCTTCTCCTTGATCTTAATTTGGTGAGCTCAATTCCGTCTTTCCAATCTCAGCATAATTGTTACCTTCTCAGAGAGCCCTATCTTTCCACTATACCCAAAGTAATCTCCTGACCACAGTATGCCCTGGGCATTATGTTCTTTCTGGCATCACTACATTTATTCATTATTTTTTCATGGTACTTATCACTACCTGAAATTGTGTTGTATCCATGTTTATTTTCCACCTTGCCTTTTCGAATAAAAAAATACCGTGACATCTATCCCCCCCGGCCAGAAAAAGGGAAAATTTTAAGCAAAGTGGGTTATATTAAATGCAGAATCTAGTGACGATAATTTGACTATGATATGTAGGATGGTGTGTGAGAATATTTAGTGAGATATTAGGTACAGAGTTTTTTTCACATGTTCCATGCTAAGTGTCTAGTATTTAGTTCACACTTACTGACTGTAGGCTGTTAGAGTTATGATGAAGACGATTATGATCATGAAGGAGGAGGAGAAGAGAAGAGGAGAGTGTGTCGAGGAAGAAACTAGTTCATGGCACGATAAGACCTCAGTAGCTTGCTAACAACGAAAGAGAAAGGAAGCAACAAAGCTGAGACGCGCAAACGAGATAGAGTGTATGGTGGGGCATGGAAATATATTCTAATGAAAAAGCTAGGTTTGACTCCCACATTTATTACCTACATTTTTATGTGACCTTAGACAATTTACTTAAATTTTCTGAGCCACAACATCCTCATCTGTGGAAAGCGGGCGTGCTCTAATTATCTATTACTATATAAAAAATCACCCCCAAAGTTTAGAAACTGAAAGTCACAATTTATTATAATCTCTTACAGTTTTGGGGTTTGGACTCAGGCAGATGGTTCTCACCTGGGATCCCTCCTGAGGTGACAGTAAGATAATGGGTGGGAATGGAATCATCTAAAGGCTTTTTATTCATATCTCTGACATTTGAGCTGGGATGGCTGGACAAATTAATATCTAGCCAGGCATCTCTCTTTCAACATGGCTTTTCTAAAAGGCTAACTTGGACTTTTTCGCTGCGTGTTGGTCTCAGGGATTTGGACGTCTTTCATGGTGGCTGGCTTCGCTCATAGCAAACTTTCCAAGAGGCCCAGGTGATGATGCTGCCTTGAAAATCTCAGCAGCAATTTGCCAGTAGTGGGCATCAAAATAGTATTTTAAAAATCTGTTAATTTTATGAGAACCTCAATGAGATTATTGCCATCAATATTATATATCTCTTACGGTAAACCAAAAAAGTTCTTTGTTTCTCAATTAATTATCAATTTCACAAAGAGCAATATTATAACTTATTCTGTTTTTCAGGAAAAGCATAATTTGGGAGTTTCTGATTTCTCTTTCTGTTTTCATTTATTCAGGCAATAAATAGGTCAATCATTTGCTTTAGTCAGTTTTCTCTCTCTGTTCTCTCTTCAGGGTAAGGTTAACAAATATAGAGTCAGAAGTGAAAATGGTTTTACAGTGAGAAATAGAGATGAGACATTTGAGTAAGGTGTGAGTTTAAGGGAAGTCATGAGGAATAATTACTACTGTGCACACAAGATCTTAACTATTTCCCAGTAAGTGGAATAAGGGATGATGTGAAATTTCACACGCATTTTTGATGTCAGTGACAACACCTCCACAGTTTCCCAAACTCTCTTTCTTAACTCTTGTCAACCCAAATTAATGTGTCCACAGAAGTTAATTGTTCGCATGGTCCAAGGACAGACTTTCATTTAACAACTTTAGTGTGCGTTTTTCTGTAAGCTTAATTTTTTGAACCAGGATCTGCAAATGGAAAATTCTCAAAATATTTAGTGCTGTGTTATGTAAGGGAGCAATCGTAAGCTGAATAACGTCTGCTCAAAGATTGCAGGTCCTAATGGTTGGAACCTTTAAATGTTAACTTGTGCGGAAAAAGGTCTTTGCAACGTGATTCAGTTATGGATCTTGACACGTGGGGAGTGTTTTGGGTTACCCAGGTGGCCCCTAAAGCCATCACAAGTGTCCTTATAGGAGAAAAGCAAACGAGCTTTGACACACAACACAGGGCAGTGAAGGTTGCATGAAGATGGAGGCAGAGATTAGAGTGACGCAGGCAGAAGCCAGGGGATGCCGGCAGCCACTGAAGCTAGAGGGGCAAGGAGCAGTCTTCCCCCAGAGGTACATTGATCTCAGCCTTCTGCCCTCCAGAACTGTGAGGGAGTAAATTTCGGTTGTTTTATACCATCAAGTTTGTGATTATTTGGTACAGCAGCCTCAGAAATCTAATATAGGAGGAAAATAAGCTAACATGTGGAAATTAAAATAGAAAATAGAGGAAACCTTTAAGATCCCTGGATTTGAAAAAGTATTATGAGATGCCCCATCCTATCGACCCTTGCTAAAATTCTAAGTCACATTTTCTTATTTCCTTTTGATCTATCTGTTCGCCCTCCTAAAATGGCCGTTTATTTATGCAACAAATATTTAACAAGAGAAGACACAGGACTAGATTCTGAGGAATACAAAGTAGCCATGGAGTTGGCATTCCCCCAGAGCACACGGACTTTTAGGTGACAATTTATGACTTAATTATTGATTAAATGGAATTGTTTTAAGTACTGTGAAGAAATACAGGATAGTATGAAAGTGAATTGTGTGATTTTAAGCAACTTACTTAAAATCACCAAGAACCTTTGTTCTGTTTTGCTCTATTTTGTTTCACCTTGCTTGGCAAGGCTTGTAAGACATTTAAATGAGATTATGTGTCTGGCACATATGTAGTTTATTAAAAAAAATCCCTTTGCATTATTTTTCTGTCCTGTCTAGACTTATATTACCCTAATAAGACTGAGACTATAGCCATGGTGTTAGAATTCTTACTCTCTTCACAAGTATGCTTGTTTTTAAATCATCCTTAATTCATAATCTTACCAAATGAATGTAATTATAGTTCATAATATATTTTTCTATATCACGTCCCTACTGTCAGTTCTTCCAGTACTGTAAGTTGTGTAACATTACATTGTGGACCCTGTATAAACCGTCAGTAAAACTTGTCTGTAGGGTGTAGTTGCTTACCAGATTTTCCTGGTCATGAATAATATCCTAAAATAAGGTGTCATTTTTGACTTTAATATTTAAAGCTTTCAGCAAACCCTAAGTTTGCCTCTAAAATATGCATATTTTAATGCTAATGCTGTCAGGTATTAGGAGTAAACCTCAGTTGAACAATTTGTATGCCATAAAATCCAAAAAAGAAAAATATATTTCTTAACCTGAATATTTACCAATGAGAAAGCATTTTAAAAGCGGACCATTTGTCTGAGACAAATCAGCACTCTAGAGAACTCTGTAATGATTAAAATATTGGTTTGAATTAAGATCCAACTTACGTTCTACTTCAAGTTAAATTAAACGTGTAAAATGAGCATTTTGTCATAGTTTCACATCAATCTATGTGAGTCTAAGCCAGTCCAACTGGGTCGAAATCATCAGGTAATCTGTCTTTGAAAAAAATATAGCAAACTTTTGATTAAGGTACTCTGTTTTAACTATTTTTTTCTTATTGGACCACTATGTTAGTTTATGTAGATAAAACGGATTTAGTATATCCATATTTATATTAGAAAACCACCTGCTTTTATATCTGGGACTATCGTAGCATTAGCTCAGAGTACTTACAAGCTGCTTCTCCCCAGCTCATTCACACTATTTCTAGGACTGCTCTAGGTGCTAAAATAGTCAACTGTGGCACCCAAACTAATTAAATGACTATCTGCCAATACAGAATTAGATCAAATCCATTTCCTGAAAGAACTTAGATAAGTAAAAATTGAAATTTCTTATTTAAGAGTTAATAAACTAGACTTAGCTTAAATGCTTAGCTATGGCCATTGAGTTGAAAATGGCGGTTATATTTTGCAAAAATCTATATGTGTAAAAAGAAGTACAGATTAAGATCATAATTTTTTTTTTTGCCTTTGATTAGGGAATTGGAAGAATGAAAAGTAGAAACATCTCAAATAAAGAGAGAAAAGCCTCAATGTGACTGTTAGCTAAATGACCACAGATTCCTGTTATTATTCCTACAGGAGAACACAATTATATACCCTGGCTGAGAAGGCCAGGGGCTGGTGCCAGCCTGCTAGTGGGCAAGGCCGTGTCCCTGCATGACTGGTTGTGCAACCTGGGGGTCCCAGGACTGGTGCTGGCACACTGGTGGGTGGGTAAGCCCCTATCAGTAAGAGGCAGGGAGAAGATTCCGAAACGGTGCCTCCCAGCACCAGTGTTCTCATGGTAGAACGAGCCCCTCAGAATGGCTGCTGCTAACATTTATCTCCCCAGGGAGGGTCTCCGTTGCCTCCCACCTGTCCAGGAGGCTCTCCAGGATCGCGGGTGGGTCTGACCCAGGCTTCTTTCCAGTGATTGCCTCTGAGCTGGGACCCAGGCCGTGTGAGATTTTGCTTGCACCCTTTCATTGCGAAGTCTGTTTCTTTCAGCCCTCCAGCTCTCTCGTACCCAAGCCCCACTGCTCTTCAAAGCCAGACTTTCTGTGGGTTTGTCTTCTGGGTGCAGGACCCCTGGTCTGGGAGCTTAATGTGGGGTCGGACCCCTTGCTTCCTGGGGAGAACCTCAGCAGCTGTGATTATTCTCCTGTTTGTGGGCCAGACTTACCTGGGGCGAGCCTCGCCCGCACTGCATCTCCACTCCTCCCACCCATCTCACGGTGGCTCCTTTTTTTATACCTTTAGTTGTGGAAAATCTTTTCTGCCGGTCTTCAGCTCATTCTCATAAAGAGGTGCTCTTCAAGTAGCTGTAATTTTGGTCTGCCCGCGGGGAAAGGTGAGCTCAGGGTTCTCCTGCTCTACCGTCTTTGCCACATCCCCTTTTCTTTTTTTAAAATGAAATGTACAGTTTCATGACCATGCTAGACTTAAATCTATGGTTTTTAGACAGAAAATGGGAGGAATTTCTGGAGAATATATTTTAGTAAATTCTTTGGAAATGGGGACAGTTGCATTTCAGTTTGAAAGATTGTTTCCTTTGCTAACGTAAACAAATATTTTTCTATTGATTTTTGAGTAGTTTATAATCTAGTAGAGGGGAGGCTGATTATAGAAGATACATTATAGCATATGATATTGTGTGTTTCATGCAAAATAGTGATAATTCAGACATCAAATGACATAACCATGAGCTGTTGTAGTTAAGAAAGGATCTAACAAGGATGGGCATAGAGGATTATTAGGATGTTATATGATTTAAAAAGGGGATCAATACATTTTACCTTTACATTTAAAGCTATACATTCTAGTTCTGTGGACAATAGATCTGTAGCGAAAAATAAGAGATCATGGTCATTGTATTAGATAAATTAGCTTACATGATTATGGAGGCTGGCAATTTCAAAATGTGTAAGGTGGGCTGACAGACTGGAGAGCCAGGAGAGCCGATGATATAGTTCAAGTCCAAAGGCCATCTGCTCGGGGGAATCCCCTCTTTCTTGGGCGAGGTCAGGCTTTCATTCTATTCAGGCCTTCAACTGATTGAATGAGGCCCACCCATATCTTGGAGGGCAACCTGCTTTACTCAAAATCCACTGATTTAAATGTTAATCTTATCCAAAAAACCTTGAGAGAAACATCCAGAATAATGTTTGAGTACACGTCTTGGCACCAAGGCCCAGCCAAATTGATGCATAAAATTGCCGTCATAGCCATCATTGCAGTGATATAGTATAATACCTTTACAGTGGGATATGCATATACTTAGGATGTAAAAGACGATGGGAATTTTTATGGGAATAACTTTCCAGATCCTGAACTTCCTCATTTAGTCTTTCTTCAGAGTGATCTGTCTGAGAATAAATCTGCGGTCTACCCCTTCTTCTTTTTACCTTTCTTTTATTTAATAATAGTCTCTACTCCACTTGGAAGACCAAGTTTAGCAAAAATATAGAGAATAGATATATCCAATATTTAATATGCTAGAAATTACATCATTTATAACTACTACTAATATTAAATTTCTCCCCAGTGTAAGCATTGATGTCAAAGTTTTTTAGATGTCAAATTTCAGGGTTTATGTGAGTCAAAAATATAGACATATATTTTGATATATAGATATATAGCTATTGATAGCTTTGATAATGTGAGTTTTTACTATGATATTGCCATTAGTGCTTTAAAAATATCTATCACTCTTTTTACTGCTGATAACAACCATATGTATGCTCAGTATTCTAGAGATAATATAATGTATAAAAACTGAACTATTATTAAAATTTGCAAAAATGAAGAAAATCATGGCTCTGGTTTTTAACCAAGGGTGATTTGTTTCCCAGCAAGGGATATTTGGTAACGTCTAGAGAATTTTGGGTTTTCACATTCGGAGACAGTGTGCTACTAGCATCTCGTGTGCAGGAGTCATGGACGCTGTCAAACATGCTACGATATGTAGGAAAATCGTAAACACAAAGAACTACGTGTCACAGAATATCAAGAGTGTCCCTATTGAAAATAACTGAGAAAATCTGAAATATGGAACATTTTCATAAAAGCTTTACAGAAGAAATATATGCATTGCATAATATCAGTCATCAGGAAGATGGAAATGAAAATCATGAGATGCCATTCCTCATCTGTTAGAACGGATAGAACAAAAGACAGAAAATACCCAATGTACTGGGTATAGATGAGGTTGTAGAGCAACTGGAAATCTCATACATCACTGATTAAAAAATAAAATGGTATGACTACTTTGATGAACTCTTTTTGTGATTTCTTAGAAACCTAAATAAAATCTATCCCATGACTCAATAACACAACTATGTGTTTAAAATGAAAATTTCCCAACAACAAGAAGTGTGAACAATGTTCACAGTAGTTTTATTGAAAATAGTCAGGAACTGAAAACAGCCCAGTGTCCACTAACTGGAGAACAGATAAGCACACTGTGTTATATCCACAAAAATGACACTCAAAGGGAGAGTGTACTCTACTCATATACTCTTTCCTGGTATTCAAATCTATTGTACAGACATAATTCATTTGCCCGTGCAATGACATTGACAAATATAAAAAAAAAAAAATACTATGTTGAGAAAAAAGACACCAAAATACCTTTCGTATAACTCCACTTATATGAATTTTTTGAGAAGGTAAATCTAATCAATGGTCATAGAAATCAGAAGGTGGTTGCCATTGAAATGGAGAGGGAGATTGAAAAGAAGCTCAAGGGAAATTTTTAGGATGATAGAAATATCTTTTAGTTTGTTTTTGGTGGTTCTTACATGAGTGTCTATGACTGTGAATATTTTAAACTTAAAAATGAAAATGGTATAATAATCACTAAAAGCTTAAGGTCCATACGTTTAATTTTATGTAAATTTTATTTTCATTGAAATATATAACACATCACTCACACTCTCCTGCTATGCAGAAATTTCCCTACACCTTTAAGTAGTCCTGGAACCTTCTGAAGATGAGTCAGAGATCCATAGTAAGAAGTTCTTTGTAATTAATACATGAATTAACAATTTAAAGCAAGCCTTGGTATTAAAACAACGAAGGAAAAGATATACATAAATACTATAATAAAGTACTTTCTTTTTCTAACAGTGTGGAGGAATGTTAGGAAATGAGCATTGCCAAAATTCCTAGGTTTCATTTGATGAAACAAATATTAAAACTAGGAAAAACAGCACTTCTGGAAACTAGGAAGTTACATTTTATCCATATGCACAAACTCTCAAGAAAATCATCAGAAAAAGAATGCAGGTGGAACTAAGCTGCGAGAAAGAAGTATCTTCAGAAATACATATATTTTCCAATGTAAAGCGAGAAGACTTCAATCTTTTAGATAAGAGTTGATATTAAGGGCAGGAAAGAAGGATTAGATGTCACAACTTACTTCATGTTAGGTAGTTACAGAAGTTAATTCCAGAAACCGAGGGAACACTCAGTATTAGTCCAGCCAATACAGCAGAAATCAGCAGGGTTTTGGATGAAATTCACTGTAAGTTGTTAAAAAAGGAGACCTTGAGTGACTCTTCTAACACCATTGAAAGACAGGATCAAGAACAGGGGAGAAGTGACCATGGAGCAGTGTTTAACATGCATTGGAAATATTTGAAATGAGATAATTAAAAAAACAGTCTAGGGGGGCTTCCCTGGTGGCGCAGTGGTTGAGAGTCCGCCTGCCGATGCAGGGGACATGGGTTCGTGCCCCAGTCCAGGAGGATCCCACATGCCATGGAGCGTCTGGGCCCGTGAGCCATGGCCGCTGAGCCTGCACGTCCGGAGCCTGTGCTCCGCAATGGGAGAGGACACAACAGTGAGAGGCCCGCGTACCGCAAAAAAAAATGAAACAGTCTAGGGGACGTGTGATAAATATACCAAATGAAGAATCAAAAAAAAAAAATCAGAAATGTAATCAAACGCAATAGGAATCAGCACCCCAAAGGACATTGAGGGTAGCTATGGTTTGTATCTTGCCTGAAAGCCTGTTAAAAAGTTGGCCTCTGGAAAAAAATCACTCAAAGAAAGAAGAAATGAGAAAGAAGAAACCAAAATGAGTGACAAACTTTTTAGTAGAATACTATTCTGGATTTCACGTTCTTGTTGATGACTTAAAAAAAACACCCATTAGTCCTTCTTATGTTCCAAATACCTATTAGAATGATTAAGAAATTTTAAAAAAACAGGAAAAAAAATCCAGCGCCAGAAACTATGGAAGCATTATATTTACATGACAGACTCTAGTATACACACACACACACACACACACACACACGTAAAGCTGTAATGAGACTAACTAGATAAATACATTTATATTTATCTCATTAGAAGGTAAAGCAATTCTGGAAAGTAATTTGAAGAGATTCTTTGTGAACCCACGAATCCAATTCAGTGCAGAGTAGCAGAGTAGCATATCCTTTCATTATTTCTTATAAAGGAGTCATAGAGTACCTGCCATGAACTGGTTACTTATAGGCTCATGCAAATAAAAATACATCCATCCATACTTGTTTCCAGTCTTTTACAAACTGAATAACTAAATATTTTAAAGCACTAACTCATATCAGTCCTATCATAGGCTTCCTTTCCTTCAACCACTTAATCATCTCCTACATGACCTATTTCAGGTGATTCAGTATTCTGCAAAAGACATCAGAGAAATATTGACCTTGGACATCACCACACACACACACAAAAACCTTATCAGATATTCTTTTTTAAAAATTTACTTTATTAAAGTATAGTTGATTTACAATTCTGTGTTAATTTCTGCTATACAGCAAAGCGATTCAGTTATACATGTATATATACATTCTTTTCCATATTCTTTTCCAGTATGGTTTCTCATAGGATATTGAATATAGTTCCCTCTGCTGGTCAGTAGGACCCCGTTGTTTATCCATTCTGTATATAATCCTTTGCATCTACTAATCCCAAACACCTGATCCATCCCTCCCCTACCCCCCAGCCCCCTTGGCAACCACAAGTCTGTTCTTTATGTTCCTTATCAGATATTCTTGACTACTTTTCAAGCAATTAAAGCACAAGGAATTTATCTTTGAGTGTGTACTAACCAATTAAGACAACTTCACCCAGTATCAAAGTACAAGATTATACCCATAATCTTCTGTCTTAAACAGAGGGTCTCCAGAAGACTTCTAGAAATAGTCTACAGAAGCAAACTACAGACCAAATCTTTGGAATATGCATGAGGTAACCAGTATTTGCTAAATGCCATTGGGACAAGAGATTCTTAGATGCCTAGAACCATGTTTGTAATACCCTCTTTACATACATTTCCACTTTATCCCATCAGCTATATTTTTCCTCTGTCAACCTTTAAGGCTACATCTAAGATGCCCCCTTACTATTACTACTAACTTGCCTAGATCTACGTTTTACCAGGGACAATCTATAAATGCTTTCCCTAACTAATTTTAGTATATTCAATTTATGTAATTTTGCATATGCTAATGCCTACAAAATACAAATGAACTAACAAATTCAGGTTGTATCTGTTCTAACTGTTCAAGCGTAGGAAAACAATGAAAATAATATAAAGGGTATAGCAGACCACCTTAGCTATACTGATACTCTTTTGAACATAAAGGAAATTATCCTTGGGATGAGAAGGTAAATAAATGTTCTAGGAGTGTAGCAGTGATTGTTTTCTTTTTCAAGAAAACTGCCAGAGACAGTATACTTAGAACTCCACTAAAATTGGTTACATCTCTTGCACATTTCCTGATTTCTTTTTTTATGTGGGAATCATTCCTTTTTTTTTCTTTCTTTTTCTTAATACCAATCTAGGAACAAGGCTTATTTTTCTGTGGGATAAAGAGTTAGATAATTACAAGTATATGACTCTCCAACTTTCTCAGAGGACAGTCTTCTTGAAGAGATGGGAGGGACAAAATTCTTTTCTGGTAAAATAACTAATACTTTTTAGAACAGACCCCTAAGGATGGTTATCCTACCCATTGGAGTAAACAATACAAGGTGGTAATCAAAAAATGTGTTCCTCACTTTACCTGATAAATAAAATTGTGTATTTCCTGGTGGCATAGCCTACCAATGTAATTCCTTAGCTTAAGTAATTACAGGTGAAAGAATAGCCTCTGATTTTCTTTTGGCCAAGCAGCAGGAAGCCTGCACTATTGTTAGACTTCATGTACCTAAATAAATACCACAATTAATATGGAAAGTCTATATCAGTCCTAATGAAGAGGCAGTCCTGCTAAACTTCATGTAATTTAAAGAAAGGAATGTATGTAATTGAAAGAAAATATAGACTTAGGGAGTCATTGACACTTGTTTTCTTGATCAAGCCTGAAAAATCTTATAATAATTTGTTATACTTGCATGTTTCATGTCCCTTTGATATGTTATCCAGAGCCTTGATGCTTTTGTGAAGCCACTGTCCCTACATGATTCAGTAAGTCATTCAAAGAAAAAAACCAGTATGCAATCATGCTGATCAGCGCTCAAGTTGATAATCAGACTTTTACAAACCTTTACCTTCTGGTAGCATGAGCAACACTGGCGAGGTTCTAGACACTTCCTGGTAATAGCTCCTGCATTTCTGGCTTAGGAGGACAAAAGCGGTGGACTGAGGATATAAAACTTCTGACCGAGGAGGGAAGGACTCATCTTTCTTAGAAGCTAATAACATCTAACCACTAGAGCTGTGTGAAAGTACTTCTAAATGATCCATGACAATTCGGCATCAGTAGGCAGGCTTCTGAGAGCCAGCCAATAACAACCTTATGCTTTCAGGATAAGAACCTTTCAGGCTTCTGAAAGTCAGCCAATCCATAAAGCATCGCTGCAGTTTACATACTTTTGAAATCTTTGAAGTTCATACTTCTAAACACCTGTATACAATCATTTGTCCACTTTGTTCAAACACTGCCTGTGTGTCTTACAGCTTTCCCTTCATTATTGATTAACATTGTAAATTCAGCTTTCTTTTTTTTCTTCCTTCCCTTCCTTCCTCCCTCCCTCCCATCCTTCCTTCCTTTTCTCCTTCATAATGAAGTTTGACCTCTTTATTTATCATCCATATTTAACTGTGCAACTTAGTTCCTATCAATTTGTAGCCCCAAAATACAAAGGTAAAAATATGTTACCTATTCCTTTATTTTATATACCCTATATTTTTACATAAGTGATAAAAAATTTAGTAGTTACACAGTATAATGCATGCATGATATTTTGTTTTACTTTCATAAATCAAAGAAATGTACATCTTGATTCTGTTTTAAAAAAGAACTATAAGTCAGCAGTCTTGTGAATGTCAAAGAGAGTCAGCAGTGCAGACAATACAAAAGTAAGGCTGTGTTTCATTTTGTCAACACTGGCTACTAGAAATTTAGAGAAAATATTGAGAAAGAAAGGAAAAATTCATCATGGCATTGACCTATTTTAACATCTGATTGATATCTCATTAATAGCTATTTCTTCCATTTCCAGATTTTCTCAGAGAATGTATCTTTTTTCCTTAAATGATAGTATTCACCACAAAAATGAAGAGCTATGTATGAAATGTTTGAAAGCAGAGAAATGCTTTAGGGGATTGGGAGAAGAAAGAATATCTGGCAAGGACTTTGTTCATGTAATGTGTTTGCAAGTCGAAGTATATCAAAGGAAATAGAATCTCATGATCTTACTCTAGAGAGATGCCAGCTACTAGGGAAGAAAACACGGGCTTTAGCAAAACTCACAGTATAGGTCAGTTAAATGCAAATTGTAAAACACAAAGGTTGATTTTAATCCACTTTGCTTGCTTGGAAGAAAGCTTTAAGCCTTTCACAATTCAGAGAGGCTCATAAATTGAGAGCTAGCTAAAATCCTATTAAACCAAAGAGGGATTATGTAGATTAATAAAAGGGTTTTTTTGTTTGTTTTAGTATAATATTCTCTGAATCAGTCTTGATTATTGTTGTCTTCCCATCGAGTCCTTTTTTGAAACTAGTATTCATACAGTCCTTATAAATGAGGGAGATTGCTAGTTAATACTTTTTAGTGACAGATTTTACCAGGAATGAGGTCATTAAAAATATTTTGCTTATAGCAGTATGTGATAGAAGAACATATTAAGATTAAAAATTAAGTGTGCAAAAATAGCTGCATAGGCTAGATCCACCAGAGCGTTGCATTTGCATGCAGGATGGGAAATTTTGCCAGGTTTATTTAAATTTCTTGATTTTGTTGCTGTAGTTCCCCGCCCTTCCCCCTACCCCCCCCCCCAAATTGGTCAAAAGATGGATAGATAGACAGATAGATGTATGTATATAGATTTCTATCTCTGTCCACCTATATACTTGATATCTTATTTGTCTGAGTAAACTTCAAAACTTCTATTAATGATACATTGTCCCTATCAAACTACCACTGGCATTTTTCACAGAACTAGAACAAAAAATTTCGCAATTTGTATGGAAACACAAAAGACCCCGAATAGCCAAAGCAATCTTGAGAACGAAAAAAGGAGCTGGAGGAATCAGGCTCCCTGACTTCAGACTATACTACAAAGCTACAGTAATCAAGACAGTATGGTACTGGCACAAAAACAGAAAGATTGATCAATGGAACAGGATAGAAAGCCCAGAGATAAACCCACGCACATATGGACACCTTATCTTTGATAAAGGTGGCAGGAATGTACAGTGGAGAAAGGACAGCCTCTTCAATAAATGGTGCTGGGAAAACTGGACAGGTACATGTAAAAGTATGAGATTAGATCACTCCCTAACACCATACACAAAAATAAGCTCAAAATGGATTAAAGACCTAAATGTAAGGCCAGAAACTATAAAACTCTTAGAGGAAAACATAGGCAGAACACTCTATTACATAAATCACAGCAAGATCCTTTCTGACCCACCTCCTAGAGTAATGGAAATAAAACCAAAAATAAACAAATGGGACCTAATGAAACTTCAAAGCTTTTGCACAGCAAAGGAAACCATAATCAAGACCAAAAGACAACCCTCAGAATGGGAGAAAATATTTGCAAATGAAGCAAATGACAAAGGATTAATCTCCAAAATTTACAAGCAGCTCATGCAGCTCAATAACAAAAAAACAAACAACCCAATCCAAAAATGGGCAGAAGACCTAAATAGACATTTCTCCAAAGAAGATATACAGAATGCCAACAAACACATGAAAGAATGCTCAGCATCATTAATCATTAGAGAAATGCAAATCAAAACTACAATGAGATATCATCTCACACTAGTCAGAATGGCCATCATCAAAAAATCTAGAAACAATAAATGCTGGAGAGGGTGTGGAGAAAAGGGAACACTCTTGCACTGCTGGTGGGAATGTGAATTGGTTCAGCCACTATGGAGAACAGTATGGAGGTTCCTTAAAAAACTACAAATAGAGCTACCATATGACCCAGCAATCCCACTACTGGGCATATACCCTGAGAAAACCAAAATTCAAAAAGAGTCATGTACCAAAATGTTCATTGCAGCTCTATTTACAATAGCCCGGAGATGGAAACAACCTAAGCGCCCATCATCGGATGAATGGATAAAGAAGATGTGGCACATATATACAATGGAATATTACTCAGCCTTAAAAAGAAATGAAATTGAGCTATTTGTAATGAGATGGATAGACCTAGAGTCTGTCATACAGAGTGAAGTAAGTCAGAAAGAAGACAAATACCGTATGCTAACACATATATATGGAATTTAAGGGGAAAAAAAAATGTCATGAAGAACCTAGGGGTAAGACAGGAATAAAGACGCAGACCTACTGGAGAACGGACTTGAGGATATGGGGAGGGGGAAGGGTGAGCTTTGACAGGGCGAGAGAGAGTCATGGACATATACACACTAACAAACGTAGTAAGGTAGATAGCTAGGGGGAAGCAGCCGCAAGGCACAGGGATATTAGCTCGGTGCTTTGTGACAGCCTGGAGGGGTGGGATAGGGAGAGTGGGAGGGAGGGAGACGTAAGAGGGAAGACATATGGGAACATATGTATATGTATAACTGATTCACTTTGTTATAAAGCAGAAACTAACACACCATTGTAAAGCAATTATACCCCAATAAAGATGTTTAAAAAAAAAATGATACATTGACAGTTCTTAAAGAGACTTTTGGTTCTTCAAAAACTTATATGACTTGATCTTTAGAACAGGATAAGGGCTAATAAATGCAGGGTATGTATATACAGTTAGCCCTTGAACAATGTGAGGGTTAGGGGCACTGACCTCTGTGCAGTTGAAAATCCACTTGTAACTGATCCAGGGTTCCATATCCCCAGATTCAACTAACCGTTGATCATATATTTCTGTAGTATTTACTCTTGAAAAATATCTGCACTTAAGTGGACTCGGGCAATTCAAACCCAGGTTGTTCAAGAGTCACCTGTGTATAGTTTTTTCATCTAATATTTCTGTAAATCTAAGATAGCTACTTAAAATGGAAAATTAGTGTTTTGATTCTTATTAGGGTACATAATTAGAAGGTGTTGTCTATTTATTTAATTACTACTTATGAGTCCCTGAGATGTTTCAGGGATGGTGCTATGTACTGTGAATGAAGAAGGACTCTGCCCTTGGGCCATCCACTGAAGGAAGTTGGTCATTGATTTCTTTATGTATGTCCAGACCCTTATTTATGTAATGAATAAAGATACAGAAATCTAGCAGGCAGAAGTAAGTATCCATACAGACATAGACACAGTGTAGAAAATAATTAGAAAAGCGTAGATGTATAGATAAAGGCATAAAATGTAGATACAATTAAATATTTTAAATTAAGTCAGTATTTAAAAGTGAGTAAGGCTCTTCTCTTAATTCCATTCCTGGGTTGTATTATTCCTAAAAAGGAACATGATTAAAGTCTTGTTTTAAAATATCTCCAAAAAAGACAGGGTTATCTAAAAAAATTGGCTGGGTAGTCCAAATGGGGAAAGATGGTAGAAAGAAATACCTTAGAGGACAGTTTTGTTGTAAAACATTTGGCCTTAAATAAATGCATGGACCTGCTACTGAAAATGTATTACATATGTCAAAGGAACAGTAATTAAACTGCTCCCTCTAAGCTTTTTTGATAGGCCATTTTCAGAATGAATGGCTGAGGCTGAGAAAGGGCACTTGGCATTTAAGATCCCGACCTTTAGGATATTATTCTCCCTGATTTTTCCATTCAACATGATTTCCTTTTTCACTTTCATGACAACTTAGAAGAAAGTTTTCTGCTATTTAGCAAAAGATGACCTTAGAGCCACATAGAAATTGTAAATTGTTCTTATAGTATATGTAATTAATTTGGTCATTAAAGAGAAATGATTAATCATGAGGATACATATATATACTAAAGAAGGATGACAGATTTAACAGGTTGTCATGGTAAAAATTGCAAATTTTACAGTTTGGCATTGACTAATGGAAATTAATATATACCTCAGTGATTGTCACAAAATAGTTGAAAATTATCATCTATTTAAAGTTGTTTTTTGTGTATGTATGATATATATAAATATAGTTTGTGATCACGGCCTGCAATTTCTTTTTGAGAACAAGTTATTTATGAACTAAATCCTTACTAATATTTAAAAGAAACTGATAAAAGTTGAACTGTTCTTTATTAAAAGTAATTATTAATCACTTTCAAAACTCTTGCTTCTAAAAATTAAATTTAATTGATATTTTCCACATACTCTCATGAGTTTCTCTTCATTGTGTCTCAACACATATCATACAAGTGTATAGCACACATACTAACTTGCTGCACTGAAAGTAACATTTTTGTGTAACATTTGTGCTGGTGCCTCTTTCTTATTCCCAAATCTACTGGCAATAACTGGAAAAGGAAAGGAAGCAGACTAATTCAGAGTTAAGTACTAAACCTCATCCTTTCAACCTGTATATACTCCTGCCACATTTGATTTTTTAAAATCCTGTCACTGTCTTTTCATTCCTATCTTAACATGCTTTGTATTTTATTTCAATTTTTGGAACTATTGTCAGTCTACTTGTATCTTTTTGTATCTTTTTTCTTCCTATGTGTTTACAAGTTGTAAACCAAACTTAAAAAATTAGTCATAAGAATAGAGTTCACACTGGCCAGAGTCTTAACAATTAATCACACAAGCATTCCTTCTATTTTTTTAACATTCTCTGATTCTTATATTCATTTATTCACTTTTAAATTTTACAAATATTTATTAAGAACTTATTGTGTGCTAATCACCTTTCTTCTCATTAGGAAAACAAAGATAGTTAATAGCCTCTGTCCTCGAAGCACTAAAAATATGAGAAATAGAGAAACAAGATAAGGATTAAAAGGTGAGAAATCAGTGATGGCAATAATGAAGCAATGGAAAAGGACTCCTAAATAGGTTAGTAATAAGGAAAGGGGGTGTATGTCTGGAAAAGACTTAGAGAAGCTTACATTCAGTCTGAAGCTTAATAGATGCTTGGTGAGTATAAATATATAAGGGAAAGGGTAAGAACCATCATTTCCCAAAAGAGAAGGAGGCCCCAAATGTATATACCATTCCATGAATATTTTAGGGGAGGATGGATTAATAATGAGAAATAAACCTCTTGGTAATTGACAAATATCTATATGTGTGCTGCTTCCTGAAATTCCAATAAAACCACTAGTTGTGTAATTAGTGGATATGAAACCAAACAAATATAATAGACTTAATTTTGACAGTTCTCAGTTTGTTCTAAATGTCTTCATCCAAGGAATTCTCCTGCCATATCATGTCATAAAATATATAATATTCTAAAAGATAGACTAGATGAAGTTATAGGTGATACTAACTGTACTTAAAGGTATAGAATGATCACAAATGACCTCAAAATCATCACCCTGATTTGTCATATGGAAAAGCTTGATTTAACAAACATTAATAAAGTCATTATTCAAAAGACCTACCTACCTATTATGGATAAACACATGGAGGGGCCATTTGGTTGTTGCAGAGTATCTACATGGCTATTTATACATGACTATTATATCTTAAGAACCAAGTTATTAAGAAGTTATGAATTAGTAGAGCCAAGACTTGAGACAGCCTCGTTCCAAAACCCATGTGATCTTTTGTTACTCAAATTGCATTACGTTAAGCCTAGGAGAGTAGTTTTTTCAATATGTTCATAAGTGAGTTGGGGTTGGTCGGAAGAGGAGGTTCCTACAATGAAATAATATGCAGTGTCTCAATATATAAAACAGACAAAATTGATACTCTTACACTTGAAACAAGATTGTAAACTGCTTTTCATGAATCATGATATAACCTTTATTGTCCATGACGAAGAATGTGAAATTCACAAACAGGTATTGTCATCATCATTTAAAAATTTTTTAAAGATATTATCACGGAAAATGTGACATTTTAAGTTACCATTTTTTAATAATTTGCTCCTTGATATAGCAGATAAATAAAATGAAACAACATACACACAATGATAATTTTAAAAATACTTTGTTAAATAATAGTGACTCAAATCTTATGTTTCAGTAATTATCAGCTACAACTGATTTAATGAAAAAATGTTATCAATTATTAATACTTCATATTATAAACTCTCAAATCATTTATAGTATGCATGCTGTTTCTTTGCTTACATAGGGCAGTAATTCTGTTTCTTTCCTTTATTTGTCAAAAGCTCACAACACATCGTAATTTGGCTCATTATTTTTTAGGGAATGTTTCCTAAATGTTTATAGTGTTTAATTGTCAACTGATCCTTGAATGCAAGGACAAAATTCCATTATTTAATCTTAGAGTTAAACACTTAAACATGAGAATATGTAGCTAAAATTCCTCCAATAAGCTGAAATAATTCAACAGTGGTTACTGATTTTAATATAATTACTTTAACATGTAGTCGTATTTTTTTAATATGCAGTACTAGACAGTTATCCTGATAACTTTATGTAGCAGGTAGTTGTTGAAAGAGATTTCAAAAAGGAGAGAACTGAAGTTATAATTATTGACTTAATAATGATTTATAATGTAATCAAAGATACTGCAAATGGAGTTTATTTGGAAATCACTGTATATATTAATCTACATTGTAGATTTTTCTTTAATAGGACACTTAAAGTGTTGTTCCCTTTCTTAGTAAACAAGAGAGATGCTAACAGAAAAATAGTCTTGCCTTAATCTGTTGTGAATGATGTCAATTAAGGTTCATACCATAAGCGTGATTTTTCTATTTTATGTAATTTTAAAGAAGTAAGTCATTGAATAGTTAAACATGATTTTAATTATATAAAATCACATATTTAAGAAAAGACATTTAAGTGGCAGTTTTAAAACTGATGAACCCATACAGAGAATATATTCTTCATTTATTGAGCCTTAGTGAAAGTAATACTTGTCCCAGCATCTTATTCACATGCTTTAATTAGAATATCACTTTGTGATTTATATCACAGAGTAAATATTTGGTTATAATAAAAAGTCCAACTCAACTTTAGGCAGGGAAGGAGAATTTATTAACCAGACACTGATATCTCATGATACCCAAGGACAGAAATATATCTATACCTTAAAAACTGCTGGCACTACGAACAAGAATGTCAGGATGACTTGGCCTCTCAGTCTCTTTTTCTTTCTTTTTATTCTCTTTTTCTTTTGTTTTCATTCTCTTCTTTTTCTGTTTTAGTTTTTGCTTTCTTTCATCTGTTAGTAAGGATGGTTTTATCCACATAAGAATCACACCCATGGATATATTTCAAATAAAATAATAATCTATCCCTTAATAGTATCTAAAAATCCCAAGCATTTTTTGAACTTAATATAAATGTGGAATGTCAAATCAATAGGGACATGTAGATTAATTAATACATATCTGCAGATCGAACATTTGTTCAGAAGTACAGGTGGATTCATAGCTACCATATTACATTCAAATACAACTAATTCCATTTGTGATTTATTTCAATGGACAATATGAAGCACAAAAACATTTTAACATTTTCCAAAGTGTTACCCAATAAGTAATTTATTGGATAATGGTACTTTCTCTAAACATGCCAACTCCGTGAATACAAACTAGGGTCTGTTTCTATTTTTTTCTTGTGTTAATATGACATTCTTTTACTAGGAGTTAGGAAATTCTTCAGAATCAGATAAAGTATTAAAATAACTATTTTTAAATATGTTATAGCTGTTCACATAAAACAGTTGTTTGAATAGCTCAGCAATGTATTATTAAATTTCAAATGAACAAAATACCTTTATAAATTTTACTTCAAAAGATAAAATTATAAATTCATGAATTTCAATAAGAGAGGACTGTCATAATCAAATATGGTGCTTTTAAAATTCCCATCATTCAGAAAGAGGCATGGACCACAGTGTTCACTGCAGCTCTATTTACAGTAGCCGGGACATGGAAGCAACCTAGATGTCCATCGGCAGATGAATGGATAAAGATGTGGCACATATATACAATGGAATATTACTCAGCCATAAAAAGAAATTGAGTTATTTGTAGTGAAATGGATGGACCTAGAGACTGTCATACAGAGTTAAGTAAGTCAGAAAGAGAAAAATAAGTTCTGTATGCTAACGCATATATATGGTATCTAAAAAAAACAAAAAGGTCATGAAGAAGGGGTAAGGGGTAAGACAGGAATAAAGACACAGACCTACTAGAGAATGGACTTGAGGATACGGGGAGGGGAAAGGGTAAGCTGGGACAAAGTGAGAGAGTGGCATGGACATATATACACTACCAAATGTAAAATAGATAGCTAGTGGGAAGAAGCCGCATAGCACAGGGAGATCAGCTCGGTGCTTTGTGACCACCTAGAGGGGTGGGATAGGGAGAGTGGGAGGGAGAGAGATACAAGAGGGAGGATATATGGGAACATATGTATATGTATAGCTGATTCACTTTGTTATACAGCAGAAACTAACACACCATTGTAAAACAATTATACTCCAATAAAGGTGTTAAAAAAATTACCAATTCATCTGTTAGAAGACATGTAATGTATTGCACTATTAGTTTATTTTGGCTTTACCTATTCATCTTATTTTCAGGAAGGATGTTTGCCTTTAGGCAATACCAGTTTCCTTTTTTATGATGTTCATTAAGGTATTCAAAGTTCCCAATGTTTGCTAGACAGGGATTTCTTCAAGGCACAGCATCCATTTAACCCTAATTCCTAACACAGTGTTGGGAACACAGAAGATGTAAAATGACCCTATGGTTCTCAAAGGATAGCATGTTTTATCTCTCTCAGTTAAGGACTTTAAGCTCTTAGGAAGTGGCGAGTAATGTGAATAGTGGATTAGAATCATTCAGTCATACTCCCCTCCTTTTTAGCCAAATGACACTCAGATGTTCTACCTTCAGTTTGCATCAGAGCTTTAATGGGTTGAAAATCATGGCACATACCGAATATGGTCAATGTACATTTGTTTTTGCTTCAAAATAGAGGATATTTAGAAAAAATGTATTCTGTTTATTTTAAAATTTATTTTTAATTTCATTTTTCAACTTTACCTTCTAGTCAGAGAATGATGCCAGAGTATCTTTTTTTTTTAAATTAGGCTTAATTTATTGCTTATTTTGTAACATTAGTAATGTTATGTGTTATTAAATAATATTCTATTACTGCCTCACAAAAGCTATGTATCTCTGCAGTTAATATTGGCTATTTAATGGGACACTACTATATTCTGATTCTTATTTAGTTATATTATAAAATGACTATATTTTGTTTCTTTTTTCTTATTTGATCTACAAGTATCAAGAATACCAGTTTAACGTTTCCATCTAAATTCATGTTCTTGCCAACTTATCCTTATATCTCTAACAGTTCTATTTTGATGCTAAATAACTTAGGGGATAAAAGTTCAAAACCACTGAAGTTTCATATGGCTTCATTTTGTCTTGCAGTTTTACCAACGTTCTTTTGTTTGGTGTTTGCCTTTTGTACTCTTTCCTAAATCTTAACAACTCATTAGAATCAACTAGGAATTGGAAATAAGAAAAACTTGGAATCCTAGGTTGTGTCACAGACCAAGGCCAATTAAATTAGTGTTTCTGGGAAAGGGGTCAGGGATTACTTTGTTTTCAGAGGTCCACAGATAAATCTAATTTTTAGTATTGTGAGGTCTGCTGTCCTGATAAATGCTTGCTCTTCCTCTTCTTGTAGCACATCTTGCTTAATTGTGTCTCATGAGGGGAACGTAAGTGTTCTCAGAACTTTTTTATGATATTTTCTGTTTTCTTGAGGAGGCAAGTTTATTAGTTAAGTTTGGACCTACTGATTACATCTGAGTTTTTACAAAAAAACAACTTTGTTTTGGATTTCTTTTTTTTTCTCTTTTATTTTTATCCTTTCATACTTTCATGAGTGAAAAGCAATTCTAGAAGTGAGTAGGCACAATAATCATTTGGTGATCCTGTTAAGTTCCTTTTTTTGGACCCCAGTGTCTGTGAGTCTGCTTCAGTAGGTCTAAGATGGAGCCCAGACCTGTAACTTATCAAACAATTGTGGTGATCCTGATAAAGACGCTGATCTAAAATGACCAACATCAGTGAAAGGGATACGATATCTCCTCTCACCCCGTTTAATCAGGACTCCAAACTTCCAGCAGTTAGTTCTGAAAGAGAAATCTCAAAGGGAAGGAACTGCTGCCCAGAAAGCTGCTGTCTCCACCTTTGGCCAGTCTCAGTTCTGGCTCAGTCACTTCCACTCCATGAAGATTGCTCAGTAACACTCTGGATGCAGCTGTTTTCTCTTAGAGAAGATTAGAACATTTGGAGCAGTCAACATCATTTATTAAACATTAAAGAAAGAACACTAATGATATGCATACAGGCTGTATAAAACCGTGAGAGCAATGCTAATATGCTTCTTATCCCATACTTTGCCGTTTGCTCTCTTTGACCCAGCACACATTGGCTATGAGTGTTCTGTCTTGTATGTATTTAGGCCATATCCATTCCCAGACTCTTCTAAGTACCTTTGTTTTTAGAGGTAAGATTGTTAGCACGGTGACCTGCATGGTGTATGAGTGTAAGAAAATGTGCCATGTGGGGAGTGGACTGCCCCAGAGTAAATCCTCTGTCAACAACGCTTCCTTCCCAAATCTTATTATTTTCAAAATAGAATTCACTGTTTATATTATATATAGTTCCAGAATTACGTTTTCAACATTTTCTACTCAAAACAGTATTACATTTGTGTTTTATAGAACTAAAATGCTTCTATTTTAGCTGAAATTCATATGTGGTCTTCAGTTACTGTGTTACAAAATAGGAAATAAATTTCCTTCACCTTTTCTCTAGTTTATTAAACATTATCAATGGATACAGAGAGACTGATACCTTAGTTCTACCATTAAGAAAATGATTAGGTAGGTGCTGGGTATATAGTTGTGAAAATAATGCAATTTTGCCTTTGATGTATTTAAAATCCAAATAAACCAGTTACTATGAAACGACAAATTATGTTCATATGTAAGCCTATAGTACAGGGTTTTAGAAGAGAAATAAATTTTATATTTGGTTATGGACAGCATAGAGAAAGCCTGGCTGAGGAAGCGTTGTTTAAAATTTATGAGTGTTACACCTGAAACTAATATAATATGGTAAATCAACTCTACTTAATTGCCAACAATGTATCAGAGTGATGGTCAGTAGGAATTAGCCTGTGAACCCATGCTGGGTGGCAGAGGGGCTAAGGGAGAAGGGAAAGAACCCTTCTCCGGAGGAGCAGCCCGTAATGACCTACTGTTTAGACTGTTGATTATCAGGAGGTGCTACGTGGGGGAGGAAGGTTTCTGTGTGATGCGTTGCTGCAGGGTTGCTTTTCTGACAGGCAAGGCCGCTCACTGAGGTTCACGTCACTTTAGGACAGCAAAGGTGATGAGCCCTCTTGCCTCACAGAGTCCACTCAGTCTGCGCTTACATCCACACGCTCGTAAACAGTGATGATCAGAGGTGCTATGATCCCTCTCTCCCCTCAGGCACAGGAGTGCACGATTTATCCCAGACATCTCGAGTGTACGTGGAGGCAGCCCCGCCTCATCTACTCCTTGGACCCAGTCGTTCCACCCAGCTGCAGCCCAGTCTCTCTAGGAACCTAGTCAGGGAAATTCCAGGCCTGCACCCAGGAGCTTCTGCTGCCTGCTCTTAACCTCCTCGGCTTTGGTGGCAATCTGGGACCGAGTATAGTTCAGGCATTCCCCACCCTCTCCCTACTGGCTTCCTTAGTATCCTCTGAGGTGAAATAGCCTTCCCTTCCGGGAAGTGGCCACGGAAGCATTTGCTCGCTGCTAAATAGCCCAACTCAAAGGGGAGGCTTAGAGAGGGCTTCATGCCCAACATCATTATGCCCAGATCCCGCATTAGCACAGAGTATAAATAAAAGCAGTGCGTCTGCTCCTTAAACGTGGTGTCAAGACAAGCCCCCTGCACCTCCCAGTCGCTGTGCCACAGTCAGCGCTTCTCCGTTGTCGGTGCTCTTGATGCTTCAATAACGAGCCACCTCCGGAATGTAGGGGCCACCAAGGCTGGAGGAAGCACTTTGTCCCTAAAAAAAAAAAAACCTGATTTTTTTATATTATTAATAAAAATACACACATTTCTGATTTTGGGGGCATTAATTTATATATTTATAATTCTGAGATACTTGTGTTGGTACTACTTAATCAAAATGTGATTTTTTTATCTAATTAAAAGTTCTTGTAAAATAATAATGACAGAATGACTTTGGAGATTAGAAGAAGTATTTACACTGCTGTTAATTTTCAAAAGAGAATTTAGTAAATAGTGTCCTTGATGAAAGTGCATGCCAGAGGGTTATTGACTTTTTTCTGTTAATTATGTCTGCTATAAGCACAGAGTATTCAAGACTCTTTCTCTTCATTCTTTGAAATGTATGTGTGTGTATATATATGTGTGTGTGTCTCTCTCTACATATGTATATACTATGAGATATATACTATATCTAAAAAATTGGAGAAACTATCACTTGTCATAACTAGTATTGAAATTAATCTCTGTTGTGATTCTTAATTTGTAGGATTTGTAGGGGTCAGTGCTGGTATTATAACTTAAGAGGGTTCCCTTTTACCTTTCTTTCAAGAAATAGGTTGGAAAAATTGCAGTCTTCTCAATTGTTATGAAAATTATTTAAAAAGCTGATTAAAATAAAATCCCCCCAAAATTCAAAAACCCAATAAATGAATCCCTTCATTGTTCGTGACAAATTATACTTTTCTATAATGACATACTATATTTTGCCTGTAAACAGAATTTGTAATTATGTATATTAGATAAAGAGAGCCTTAGTATATTCTACAGGGTGGTCATCATCCTTGTTCTATAAAACATGTTTATTAGTGAGTTGACCTAATGATAAAATGTGCAACAGTATTGTGGTGGGGAGCGAATAAAATATGTTGCATCAAATGATTCAAGAAAGATGGGATAAATCTAACAATATCAAATTTAATGGAAATGAGGTCAAATTATCCATCTTATTTCCAAGAAAACCAAATGATATTAGGAAAGTCAGAAGAGAGAATACACAACTTAGCATGAAAATCAGGAAGAAACTATTATAAAATAAGTAAATATTATGTTCGAAATTAGTAAGAAAAATGGCAATAATATCAGAAAGATCATTTAATTTAAACTGTACTAATAGGAGTAGATTCAAGTCAAGAATGAGATGATGGTCCTCAGGATGATAATGGAATATGATTTGTAACTCCATCGCTAGTCCACGTTAGGATGGCCTGCCGATTTCTTCTGGTCCCCTAGGGCAGTATCTAATTGAGGTTGTTAAGAGATAACATTCCACCTGCAGCAACTTTAACATGAGGACACCAGGCTTATCACATTACTTGTTTTATTTTTCCTGTGCCCTGTGTACAGCCTATTAAAAAGCAAGCGCCTTACAGTAGTTCATGACATCTAACACACATTTCCCTGCAATATGGCCTTGGTGTGTCCCATCTTTTCATCTTTAATCAGGGATTTTAAAGCAAGATTAATGAGACATTATCTTATCTCCCACTTATAAAATTTTTAAAAAGTGAGACCCTCCAGGTTAAACATTTCTCCCAATGTCTGACGCTTCCAGTCTGTCCAGTGATCATCATCCTGATAGTGACAGCTAGAATGAAAAAAAGAAGGGGTGATTACAGTTGGCACACCATCCTATGTCTACTCCTTCCTTTCGGTGTTTGCCATTTTCTATTTCACAGAGATCTGAATGCTTTGACTGTCCACTGCTTCCTGCTAAAATTTGACCGTTATTACATGCATGATGTAATGCCAGATTTTGAGATCTTGACTTTCAGAATTAGCATCTGAAGCTAGAATTTAAATAATATAATTCGTCACAATGTGCTCCATGTACAAAATTGGTAATTCTAGCAATATGGCTGGATCCATCTGTAATATGGTAATTCCATGCACTTGTCTGTTGTTGTTTTTTTTTCCTGTCCCCTGTCCTGCTGAGATTTAAATGACTAGAACCAGCGCTCAGAGGCTTCACTCACTTGGTGCTCTTGTGAACAGTGACATTAATCCCTTGCGCATCATCCACATGCTGGCTTTCCCACACAGGTGTTGGCCCATCAGTTCCCACACCTGCAGAGGTACTCCAAGCCTGGGTGTGATCAGCTGCAGTTTGCCCTCATGCTGTGTCATGCATAGCAGCCGCTGAGTCAGGCACTACAGCTTGGCCTTCAGCACCTATGTAATCTGAGGGAGCCGCCCAAAGTTCCGCGTCATCAGGTGCTTCGTGAAATACCAGCAGAGCAGTGAAGGCACCGGGATCACACTACTGGCCCGTTAACAAAGTGCACCGACAGTCCCGTCCTAAAACTTCTTCAGCTCGTTTGTCAGCATCTCGAGTGAGCCATTTAGCTACCTCCACCCCAGGTTACTTGTCCTCAGAGGTCAGGGTCATACAGGGTGGCCATAGGTGCAAACTCTTCATAGCAGAACAGCGAATCTTCTCTTCTAGGCCTGATGCAAGACTGCCTCTCTATTGCCCAGCCCTGGGTTTCTCCTCTCCTTTCCCCTGAATGGAAGCTAGATAGATAGGTTTCTTTTCCTGCATTTCCTCAAAATGCCCCATGCTAGCTCTCCCGATGGCTGGCTCCCTTACTTCTTTCAGCATTTTGCAACAATCCTGGCTTCCTGGTGAGATCTGCCATGAGCATCACATACACAATGGTAGTCCTCCCCCCACCTTATCCCCTGTCTCAGTAACACTTTTCTACATCACACTTATAACCTATTATATAACCTACTTGTTTATTGTGCTTGTTACTTGTATCTCCACACTGGGATATAAACTCTAAAAGGATAGATAATATTGTTTTGTTGTGTTTTGTTTTGTTTAGCGCCAATTCCCCACTATTTAGTAAAGAGCTCAATAATTACTGAATAAATGAATTCAAAGTAACAGCCCCACATGTAGACCACAAGATTTTTCTTATCAATCAGCAAACTGATTTTGTAAACATTCAAGGGCAGAATAGATATGGGTTCCGTAATGTCATTGTTCATTATGGCACTTTTATTATTATGGCACTTAAATTGTTTCTAAGTTGTTAGTAATTATTTTATTATTGTTTTATCTTTGAATATAGGATACATATCCCAGTATCACTCATGAGCATCTCTGGAGTTCAACGGTCAAAGTGATCAATGGGAAGGAATGGCCAGAAAAGTTGCTACTTTTTATACCAGGCAATGGCTGCGTTCAAGGTAACTTGCTACTAGGTTATGGCCTACTACAATTTACTTTTAGGGAAACTATAGATTATCCACGTGTTCTATACATTGACTGTAATATGATACATAGCAAATACAGATTAATATAATATGAACGTGAAGTTGATAATGCTAAATACTATTTACTATTAGTAAATTTACTAAAACATTTTTTAAAAGTAACAGTAGTAGCGGTTGGATACATTTTATCCCTGGAATAGTCGATAATTTAAAGCTGGTAAAATAAACAGCAACCATAAATTAAACAATTTTTGCAATCTCAAAAGATATCAAAAAACCAAATAAAATAATCACCTTACTTACACACAGGACATTAAATCCAATCAGAAACTAAACTAAGGTTAAAATGTTATTTTTTGTCCAGTGGAATTAATTTATTATATTGCAAGGTGGAAAGACTATTCTACAAATTTTATTTCTTTCCAATGTTAAATATAAGTAATTGGTAACTGCAATGAAAAATAATTGTATTGTAATATTTTTACTTACTTATTTATTTTGCGGTACGCGGGCCTCTCACTGCTGTGGCCTCTCCTGTTGCGGAGCACAGGCTCTGGATGCGCAGGCCCAGCGGCCATGGCTCATGGGCCCAGCCGCTCCACGGCATGTGGGATCCTCCCGGACCGGGGCACAAACCCGCCTCCCCTGCATTGGCAGGCGGACCCTCAACCACTGAGCCACCAGGGAAGCCCTGTAATATTTTTAAAATGGCAAATTATTTTAATCATCCATCAACATATCAACAACAATATCAGTATATCAATAAGAAAAAATGTACACATTTTTACAAAATAAAGAGTAAGAAAGTACAATTTTATGTGTGTTATTAAGGTATATTAAAAGCTAAATGGGGCTTCCCTGGTGGCGCAGTGGTTGAGAGTCTGCCTGTCGATGCAGGGGACACGGGTTCGTGCCCCGGTCCGGGAAGATCCCACATGCCGTGGAGCGGCTGGGCCGGTGAGCTATGGCCACTGAGCCTGCGCGTTCGGAGCCTGTGCTCTGCAACAGGAGAGGCCACAACAGTGAGAGGCCCGCGTACCGCAAAACAACAACAACAACATCAACAACAACAACAAAAGACTTATCCAGAATATACAAAGAACTCTTAAAACTCAATAATAAGGAAACAAAAAAAAAACGTTAAAAAAATTGACCAAAGACCTTTACAGGCACCTCCTCAAAGAAGACATACAGATGGCAAAAAAGCACACGAAAGGATGCTCCTCATCTTATGTCATCAGGAGATTACGCATTAAAACAACAATAAAATACCACCGCACATGTATTAGAATGGCCAGCTTGCAGAACAGACAACAGCAATGCTGGGGAAGATGTGGAGCAACAGGAATTCTCATTTATTGCTGGTGGAAATGCAAAGTGACATAGCCATTTTGGAACACCCGCAGTTTCTCACAAAACCAAACATACTTTTACCCCCATGATCCAGTAATTGTGCTCATTGGTAGTTACTGAAGGAGTTTAAGTCTTATGTCCACACAGAACGCACTCATAGATGTTTATAGCAGCCTTCTTCATAATTGCCAAAAATTGGAAGCAACCAAGATGTCCTTTGGTAGGTAAATGAATAAATAAACTGTGGTACATTCAGACAATGTAGTATTATTTAACACAAAAACATGAGCTCTAAAGCCATGAAAAACATGGGGGAACCTAAATTGCATATTACTAAGTGAAATAAGTCAATCTGAGAAGGCTACAAAATGTATGTTTCCAACTGTATGACTTTCTGGAAAAGGTGAAATTACGGAGACAATAAAAAGATCAGTGGTTTCCTGGGGTGTGGGGAGAGAGGAAGATGAATAGGCAGAGCACAGAGGTTTCTTTAGGGCAGTGAAATTACTCTGTATGGTATCATAATAATGTAAATATGTCATTATACATTTGTATAAGCCCATAGACTATACAACGGCAAGAATGAACCCTAAGATAGGCTGTCGACTTTGGGTAATTATGATGTGTCGTTGTAGGTTCATCCTTGGTAAAAAAACAAACAAACAGAACATTCTGATGAGTGATGTTGATAGTGGGAGCATATGTGGGGCAGAGGGTATGTGGGTAATCTTTGTACCTTCCTCAATTTTGTTGTAAACCTAAAATCGCTATTAAAATGAAGCCTTTATACGAAAGTCCTACAGGAAAATGTACTGGTGAATGGCAAACCCAATTTTTTGTGCCACTTTTACTCTAGAGGCATTTACCAATTTCTAAGCTGTGCTTCACAAGAGGCCAGCCAACTAGACAGCGGTCTTAAGTGAGGAGATTGGGAAATTAAGCAGTCTCAAAGGAGTAAGGAGAAACGTAGAGAGTTCAGGAACTGCCAAAAACGAGGTTTTCTCAAAAAAGGTTTTTGTTTGAGATCCCAGAATAGCTCCACACTCTCAGCAAAGGCAAATAAAAATAATATAGAACTTAGAATGATTGAACCAAGCATTAAATTAACTCCATGAAAGACTGGATGAAGTGACGTTTTTCTTCTCAAATTGGCTGACTGGAGATATATATCTAGATCAAGATAATTTTATCCAAAGTCTCTTAACTATTTTCATACTTAATGCCCAGCCTTAAAACAAAATTACTAGACATGTTTGGAGATAAGATCAAATAATAGAAAACCAGTGGAAAAGATACGAAAAAGATACTAGAAACAGACACGAGGATGCATATATTGTAGTTACCAGACGCAGTGTTAAAATCCCTAATATGTTTAAACTTGTAGATGAGAGATGGAGGAATTCCATGCAGAAGTGAAATCTCCATATGTAATATAACCAAATAAATTTTTATCAATCAGAAACTGCTTGATATGTCAGATGACTCTGATGAAAGCATGTTAAAGGCAAACATTTTAATGTTAAAAATCCATAATTTGTTTGTGAGCAGGTAAGATGCAAGCAAAAAGAGAAAAAAATTATAGTGAAATAAAATGTAAAAATAAATCCAAAAAAAGTTAAGTAAGGAAGAAAAATAAAATACAAAAGTAAAGAATGGATAGTGGTGCCAGATACAGTCCCATAATATATTGTTAGATTTAAGTCTACAAATAACAGTGATCATAAAAGTAAGTCGGCTGAATTGTCTAGTTATGATGTAAAAAGTATCACTCGAGATGCTTTTTGCATGAGAAACATCTAAAGAATAAGGACCCAGAATGAATGGAAGAATATATATTAGGTAATGTTCAATTTTTAGAAAATCCTTGTATAGTATTAGGCACATCAGACAATACAAATTGGACAGCAAAAATCATAACATAGGATAAAGTTTTCACTATAAAATTCAAGATATTTTACTTATCAAGATGATATGTAATTCTAAACTCGTACAAAACACAAAATCAGGAATATGCGTAGACTGATACGAGTAGGGAAACTGGCTTCAGGCCTGCACTTTTGAGGACCTTTCTCTGGCCTTTCTCGAGTGATGCCCTTTTCCCAAATGGGTGAAGAGTCCACTGGGCATAAAGGAAAGTTTTCCTTTATTGAACCTCATTAAATTGAATAATACTATTGGTATTAAAAACACACGAAACAACATGTATTTTTTAAAATATTACGTAATTAGGATAAAGCTATAAAGCAAAGCAATGAATCGCAAAATTCAGAATCACTGTGGGGTGAGACAGGGAATTATGATCAAGGCACACAGTGGACCGCAGACTCCATTTAGTGTTTTCTTTCTTAGGTTTGTCAGTGTGTGCACAGGTATTCATTTTATGGTTCTTCTTTAAAGGGTGTGTGTAGTTCATACCATCTTTTGTATGCATGATCATTTCACAAAAAGACTATTAGAAGAAAAAGAAATTTGAAAATAAGTATGTAGATTACACAGAATAACTAACAAAAACTATGAAAATAATTGAGTTCAGAAGAAATATTCTGAAGTAAAATACACTGCAATTCTGAGTAAGTAAAATGTAAGGTGATTTTCAAATAAACAACAAAATAAGGAACGTTGGATTCCTCTTTATGTTGTTAAGGCTTCTTACATTTAGGAGCATAATCAGGAGGCTTCTATGCACACACTTCCTTAGGTTATAAAAAATTACTTAGGTGTTTAATTTCTTTGATTTGCCCAAGTGTATTGCTTATAAGATTGTTTGCCAAAATTTTAATGATAGCAGTATCTGTGCCAGTAGTGTTTATACCAGCTGTACTGGACTAATTATTTGGTTTCCTCAAATGTCTACTTTTGAAATAATTATGGCTTTTGAGCACATAATAGACAATATGCTTGGAGTATACAAGAATTTTGCCTAAATCGCTTCTTTAAAAACCAGGCAAATCATTTCCATATTCTATTTTACAAGGTCATTGGCACCCAGACCCCAACAATCTTGCCCTTGTCATTATATAAGCAAATTTTATCTTTAGGTATATATACCCTTAAGTTTACTTAAGGTATGATTTACATAAGTCCAGAATATGTTTTGTCCTGTAAGTATTTAAAATATTATATAGTATCTCTCTTGATTTTTTTGGAAAAAAAAAACACATAACATTTCTAAGAGTAAATTTGAGATGCCAACCCAGAATTGCACTATGTGATGGATTAGTGTACCATATCACTATCAATTATCATAGTTATTATTTTAGTGTGAACTAAATTTGACAAGCTAAGTAGAATGGAATGTTGGTAGCATAGGTAGCTTGTATCTATAGTTGTCCAAACACACGTACAAACACACACACACACACACACACACTCTGCAGTGATCATAACACTAGGCAATTGGACAGTTGTGAAAACATAATGGTTTCATATCATTTAAAGTCCTAATGTTTCATAACCTTAAGAATATTGAATATGAGAAAAACAATATCATATAAACCAGTTAACAATGTTTTATTTTTCTCCCTTTCTGGACAATTTTAAAAGATTTATGTATAGCTTCAGTGCAGAATGCATTTTAAAATATATTGCATCACATGACTAGTCATACACAATATTTTGAAATTTTGCCACTCAAAAGCTATTAAAAGTTTTCAAGCTTGATAGCAAATGAAATCATACAAATCATTTCAACCATGAACAGAGGAAGAAACCGCATTCAGTGCCTGAGGCATCATTCAATTATTTCTTTCCCTTTATAATTTTCAGTATGACTGACAATTACATTTACGTTTTTCTCAAAAAAAATCTAGCCTTCTTATTTTCTCTTTTTAATTGAAAACTATAGAGAAAATGTCAAGAATTTTGTTCTGCATTTTAACTTTCTGTGTTTACTGATTAAATGAGTTTATTAACAGGATAATTTATTTTAAAATATATTAATATATAAAAATATATTTTCATTTCTATTACCCTTTACCTTTATATTTTAGGTTCTTCTGTTAGTATTTTTCTCCATACAAAATATAATGTATTTTTTAAAAGTAATGGTTTCTTTTAAATTTCAATTGCTACTTTATTTTCTTTCTAGAAATAGAACATTTTCTAGTTCTATAAATTTCTATCAAATTAATAGCTTTTTTCCATAATCTTTATAACACATTGTCCAGTTATTGATCATTCTGCTTATTTAATTATGATTTACAAAAAAACTCTTTCCAAACTTCACTCTATTTGTGTATCAGATTTTTTCCAGACTCTTGTGGAAGTTTTTACCTTCTACAGAGCATTCCGCAAATAGTACTCAATACATATGGAAATGTTTTGTGCTTACTTTCAAGTTTATAAGCTCAATTATGGTACATTTATAAATTACCAGTTGGTGGAAAAATGTCTGTGTAAATTGTTAAGGAAGTAGTGTTTTAAGTTGATTCAAATACTGAAGGAACTCTTATATCAAGTTGGACAGAGCTCTCTCTCTCTCTCTCTCCTGAAAAAATCCACTGAAAATATTCTAAAATATACAATACCTACGAAAAAGTCTTCTCTAAAGGTGTTTCCTTTTTAGTCTGACTGCATATATTCTAAGTCCTTGGCAGTCTTTAATGTTTGAAGTTGAGCAGCCTTTGAGCTTAAGTAGGTATTTAGATTTATAAGTTTTTATTTACGTGGTAACATATGAACAGGTTTTTCCTGAATTAAATACGGTCACATGCATAAAAATGTTATCTGGTATTTAATCAATTTACCTTTGCTTTAATATTTGTCACACCCTTATGCAATAATGCATCATTTTAAAAATAGTTCACCATAGTCCTTTAATTCACTTAAACGAAAATGTATCTTCTCAGCATTTCATTTACCATCCCATGGGTCATATGTTTTGTTATAACACTACTAGTCTAACACTACCACTGAGCCTTTTTAGCCAAGGGTGGTCTACTACTTCCATTAAAAGGCTGATTTTCTGCCTTAGCCCATGGTTCTAGAAAACAGAGCCTGAGAGATATGTATTAAGGTTTTATTGGGCAGTGTAATCTCAGGAGAGTAACAGTGAGGGGAAAAGGAAACTGAAGTAGGAAAGAGAGAAAACATATACAAAGTGAGGTGATGTCTTACTGAGCTGGCCACAGATTTTAAGAAAGTGCCAGTTTCCTTGGTCCTGCGGGATGACTTTCAGAAAGACCTTGAGGAACCAGCAGCCTCAGCATAGTCCTTTGAGGGAGGGTGGGAGAGAATTTGGTCCAAGTTGTGTTTCCGTCTCTGTCTCTTAATTATCAAGGCTCGTTCCAGGAGGTATTAACTGCCTCGTTTTGTGTTATTCTGTCTCTTGGCTGCTGTCAGGGAAGCCAGGTTCCATAGCTGGTGGTGTGGTACTTCCTCTGAATTCAAAAGTGATGGAGTAAGTCATAGCTTCCATGAGTTAAGAAATGTTGAAAAATATGTAAACATACTCTAATTTCTTATTTGGACACTGGGTTTAGAGGTGATCTCAACTAATACTTTGAAAAACTATTTTACTGTGTAGAAGTTTTCTGTTTCTTCAAACCCTACAGTTTCTGGTTACGGATTACAGTTTTTTTTTTTTTAATTCTCCAATAAAAAAGAAATGTGAACAACACAGTCTTATATTCGTAGGTACTATTATAATGTATGTTCATTTTATTGGGTTTATACTCACAAAAATATAACTACAGGAAAATAATATAAGTTAGATTACAGCTGATGAAGATTTGGCTACTGGACTCTCATATCCTGCATGAGGTCTCTGGGTGTTGCTATATAGGATGGGCAATGAACAAGGACAAGAAGCCTTGGACCCTGCGTGGAACTGAAGGAAGGAGCCCTGTTGTAAGGATGTGGACTACCTTCAAAATGTATGTGCCTGCCCAGTTATGATATGTTTTTCTAATCAAAATACAGGAAGTGTATAGACTATTGGCATCTCTGAATGTGAATTCAAGCAGAATTATAAGTGGGGCCTGGAGCAATTATGGTTGTTGATCGTGTTAATCAAATATTAACCATTTTCCCTTTATTTTATGCCATGTAGAAAGCAATCTTGTGAAAATATTTTGAATCGTTCCGTGTGTTTGGTGATCTATATTATCTCCTCTAATATACTCAAAAGGAAATGCCAATAAAACACAATTCATCCACATGCTGTAAAGCAAAGGTAAAACAAATAAACCAAAGCAATTCAGAAAACTTCTGTCATTTACATTTACATTTTTTATATTTAAATAACAGACGTTAGATGCTAGGCAGTTTGTTATAAAAGGTTGTAGGTGAAATCCTCTAATCCAATCACAAAGAAAGTCTTCCCACCTACTTCAGATCCCTGGAATTCATTCAACTTAGGGGAGACAAAATGCACATTGCTTTTTGAGATAATATTTCAGTGTAATCAAGTCTTAAGTTTATTGTCAATGGTCAGTCCCATAAGTTAATGCAAATAAGATATCAATTATCAAAAACTTGCCCATTTTTATAGGAAGAGCAGCGATGATACATATGGTAATTGTAATAGGAAAGCATTCAGGGAGTTGAGGATGTATTGAGCTGGTTGAAAAGGCAAAAAATTTGCCTAGTTGAGGACCAATTTACTTTTTATTAACCAGAAAGAATATTTCACTTAAGTTTATTTTCACCATATAGAAGCATAAAATTGAGCCATTTAAAAAGTTTAAACAATTAGAAAAATTACTCAAGGCATGTTTTCTTGAGTGGATGTACAGAGAGAGATAAATAGATATAAAGAAACAAAACTGCCAGTCTATTATTTACCTCTATTTTCTAAGCATTGATTCAGCACAGAAGAGATTTTATTTAATGTTTTATGAGTATCCTATTATCATAATTTTTAAGTACTTGGAATCATTTTATCAATGTCTTTTACTACAGACACATCCTTGAATGAGTCTCACTCTTTTAAGAGTGGCTACCTTACTCCCTTTTCTCTCTACCATGTCCAGCCAGTATTATTAAATGGATTTGTATGCGTCCTGCTCTTTATCTCTTCTTATCTATTCATGTATATGCTCATATATACATATATGTGGCTTCAATTATCACCGTATTTTTATACAAATATAATGATATCACATACATTCAATTTTTCTCATTTAGTAATACAATCAGAATATTCTTCAAATGTTCATATCTCATTCTTTATATGCGTATATAATTTTGAAAGTATGTGAAATATATAGATTTGAATGTTCAAATATGTCTTTCTTTTTTACATACTTATTTTACTACTTTTTGCTTCTACTTCTTTTTACTATTTTTTCTCAGTATGCTGCACTTGTCCTGTCCTGAACTTACCTTGCTCACTCTAGCAGCAGTGTCCTTTGACCTTTTCAAAAACCATTTCAAATATCATCTCTTATTTATAAATATGTCTCAGTATGCTCATATAGCAAAACCGATAGCTTATAAGTTATGCATGTTTCTATCAAATGGTATTAAACCACATATTACATTTGATATAGAATTACTTGATTGTGTGCTTTTCTTGTAAACTAGAAGTTTTCTTTATGATAAAAATTCTATTCTTATTTTGCCTCTACTGTCTTACATAGTTAATTTTTTAGTTCATGGTAGATAGTATCACTTACATGTTGGGTATTTAAATTTAATGACATTTAGATTTGGCACGATGGCATGGAAGAAGGGGAAAATAAGAATTAAATTAAGAATTTCACCAAATTGAAAAATTATGAGGATGAAAATTATAGATTAAGGGAATACTTTATAGTAAATGAACTAGACATACTATATGCATTAAATAAATGATTGAACTAGCTTAATAACAGACTTTTTAATTTTTATTTGCAAAATATTTTACTAATGATATTAGTGTTGTATAATCTCATTTGTGAAAATGGTTGTTTAGCTTAAAGGGTATTTTATATATTTGTATAAGCAATTCCCTTATCCCCTGCCCCAAAGTATTTGAATATCACCCAAAAATACATATCAGATTGCTGTTCTTGGACATAAACCAATTTTATTCCCAGACGAAACCTGATGGTAAAATCCAGAGCATGGAAATACAGGAGTCTAATGTAGAGGAAAAAAATAAAGGAGAGAATAAAGGCTGTGTAATCATGTTATGGATTTTCCCGTCTTTATCCAACCTAATTCAAATAACTGACAAGAATCTGGTAATACTTATAACTCAGCTGGGACACAAATACCATTCATTTTGCCTGGTAATCCTGTCTGTGTCATTTCCCAGCACATATTTATCACAGAAGCAGTCTTACAGCCTCAGCCATGAGCTTTTCCAGTTAAAAGTCCTGTGTTTTATATACTGTTATTACTTTGCAAAATCAGGTAAAGGAATTGAGCTGTTCTGAGTATTCAGTTAGCATATTTTTCTGTGATTATTTTCCATATACTGTACTTGGGGGTCAGTAAAAGTCATACATGCTAATAGTTCTACTCCATTAATAATACAATGGCCTTTCATGTAAAATTATTTTTTTGTTTAAAAAATCAGCAAGAAGAAACCAGTTACCAAATGACAGTTGTCTAGACTTCCCATCTTTTAGGCAAGATTTATTAAGATACCAAGTCAAACACTGTCTCTGCTTCTTGACAGCATCGAATTCAGAGTCAAGTCCCATGTCCTCAAATTATTTGTAAAATCACCTAATACAAGCCCAATTTCTAAAGCAAGTTCTTTCCAACACACTTTTACCGAGACACCAAATGGCTTCCTATGGTGTGTAGTCTCCCTCACAAAAAGGAGCAATAAACCCAACTGTTCAGCTACAGGTGCGTTCCAGGTCTTCTTTGGCTTACCCGGAGGACATTGATAAATTTGTTGAATGTGATTTTGGACACTAGACACTGGCACATATATACTGATGTCACCACCTCCTTTGCATTTTGGTCTCTCACTCACTTTTTCTCTTTCCCTCTCCCTTTTCCTTTCACCTTCCCTCCCTGTTTTTCTCTCAGTCTCACTCATCCACACACTCATATAAAAAAACCCAGTATAACCAGTGTAAAAATTTGCATAAAACTAGACTCCATAAAATGCCTACAACTCTACCCACTGTACTGTAGAGCCACTACTTTTAAATATAACTACTTGCTCTAAGAGAAAGGTAAATATTACTAGCTGTGGGTAACTTGAAAACAGTGATAAGAGCTATTGACTACCAAGAATGTCTACAGTTTGATTGAGTATTGCCAACTGCAACTCATTTGTAAAAAATAAATATAACTTATGGATTATCTGGCTCCAAAATTCAGTTACAGAAAGAGTCATGAACATGTACATGAGGTTACTCAGGAAGCGCACTTCACAATGTGAAACACTTCTGACGTTCTTGGTGTAAAATCCATAAGCAACACAAAAGAAAAACCACACCATGTCCTGAGGGAAGAAATGAGAACCCAAGGAGAATTAACAATTTCAATCAACATCCCACTCTTCTACTTTTAGTGAAACATCTTGCTGCTGATGTGTGGTGATACCCCGCAGGGATTATTGCCATTTGAGACAGTTTCTAGAGCTGGCTTCTCTCTGTGTCCTCTCTCTCTCGCTCCCACACACACACTTCAAAGCACTCCCCAATCCTACTTTTTTTTTTTTTTTAAACATCTTTACTGGAGTATAATTGCTTTACAATGGTGTGTTAGTTTCTGCTGTATAACAAAGTGAATCAGCTATATGTATACATACATCCCCATATCCCCTCCCTCTTGCGTCTCCCTCCCACCCTCCCTATCCCATCCCTCCAGGTGGTCACAAAGCATGGAGCTGATCTCCCTGTGCTATGCGGCTGCTTCCCACTAGCTATCTATTTTACGTTTGGTAGTGTATATATGTCCATGCCACTCTCTCACTTTGTCCCAGCTTACCCTTCCCCCTCCCCATGTCCTCAAGTCCATTCTCTAGTAGGTCTGTGTCTTTATTCCCGTCTTGCCCCTAGGTTCTTCATGTCCCAATCCTACTTTTTTTTTTTTTTTTTTTGCGGTACGCGGGCCTCTCACTGTTGTGGCCTCTCCCGTTGCAGAGCACAGGCTCCGGACGCGCAGGCTCAGCGGCCATGGCTCACGGGCCCAGCCGCTCCGCGGCATATGGGATCTTCCCGGACCGGGACACGAAGCCGTGTCCCCTGCTTCGGCAGGCGGACTCTCAACCACTGCGCCACCAGGGAAGCCCCGCAATCCCACTTTTAACTTGTCTCCTGTGTAATTTGGTGTATATAGCACAAGTTGACAGTTAAAAAATTGAAGCATCTATGGAAGGATTTTGACGCTTTTAAGAAAACATGAGAAATGCTTCCGACTAAATCACTTCACAGTATAACACAAAATAAATGATTAAATTTGTCACCCAAATATATTTCATAAACAAGAAAGTTGTTTTTAATTGCTTCTACCCCAAATTCTGTTAATTGGGTAATGAATCAAATTTACCACTTTTGAATAATAGCACAGTTTTACTAATTAATGTTAATTTGAAAAGGAAAAACAGTATTTGGTGATAACTCATTCATTACTTATGAAGAGTGCTGGCTTATGTGGAATCCTCCTTCTTGTTTAGTTTAAATAATAGACAATCATTTTGGTGTACATTTTTACCCGATGGTTAACTTAAAGTTCTTTATCAATATTATTTGCACAGTTGAGAAAATAACTGTGTAAAGACCCAGGGTAAAATATGCCACAATAGAAAATAATCTCTTTTATGTATGTATTTTTCTTAAAGACCCGTGTCTGTCTGAAATTCTTATGGAAGAACGGGCTGTTTCTTCCGGTGGTTTCTATATATCATTGAGCTGTGGGACACCATTGGCAATTTAGAGAAGACTAATGCCCTACAGGTTAGAGACCAACAGCAGGAGTTTCTCCTATAAAGACAGATGTTCTAAAGATTTATCTGTTTACCTACATAGTTTTTTCCTGTCTAAGATACCTAGGGATTTTTATGCATCATTTGGTACTGATTTGTAGGGTACTGTTGTCATGAGAGAAAAAAAAAAGAATGTTATATTTCTCTCATTGAAAATACCTCATTTTCTAGCATTTAAGGAGAAGCAGAGCCTATTTAAAAAAAAGTTCGTGAATTCCAAAATGATGCTACTAATTGCCTTTGAAAATGTAAGTACATTAATGGCATTTTGAATTTTCCATATGTGAAAACATCATGCTTAATATAATTTTAGTGCTATTCAAAAACTTTTAAAAAGCTTACTGTTTATATTTACAAAATCTCTAACCCGTTGTGAAGAACGTAACATATAAAATTAATTTTAAAATACCCTAGAACTATTAAACAAAAACATGTTACAAATACTTAGCACTAAGTCATAAATATGTCAAGCAACTGTTTTCAAAGGAATTACATAATTATCAAAAAATTTAAATTTCTGTCAGGTACAAGCAATAAGTCACACTGTAACATAAATACTTGCATTATAATAAAATTACAATTATGAATAATGGCATTGATATTAGTTGAATTTAATACTTAGATATCATTATGAGCCTAGGAATGGTGATCAGTGGCTCATTTTATCCTCATAGAAGTGATGTGAAAGCATCTTTTCCTACCCTAATGCCACCATAAGGAAATTAGGCACTGAAAATGTGTGTTTATAGTTAACGCAGTTGTTTAAAAATAATGTTATAAAAGCCTACCACTCCATGGCTCTCCCCTTCTGAAAAAAATAGAAGAGATTAAAACTTTTACCTCAATTTAGAGTGGTCTTCCCCAATCTCATATGCATATCTAATTTTTAGCCAATTAAGTATAGCTCTGTAGTAAAAAGTGATCTATTTCATCATTCTTAGATGGAAGATACAACAGAGAATAAAGAGAAAAGTTCTCATACAGAAATTATTTTTCTCTCTCTACTTCCTTTACTCTCATCCTCTGAGGATTTTATTATGAAAATGATGGTCTCTCCACAGTGGAGTAGCGTCCTCACGTACTGGAAAGTTGTTTACATGTCCACATTTCTAGTTTTGATAGCATATGTGAGGCATTTTATGCTCCATGGAAGAAAGGCCTGCAGTGCTCTGAAGGGAGCATTATAGTTATTACACCCAGGGCCCTTGTTTAAGGATCTATCTTTAAACGACAACTACAAGGCCCATTTAAAATTCACTTCAGCTTCAAACATACTGATAATTTAACTTGAGAATACCCAAATCACCAGTGTACTATTTGTAGGATGTAGTTCTTATTCAATCTACATAGATCATTACTGACACCTAAAAGCCATTCAAAGATATATAAAACTTGGTCTGTTGAAAGTTAAATGAATCAAAAGAGACTATCATCAAATAAAGAGTCCAACAGTGTGATCCGGTGAAGTCCTTAAAAATAAGGAAATATATCAATCAAACTATTTGCCTTTATATACTGCAACTACAACAATTTAAAATAGTATGAAAATATTTCCTTTCAGTCTTAAATTAGGCACTTAAGTTGGAACCTGTCAGTAACAGTCAGAGAGTTTATGAACTATCCCAAGGAGCAAAATTTAATGGATATACATCTGTAGGGGACTTGTTTCTGCTTTTTGTTTGTTTGTTTTGGTATGTTTGCTTTACCTTCCCTTAGAGGATCTACAGCCTTAATCAGATTCTCAAAGGTCTGACATGTCTATATGCATGGATTTAAATGGAAGAATTCCCTCATGGCAATCATTACTCTTTACTAGAATAGTAGTTGGAAATTAAATCCCAGGAAGTGGCTAATCTGAAAATATTTTTCACTTCTCTAGATTACTAAAAAAATTACCACATGTTTCTCTAACCTCAACTCACTTATGTTAAAGCACAACTAGAAAGGGGAGCACATATGAATATTTAACATTTTTTTCATGTGTTCTTTCACAGCTCAACTTGTGACCTACTTGACTGCATGATTTTTAAATTTTTTGGCTACCTGTGACTTTTTATATCTCTGCTTAGAACACTCTGTACAACAAATGTATATTACCTATTATGTGCCAGGTATCAAGGACACAGTTATAAACTAGAAAGATGGTCCCTGTAAACATTGAGCATGTATAGCCTAACAGGCAAGACAAATATTAAACAAACACTTGTACAAATAATGTTAAATACAGTTGTAACAAGTGCTATAAAGAAATATGGAATTTTGTGTAAGTACATAATAGATCTCAAGTAAACAAAGAGCAAAATGATCTCAGAATATGAGAATAACCTCAGATGAGAAAGAGCTTGGCTTAATGGATACTATATTTAAAATAGCTTGAAAAATCGCTCAAGTTCTCACTTCCTAATGTAAAATATCTTTACAGTCATACAATCATTGTTTCTATTATCAACCAATATCACATTGTTTGGTGATTCTTTTCCATGATATATTCTTTCGACAGTGTATTTGTTATTTTTTATTTCTAGAACGTTGGAACTTATGATTACTAGTCTTTGATGACCTTCTACCTCTTCCAATATGACCTTCTATCTCTTCCAATATTAGTCTAAATATTCTTGTCATTTTTATTATTCCTTTTTAATATAATTTGCATTGTATGCAATTACTGAGACTCTAATCAGAGCATATCGATAATACTTTTTATGTGACTGAAGTCTCAAACACTTAGACCTGCCGCCCCGAAATGCAAAGTTAAGCAATAATATCAGAAATGTGAAGTCTACCATTCCATACTGTAGAATATTAAATTTATTATTTTCTGTTACTGTTCCTTGTTGAGAAGTTAGTGGAGATTGTACTGTCTTTATGAGTGAACTTTATTGCAACAAAAGGCCACAAAATGATATTATTTATCCCCAAAGCACTTTCCTTCTGGTTGCATTTAAAAGGAGTGTGTTGACACTAACAACTTCTCTAAAGTCTAGAGCATGTGGTGCAATATACCTTGGTATTGTCTATCTGTTATGGCTTTGATATTTCTACATGATGCAGACACTGAGACAGTTTTTATGTTTCTAAGATACAATTTAACAACTAAGTAATTTAGGTTGAGCATTTAAAAGGAACTGTGTCATGCAAAAGACTTATGAATAGGACAAAACCAAATGCTTCAATGCATACTGTTTCAAAAGAAAATTTGAAATTATTAACAAAATGAAATCTTCTTAAAGAAGAAAAGTATTTTTCTTTTTCATTTTTTAAACTATTGTATCTCATAGCTACTCAGACTACCAGGATTTTTTCTGCAAAATGGGGGTAAATAATTGTGCTTATTTCATAGAGCGGTATCAGGGTTACATGAAAACAGCACGACTGACAGAGATATAGTACATCAGCCATTCTTTTACATAGTATTTTTGGCCAAAAGCTCACTTTCTTTAACATTTGTCACCATTCTGCCTTGAGGTTCATTTAACTTAGTTTATATAAAGTCAGTTAAATCTCATTTTAAACTATTACGTGTGTTAAAGGTAAATTAAGCATTTTAGGTATATTATGCAACTATCAAATATATTGTACATAATTGTAGCAAAATTATCATCAGAAAATAGTCTTGATTTACCAAATGAAAAATATTCATTAAGCAGCTGGTATGAAAACACACTAAGATTAACGTTAGGAGAACTGGAGTGAAAATTACATACTTCCTTTTATCAGCCAATGACTCTCACACAAACCTTTGTGTTCCCTTCTCAGCCAGACTGTCAGGAAATATCTGCTGATACTTTTAACTCTTACTCTTCTATAAATTTATAGATCCTAGTTTTTATTTCATTTCATTATTTAGATATATTTTAATGAGTTGAGATACTTCAAATTCATTCCTCATTTATGTAATGCATTAATTTTGAATGATTTTTTTTTTTCCTGGTACGCGGGCCTCTCACTGTTGTGGCCTCTCCCGTTGCGGAGCACAGGCTCCGGATGCGCAGGCCCAGCGGCCATGGCTCACGGGCCCAGCCGCTCCACGGCATGTGGGAGCTTCCTGGACCAGGGCACGAACCCGTGTCCCCTGCATCGACAGGCGGAATCTCAACCACTGCGCCACCAGGGAAGCCCTTGAATGATTTTTTTACTGAAGAGGAGTTACATGTGCATATATATGTATGCACATAGATTAATATAAATTGTCAGTTGTATAGAATAATAGGTACATTTTGCTTTGCAAAGGAATGTTAACTTATGAAAAATCACCCCCCTGTTGGCAAAACGTTAGATTGAAGAAACAAAAACATGCTGTATTCATCTCAGGATAACTGGTACTTACCCCACCGAGCATGAGACATTGGGCACAACAGTTATTTGGAAAAATTAAATGAATGAATCCCTACTCTTCACACTATTGCCGGCCTTCATCATAGCAAAAAGCCTAATATTCTCTTGCTTCTTACTCTGTCTTCTTGTATTGTTTTCTTCTGCCACCATGACGTTTATGTTACTACTTAGATAGAATTCTAAAACACTGTTCTGTGTATAGCACTCCATTAATTACAAATCCTTCATGATTCAATAAAATTTCTCAGTATGGTGTTATAGATCATTTATGAAATAGTCCTAATCTGTAATTCTTTTCTACTTACTCTCCCTCTTATAATTCCTACTTTCCATTCTCTCAAAACTCTTGATTCTATTCCTTCCCAGGCCTTCCCTATTAAAAAAGCACAAAATCTGTTGTCTAGTTGTTCACATAAAATTTAGAATCAACTTTGATTCTTCTTTCCTTACACTTGAAATATCAATCTGTCGCACATAAGTGATATCATACAGTATTTGTCTTTCTCTTACTTAGTTACTGGGTTGGTCAAAAAGTTTGTTCAGGTTCTTCCATAAGATGTTACGGAGCAATAACTAAGCATAATATTCTCTAGGTCTAGCCACATTGCTGCAGATGCTACAAATGGCAACTTTTCATTCTTTTTATACTCCGTTGTGTGTGTGTGTGTGTGTGTGTGTGTGTGTGTGTGTAATACTGAATAATACACCATTGTGTGTGTGTGTAGATATGTCCCCTTCCAGAGCCTATTTTATTTTAAAATGTGGTCATTTATTTTTATAACTATAGAAAGTGTTTTTCTATTTATAAATCATTAAAAGGCATTATAGAATCTTTGGAAAACTTAGATGACTAATAAAATCAGTTAAATTCAATAGCCAAGAGGTAATGTCATTTACCAACTGTGGATGTGTGTGCATCTGTGTGCTTGAGAGTGTGTATATGTATAAAATGTATTACTCTTGGGGCTTCCCTGGTGGCGCAGTGGTTGAGAGTCCGCCTGCCGATGCAGGGGACCACGGGTTCGTGCCCTGGTCCGGGCAGATCCCACGTGCCGCGGAGCGGCTGGGCCCGTGAGCCATGCACGTCCAGAGCCTGTGCTCCGCAACGGGAGAGACCACAGCAGTGAGAGGCCCGCGTACCGCAACAGCAACAACAAAAAAGTATTATTTTGAAACTGTTTCTCTCAGTTAAGAATTAAGAGTATACATTTGACTTTTGTTGGTATAGGTGCTTTTTATGTCATTATCCTTAATTACTCCCTAATGTTCAATCAGATGGATCTGTCAAAATATGGAACCAGGTTCAACATTTTGATTTTGGGGGGTTATTTCATAAATAATTTGTATTAATGTTATCAGAGTTCATTTAAATTATCTGTCATTTGCATGTACTATCAATATATTTTACTAAAATAGAATATTGGTTCCTGGGTCAATCATAATAATACCTATTGTTCATTAGGTTTTACTATTTATGAGCAGTATGTTCAGAATTTTTACAAATATTACTCACTGAATAGGGAGCAACCACTTCAGATAGGTACTATTATTATTGACAATTTTGACAATAAAAAAACAAAAGTTAATAGTTATAAAGTGTTTTACACAGTTATTAGCTAATGTTAGTTTTAGTAAGTTTTGTAAAATTGATGTGAATTTGTATATGTAACTGTGGTGATATAATCAGTTAAAGGCCTTATTTTGTAATGGTAGGGGCTACCTGCTGGGATAGAAACTGCTTAAAAGTATATAATTTTTGGATTTCTCTGCAGAGCTCTAATATAATGCTAATTTTTGCCCAATTTTGCCCTATCACAATAGTGAAGTAAATAAAATTCAGAATTAAAATTTTGTATCCTGTATTTCCTAGAATGTTAGATTCTGTCCCCATCCCCCAAGCAGAAACTTTTTTTTCTAAAAAATGAGAATGACATAAACAACCTAGAGTTTTTACTTTAAGTATAGCAATGAAGGATAAAACAGTCCAAAATTATGTACTGAGGTGCAGTTCATATCCACCCAGAATGTTAAAAAATAGTTTATATAGTGCTATACATATTGTCTAAACATCAGTAGTTGCTGTCCACCATTGGTTTCCAAAGCATTGAGGTTTATAATATAAAATACTGGTTTCTCCACAATTCTTGACAGATGGTAACACTTCTTAGTCTAGTTGAAGCCCATGTGCTCATGGGTTTTAGAAGCAGTTGATAATCTACATTTCTTTGTCAGACTGAGCACTAGGTTGTATCCTGTTGTTTCCTTATGTAGCTAATGGGAGAGTGGAATAAACTATGCAGCCAGGTCACTTAACTCCTCTTTCTTGTTGGGGGAATGATAAATTTTGGGACTTGAATCATTGTTTAATGTCCTTTTACTTATTTTGAAATATACCATTACATTGTATTGTTTTGAAAGATTTCCAGAAGACAATTAGTGATATTACAAATGCTACTGATAATATACCATGATCTTAAAAAAAAAAAAAGAAAGAAAAAGAAAAGGTGACTTAAAGTCACAGAAGAGTAAATAACATGGTCTTACCAGAAAAGCCATCCATCCATCCACTTTCTCATTTGTAAATTGCTCAGTGCCACTATATTATATTACTGTAGTAAGATGCCATATCAGACTTCTTAAAGCATGTGGGTCCAGGATTTTTACCTATAGGGACTTCAGTAATGCAAGAATGTTTTGCATTTGAGAGCAGGGACACCAGTATAGCCAGCAGGTATATATTGAGCATCAGCTAATTGCAAGAGACTATAAACTGTAACTATACTCAAAGGTATTACACCCCAGGCTTTGGAACTCACTGCCCAGTGATAGTGACACATACGCAAATAAATTATGCACACAGCAATATACATAAGAGGCTTGATGAAGCATTGTGAGAGTTTCAAGGCTAAGATATAAAAGAAATGCCTAGAACAGAGGATCCTTTATCCAAGGTTTTTTCAAAGAGTCAAGGTCTATTTCAATTCTCTCATTTTCAATGTGGTGATTGACAAGTGAGATAGATGTTAAATTAAAAAATATATGAAATTTAATTATGGTGTGTTTGACTGCACTTCTACCCCAGGATACATAGGTCTCTGTCAACAAAACTGAAAAATAAAAAAATAAAATATTCATCAAGTAGGCAGTATTTATATATTGCACTTACATAAGTAGGCAGTATTTATATATATCTGCCTACTTCCCCTTTCAATGCCTTTTGCCTTTTCAGTTCCCATCCATAGAAACAGACAAAGAAAATAACTGAAATGGAATTTTAAAAGAAGCAAATATGAAAAGGATGATGATGTATGTATTTATCATCACAGCCTACTAATATTAGCTTCAGTTTCCTATCTGCCAGTAAAAAATACCTGCTTTCCATGATCAAATTGAAAAAAATGTACTATCACCTTTTTGTTAAATAGGTTTTTATTTTACTTAGGTATCATACATAAAGAAAAGTGCACAAATATTGTTTACTTTTTAATCAGATGTGCACACGTGTGTAACCAGCTGAAATCAGGTACCCAAAAGTCCCCATCATATACCCTGTCTGTCACTAGTCTCTCTTTTACATTTTTGGAATTGTATGATGAATACCTTGTGTCTACCTCCTTTCACTCAGTGTTGTGTTTGTAAGATTCGTCCGTTTCATGGTGTGTAATTTTATTTACTTAATTTTTATTGCGATATAGCGTTTCATTGAGCATATGACTTTTTCCAAGCACAGTTTTCTTTATTCTCAAATCATTAATGTGAATCGGATGGATCATGTAGACAAGAAAGGCAGTGTAGCATAAAACTGAAGGGTACGGGTACGAGGAAGCGGATGTGCTCTGCTTAATGTCTGTGCGGTCTTGGGCAAGTAAATTAACCTTTTTCCTTTTTGTTTTTTTGGGTTTTTTTGGTTAAGATTTTTGTCTTCCTTACCACCTTGGTTTTGGGGTAACTAACTGACCAAGAAACACATTTTACTTTTTGTTTGTTTTGTTTTCGTAGACAACGTCAAAACAATCTGCCAAATACGAGCAGTATTATAAAGGAAAAGGATAAACTCCAGTAATAGCATGTGGGAGTTAGGTGTGACTTCAGCTTAAACTTAATGCAGAACTTAGTTCTAAGTGAAGTGAAGCGTAGGTTATTGACAATGGAAATAATTTCCTAAAGGAAAAGGATAAACTCCAGTAATAGCATGTGGGAGTTAGGTGTGACTTGAGCTTAAACTTAATGCAGAACTTAGTTCTAAGTGAAGTGTAGGTTATTGACATTGGAAATAATTTCCTTCATTTCGAATTCTTTTTTATTTTTTCGCGGTACGCGGGCCTCTCACTGTCGTGGCCTCTCCTGTTGTGGAGCACAGGCTCCGGCCGTGCAGGCCCAGCGGCCATGGCTCACGGGCCCAGCCGCTCTGCGGCATGCGGGATCTTCCCGGACCGGGGCACAAACCTGTATCCCCTGCATCAGCAGGCGGACTCTCAACCACTGTGCCACCAGGGAAGCCCCGAATTCTTTGATATTCTCCTAAATTAAAATAAATCAAAATGCTTAATCCCGTTTTCTAAAAAAATATTATATGGCGAATTTGAAAATATTTATAAACATATTGTGTTATCGTAGTTTTCCTACTTTATAATTTTAGTATATGTGCCAAAAATATTGTATTTTTTTGCCATCATCTTTTTATTATCAAAATGTTTTAACATGCTATGCCTAGTTTTCCTCTGTTTCCACCCAGATCACCTCGTCAAACCTTTTTTGGTTATTCTTACAGACCTTTATTGTATTCATATATGTGTATAATACATCATTTATTAATAAATGTATTTCTGTTCCTTGCATGTTTTTTTCTTTTTAGCACATTATCTGACTTGGAGAGATATATTTGTGTCTTTGATTTTTATTTAAAAATGTTTACTGTAAGACCAAAAACTTGTTCATGGTAGAAAATTTGTAGACTACACTGAAAAAAATAAGAATAATGAACAGTAATTATTACAATTTCAAATTAAGAAAAAGATTGATAAAGAGAAAAGAGGGAGAAAGAGGAGGAACAATTGAAGGAGAGAGGAAGAGAGGGGGAGGGAGGGGAAGGAAGGAAGGAGAGAAGGTAAGATCAAAATGTGCTAAGCAGAAATCTTAAGATGGGCCCCAAGAATCCTGGTCTCTCGTGCACACATACCTCGTGGTTATTTAATCAAACAGTAACTAGTTTATTCTGTGCTCTGCGAAAGATTTTGCAAACATAATTAAATTTATGGTAACTTGTTATGCAGAAATAGAAAACTAATACAATTTCTGTCCAAGTACTCCTTTTTTTATTAAAAGTTAAAAAAATTAAAGGGTATTTAAATGAAAAATTAAAGCGCTTCTCAACATGGATGTCTCTCCCCACATAATGACTGATTCCTAGACTATGTCTAAACAAAAACAATGTACACACTTTAGCGATTATGATTTAAATAAAAGATACTCTATAGGAAATATTTTACTGCTTGTTTCTTTTTAACCTATAACTATATCTGGGCTATAGCTGCATAGCAGAAATAGAGATCAACCTCATACTTTTTAATATATGCATCATATAGTATGTTATGTGTTTTATTTAACCAGTTCTCTATTGTGGACACTATATTTGCTTCCACTCACTAGTGCAAAAATATGCAAAAATAAATTGTCTTCTCTTGCAAAAATTTAATTGTGATTGAGGTTATCGTTCTATTCAGAGTTACTGAGAATTTGAACATATCTTGCTTTAAAGTTTTTCATATTCTTTGTGTATTTTTCCTATTGATGGTTTATCATTTTCTATTCAATTTATCATTGATTTAACATTTAAAGAGTAGTTTATTAAGATACATTAATTTGTCATGAAGTATGTCCATTTTAGACTTTTATAAATATTTATAAATTGCCTTCCACAAAATATCCACAACTAATGCTTCCTCCAGCATTACATGAGGACATGTTTTTCCCTCATCTATAGCAATGCTAGATATGTGAATGATGGGTCTCTTGTTATTTTCTTCTCAAATGGTGATTCATTTTTGTTACCTTTCTGAATGGACCCTTTTTTCATTCAGTTTTTAAGTTACTGCCACGCGTATACAAGAAATTCTTGACTTTTATCAGCTGATTATCTGAAGAGGTGGTAAATTAAGTATCAAAAGTATCAAAAGTATTTGGTACATTTCAGTTGATTTTTTTTGGCTTTTCTAAGTATTTAGCATATCATCTTAGATGATTACCTTCCAATATTTATAAGTAAAAAAAAATTCCTGTCTTGTTTCATTGAGTGTTGATTGCTAATATTAGCAGTAATAGTAGACTTTTTTGTCTTAAAATTTTTAAGTGAGAAAACTTTGTCCTTTTAATATTGTGCAATGCATTTGGAAAGTTCCTGATACATATATATAGTTGAAAAAGTTGAGGTTTATTTATTTAATTTAAAATTTAGGAATATGTGCTGAATTTCCTCAAATATTTTTGAGATATTCTCATTTTTTGTTAATTTTTTAATTTAACTAATTTATAGAGCGGATTGAATAAAAAGAGTCCATTATGTTGAATGGTATTAAGTGCATTTATGTATATGCCATTGATCAGAATTATTCATTCATATATGGCTTGATTACATATGCTAAAATTTATCTTAAAATGTCAACTGATATTCATGAATAAGATTGCTTTCCAATTGTTGTTGTTATTTTTTATTTTTTTATTATTTTGGAGTATGTGTTGGAGTAGTTTCATTGAATAAGTTTGGAGTCTTTATGTAACATCTCCATGGGCTAAACATTTTAATAGAAGTCACTTCAAATATCATCACGTGATTAATTTTTAAGCAGTGTACATTGACCACATTTTGCAACTATTTAATGTACATATTTATAATTTTGTGATTTGTAATTTTAAAAATTGATATTCATCTCAAGAAGCATGCACTTGATTTTTCATATATTTTGCCATAAATTTCCAGATACATAGTAATGTATTTTTTTTGTTTTTTGTTTGTAAAACAAACATTTTTGTTTGTTTGTAGTTAGCTCTAATTTGGACTTAATGTTTCTTAAGCTAGAAGAGTTATGAATTCTTGGGGATTATATAGTTATTGTGCTGTTTTATAGAAGAGAAAATCTAGGAACAAACAGTGACATAGTGTACTTTTTTCTTTTTTAATATGTTATTACAAGATATTGAATATGGCTCCCTGTGCTGTACAGTAGGACCTTGTTGAGTATCTATTTTATAAATAGTAGTTTGTATCTGCTAATCCCAAACACCTAATTTATTATGTTGAGATATGTTCCCTCTGTACTCACTTCGGTAAGAGTTTTTATCATGAATGAATGTTGAATTTTATCAAATGCTTGTTCTGCATCTATTGAGACGATCATGTGATTTTTGTCCTTTCTTTTGTCCATGTGGTGTAGCAAATTGATTGATTTGCCTATGTTGAACCATTTTTCTGACCCTGGGATGAATCCAACTTGATCATGGTGTATGATCTTTTTCTATGTGTTATTGGATTTGGTTTGCTAATATTTTGTTGAGAATTTTTGCATCTATATTCATCAAAGTTATTGGCCTGTAATTTTCTCTTTTGGTATTGTCTTTGTCTGGTTTTGGTATCAGGGTGATGGTGGCTTCATGGAATGACTTTGGGAGTGTTCCCTCCTCTTCAATCTTTTGCAAGAGATGAGAATGATCAGTATAAGTTCCTCTTTGTATGTTTGGTAGAAATGCCCAGTGAAGCCATCTGGTCCTGTACTATTTTTGCAGTGATTTTTTTTTATTACACATTCTATTTCACTTCTAATGACTTGTCTGTTCAAATTATCTACTTCTTCTTGATTCAGTTTTGGTAGACTGTATGTATCTAGAAACTTGTCCATTTCTTCTAGGTTGTCCTATTTGTTGGCATAAAATTGTTCATACTATTCTCTTATGGTTGTTTGGTATTTCTGCTGTATCCATTGTTATTTCTCTTCTTTCATTTCTTATTTTGTTTATTGTATCCTTTCTCTTTTCTTCTTGGTTAGCCTGGCCAGAGGTTTGTCGATGTTGTTTACCCTTTCAGAAAAACAGCTCTTGGTTTTATATATTTTTTATTGTTCTTTAATTTCTAGTTTATTTATTTCCTCTCTGATCTTTATTATTTCCTTCCTTCTGCTGACTTTAGGTTTTGTTTGCTCTTTTAATTCTTTAAGGTGGTAGATTAGTTGGTTTATATGAGAGTTATCTTGTTTTTTGAGGAAGGCCTGTACTGCAATAACTTTCCTCCTAGGAGTGATTTTGCTGCATCCCATAGATTTTGTATGGTTGTGTTTTCATTGTCATTTGTCTCAAGGTATTTTTTAATTTCCTCTTTGATTTCATTGTTGATCCATCGGTTTTTTAGTAGCATGTAGTTTAGTCTCCATGCAATCATTTTTTTGTCATTTCTCTTTCTGTGGTTGATTTCTAGATTCATGCCATTGTCGTCAGAAAAGATGCTTAAAATAATTTCTGTCCTCTTAAATTTGTTAAGGCTTGTTTTGTGGCCTAGTACGTGGTCTATCCTAGAAAATGTTCTATGTGCACTTGAAAGGAATGTATATTCTGTTTCTTTTTTTTTTCTTTTTAATGTAATATCCTGAAAATATCCATCAAGTCTAATTGCTCTATTGTATCATTTAGGGTCTCTGTTGCCTTATTGATTTTCTGTCTGGAAGATCTGTCCATTGATATTAGTGGTGTGTTAAAGTCTCCCATCAATTTCTCCCTTTACGTCTGTTAGTATTTATGTATTTAGGTGCTCCTATTGGGTGCATACTTGTTAACGAGTGTAATATCCTCTTCTTGTATTGATCCTTTCATCATTATATAGTATCCTTCTTTATCTTTCTTTCTGGCCTCTCTTTGAAAGCCTATTTTGTCTGATATGAGTGTTGCTACCCCACTTTCTGTCATTTCCTTTTGTATGAGATATCTTTTGCCATCTTCTCACTCTCAATCTATGTGTGTCCTTCACCCTAAAGTATGTCTCTTGTAGGCAGCATATTGTAGGCTCTTGTTTTATTATCCAATCTGCCACTCTATGTCTTTTGATTGGAGCATTTAGTCCATTGACATTTAAGGTTATTATTGATAGATATGTATTTATTGCCATTTTAAACCTTGTCTTCCATTTGATTTTGTATTTCTTCTTTGTCCCTTTTTTCTTTTGTGGTTTTATGATTTTATTTTGTACTTTGCTTGAGTTTTCGTTTTTCTTTTTTTGGTTTTCATGAATCTACTGTATGTTTTTGATTTGTGGTTACCCTCTTTTTCAAGTATGTTAACCCATTACTATATCTAATTACTTTAGACTGGTAGTCATGTAGGCTCAAACACATTCCAAAAAAAAAAAAATTGTACATTTTCTTAAACCCCCTCCCACAATTTGTTATTTTCATGTCCTCTTTTACATCTTCATGTCTGTCCTGACATAGTGTACTTTTGATATAGTTATGTCTCATTTATTTCTAACCTTGCTTATAGAGCTAGAAGACTGATTATTTAGTCACAATGTTATCCTGATACATAATTGAGGAAACCTGGTAACAGATGCATAGTGAAAGCTTTTGTAGTTGTGTTCTCTTTCCCCTAATCTTATTCATAAAGCTAGTAGAGTTCTTAGGCACTGTGGTTAGTAGCTGATACTTTTAAAGCATCACTTCTGTTTCAGTTATGTAGATATTAAAATAAATTAATCTAATCAAATACTTTGGTTTAAATTTAAAATTCAAGTTAAACTTTAACATCAAATAATGTAATCAGTAATAATAAGCTAACAGATTAGTGTTAGTTTTTATAAAAGTATTCAATTTGTACATCACCACTTATATTTTAATGTCTCTAATAAAGCAAGAGAATTTTAAGAGTTTATTTAGTTAACACACACTGTTCCGTTATTATGCAGAAGAGGCAGTGAGTGAAAAGGGTGATGAAAGTGTGAACTCTTTAAGAATCAGGGATCAAACCTCATATCCTTATTCCCAGAGCTTGACTCTACTATTTATATGGAGATACTATAAAATCATATCAATGCTTTTATCTCTGACCCAAAAATATATTAAATAAGGTTGACTGGTAGGCATATTTGCTTTTTGATGTGACATATTTTTGAAGGCCTGCAAAGATTCAAACAGGTTACAAGTGAATTTATTTTTTAAATCCCTCTGAAGTTTTGACAAAAGTGGGACATGTCTCAGTAGTTTTCTGTTATTTGTTACTTTCTGAGTCCAGTGGCCCATATGGCAGAAGAGCTCTAAGAAATTATTTAGCTCCTCTGAGATGTATAAGGGCAGAACCACATGCCCTTCATTATTTTTATGTACAACATACATTTTCTTCCTTCTAATACTTCCTGGTTCCCTTTAACTTAAAATCACTGACTCTTCCCTTGAAGAAAAGCATCCATCCTTGTTGTTAGGAAGAAAGCTGTACGCTAAGACTCTATTTTTTCTTCAGGTGAAGCTAGGTGAGCATGATGTCTCCTTTACTTCTTTCTAAGGCATGAAGGCACAGGCTCAACATTTTTTCTATCAATTCCTTGGCGGTTCTGTTTGACAAAGTCGGAGGAAGAATTTACCTCCTCCCTCAGGCTTACAGGTTGTAAGATTCTCAGAGATTTCCACTGCATAGCTTTCAGCAGATTCTTGTTTTGAGAAAAAAAATCAAAAGTAAGCCATGTAAAGTGTTAGCAACAAATCTGTCTCTATAAATGACATAATCTGTCCCGACAAGTTACAGTCTGTTATGTGCTAATGTTTAACCGATTTTCATCTCTTAATATCACAATGGCTCAAAATGTTTGGTGAATTCAAATTTTTGGTTATGTTATCCACCATTATTTGTGTTTAAGTGGGGGGCTTTCATATCATCTCATTCTACCATGTAGGATAGAATTATTTTCAAAAATGTGAAACTTAGCCAGGTTGTCTCTGGGAGTAAAATGAGAGATTCAGAAAATGGAGGTCAGAGGGTATATGAATAGGGAAGAAAATGATTTTTCCTTCTATCTATGGTATCAAATGAATAGACCATTATATTCTACATCCATTTCATCTTTCACCAGTTGGCTTTCATATCTCATAATTAAGCATATTTCTATCTTTAGTCTCCCTTTTTCAAAAAATTCGCATTCTCTATTATGTATATGTAACTCATGTTTATGATTATTGACCTTCCTAGGTGACAGTGGCCTGAAATTTAACTGGAATTTGGAATAATAACCCCTAGTAATATTTGTGAACCTCAGCTCCACTGGTTGAGGAACATGGGTTTCAGAATATAGATGTGAATGCAATGGTCTCCGTGTTCTTACCCAGATTGCCGTTTTTCTCTCATTTCCCCTCTCAACCCCTAACTTTTTCCTTTGGTTTTTATTAATATAATCATCACATAGTCTGTTGGGCTTGGGATTGAGTTTATTTACTCTAGAAGGAAAGGAAAGCACAGGGAAAACATACAGGTATCATTAGTCATTCTGATAATTTATGAGCTTCCATAGTCCTGCAGGCACAGAGCCTTGTAAACATCATAGTTTACCTTTCTTGCACACAAATGTAATTTATTTCTCATATAGCCCAGAAGTCAATTGTAATTTACAATCACTAATCTACTCAACATCCTGGAATCACTATTCTACCCTCTTAGACACCAAATTTTCTATATATTTATATCCTAACAATTTCCCATGTAACTAAAATTGTGTTTTTTTCATTCTTTAAACTTACCTTTGAATTCAACATGTTTAGCACACAGTGCTCGTCGCTGGAGTAACATTTTACAAAAAGCACATTCATTTCATTTTATGTATTCAACACATTTATGTTTAAGAGGGGAAATATTTTTGAAATACTTCCCTAGGTATCTTTTCCCCTATAGTCCACATACTTTTTTTTCTTCACATGTGCAACCTCATTGTGGCTGAAGCAAAGATTTATCATCCCAGGAAGGGAAATGTGGGTACTGCCAAGAATGGTGATTTGCAATCCTAGATGCCCTTTAGAACCAACCACCTGGGAACCGTTTAAAAATTGCCAGTGCCTGGGATCCAATCCAGACTAATTAAACCAGAATTTGGGGGGATGGGTCCTGAACTGATTATAAAACTACTCCAGGCATAATACTTTTCTGTTATGCAGCCGTAGTTGAGAATGATGGATCTAGTAAGAAATGGATGACTTGTCAACTTAATGAGATTCCTATTTCTTAAAATCCGGAATATCCTAATCCAAACTTTTGAAATTCAAGGGAAATTATCTACTTACCTATAGTTGGTAGAGATGGAAGTTAGTTTTATTATTGATGATATGCATTTATAATTTAATCTATTAAATACTTAATGAGCACCTACAATATATATGCAAGGAAAGTGTGATTAAATACCACTCCTGGGAGCTGTTGGTTTGTTTGTTTACTTTGGGTCATAAATGAGTCCAGGATGGATGTATGAGTCTCTTTCACGGTTGAAAAGAGATGGTAGTAGAGTGACACTAGTATCTGAGTAGGATTTAATAAAGGAGCCGTTTATCATGATGTGGGCAAAGTTTAGGGAAATCAACAAGGAAAGGGGCAGGACCCTCGAGCTGGCCAGTAACGGTGAGAGACAATCAGCATTCCTAAGCCTGAAGGTGCCAGTCAGCCTAGCTGTATTGGGAAGCCTTCCTGACAGAAGCAGTGAACCTCTCGAGGGTGATGCAGCCAGTCCCACAAAGACCCTGGGTAATTCTAAGTTAATTCTAGTTGAGTTCCTGCCTCATACAGCCCAAATAAACCCAATAAAGGCAAGCAACTTACTGTGGAATAACAGTGTTAAGTAAGAATTTGGCTTTGACTTTAACCATATAACATCTTAATGTTATTTTGAAATTTCTGTTTTCAGTTTCCTATAGAGATGTGATTTGGGCACAGTTGAGGGAAAGATGCCAAAAAGTGCAAAACCAAATCAAAACACACATAATGTCTGTGCCCTTATGGTTATTGTAGACTGAAGCCCTGGAGTACTAGGATGAAAATGTGTCCCCAAGGTATATTTTGATTGACTTTCACAGGGTCTCCATGCCCCTGGGGGAAGGATCTGAATGTTTTTTGTCAGAGAATTGTGCACTTCCCACTTAGTTATTATTCTGTCTACTACCTCTGTTCCACAGACCATCCAATTCAGTGATTTTCTACATGAAGTCTCTGGGGCTTCAGTTATTGGATGTTATGATCTATGGTCTCTTAGATGATGAAAAATTCAAATAGGAAATAAGTTAATGGGAAAGTCCAACTATTAGGAGAATCTCAAAGGAAAGTACATGGTACGATGAAGATGATACCAGGTGTGTTAGAGAAAATTTCTCATAGCAAGAGATTTTGTAAGTTTGTATTTGAAAATGTGTATGAGATTTCCTAGGTGGATTGGGGGTTTGAAGTAGAGCAATAGAAACAGAGCAAACGTGAAAATTCTTCTAATGCAGAGTTTCTTAAAGTGTGATCTGTGGACCCCTGAAGGGTCCCTGAGATCCTTTCGGTCCATCTGTGACATCAAAACTATGATGTTTCACTGTGTTGAGATTTGCACTGATCATGCAAAAAACAATGGTGGGAAATACTACTGGACCTCAGCACAAATCAAGACAGGGCACCAAGGTTTTAATTTTTTACCATCACTCACTTGCAGAATGTAAACATGCCTGTTTCACATAAGAATGTCCTTGGTAAAGAATTAAAAATTTAAAATTTTATTATATAGTGATGCTTCAGTACCTATCTTTTTGATATTCTGTTGGACAGTTGAAACCACTGATAAAGCACTTCTCTTGTAAATTCTTGTGTTGACAAAGAGCATTTACATGATCTTTTCTGTTGAGAGTGGAACTAGCTACATTTTTTTTTTTTTTTTTTTTTTTTGTGGTACGCAGGCCTCTCACTGTTGTGGCCTCTCCCGTTGCGGAGCACAGGCTCCGGACGCACAGGCTCAGCGGCCATGGCTCACGGGCCTAGCTGCTCTGTGGCATGTAGGCTCTTCCCGGACCGGGGCACGAACCCGCGTCCCCTGTATCGGCAGGCGGACTCTTGACCACTGCGCCACGAGGGAAGCCCCCCAGCTATATTTTTTAAATGGGAAACCATTTCTACATACAAATAACGGTGTGGTGAAAGTAAGTCAGAATTGGTTGCTGAGGGACAATTCACAGAGGGCCTTTTAGGCATGAAAGATGATCCCCTTTCACATAGGAACAAACAGAAGCCATTTAAGGAAGTGAACATATGTGGAGATAATTACAAAAATTAATTGACCAATTTCTCTTTAAATGAATTATTTCAAGTTTAAAATTAGGCCTCAAAAACGCCCCTGCAAACTACCCATGTTTCTGAATCAAATTTACTTCCCCACTCCATCAGCTAAAATTTACTATATTATTTTATGTTCTATTTCTCATGCGTTTCCCATATGCCTTTCTCTATTCAAAGTTTAAGCTGGTAATCTCACTTGTTCCTCACTCAGTAAAAAAGAATTTACCAGATGACAAGTCCTTCATCATATTAAGAATATAATATCCAGGGGGCTTCCCTGGTGGCCCAGTGGTTGAGAGTCCGCCTGCCGATGCAGGGAACATGGGTTCGTGTCCCGGCCTGGGAAGATCCCGCATGCCGCCGAGCAGCTGCGCCCGTGAGCCGTGGCCGCTGAGCCTGCGCGTCCGGAGCCTGTGTTCCGCAGCGGGAGAGGCCACAACAGTGAGAGGCCCGCGTACTGCAAAAAAACACAAAAAGAATATAATATCCAGTCTTTAGAAGCTATCTCTATAAAGAGCTGAGGAAACTACAGGCCTAATTGCCTACATTTTTTAGTTGCAGATTTAAAAGCTAGATCTACTGTCTGCCAGCCTGGCAAGATTTGTGCCTAATATATTTTAAAAGTACTATTTATTTATTCTGATATTTTAACCTATAAGTAACAATATTTAGGGCAAAGCATTGGAAACTAGGAAGACATGTATTATCACTATATTTTCACAATCAATCCTGAAGCTAAAGTGTTTTTCTCTCTTGGAACAATTTTACCTTCGATGTGGTTCCTAGCCTAGAGCTTTTAGAGCTCTTAGTGACAGGTGATACCAGACCAGGCCACTTACCAAAAACAAAACAACAACAACAAAAAAAACGGAGACTCCCTTAATAGAGACTTTTTCCACATCAAAATTATAGAAGGTCAATTATTATTTTTTTTAGGCAATTTCAGTCAACAACTAGAGGAAACAATCTTCAGTTCTTCAGGCAAGTCAATATAAAATTCTTCATTTTTGTCATCAATCATTATTGTTGACCATTATCCCTAACTTCCTGTTGGAATTTCTTAAAGGTTTTATTTTCCTCATCTAATAATTTTCCTTTAATAAAGTGAATTAGCTGACCCTGAAAATATTCCTCTAACATGTTACTTGTAGAAGCTATGTACAGTCTTCAAATAAATGCCCATTTTTATCATTTATCTTTGTCTAGATAAATGATAAAATCAAAAATGGATGGATATAGCATTTATCGCAGAGGGGCTAAGAGGAACATTTATAAGGAACTTAGAGTTCAGACTTTGGATTAAACATCTCCATTACCCTGTACTTCCATTCAGAAGGATAAAAACAATTGAAAAATAGCTCTTTATCTTGCAGTTTTTCCCTTGAAACGTAAATGATCACACTGTGTGCGGCATGAATTCATAATTCTACACATCCTAATACCATAGCTACAGTTATGCATATATGCTGTATTAGATACTTTTTTGTGTTAAAGATGTTTATTTGCTATATATAAACATTTAAAATACTTAGCCTTTGGTGTTGCCCTTTTTTCAATTCTTTGTTTTCGAATACACTTTGAAGCCCCTATACACAGAGGTAACTCCAAATCTCTAAATCTCTGAGAATTCCAGTTTGATACAAACAAGGAAAAATTTTCCTCCTATTTATACCATTAAGTATCTGTCAGACCAATAAGAAATAAATGTATTTAGGGAAGTTATAGCAGCATAAAATCAGTAAGTAAATTTTGGGTTTAAAATATAGTTTAATGTACTGTTATTGTTTAGTTTATTTTACATAATGCGATGTTATTTATTCAAGAGTTATCGATAGATGAAAACTATATATCAAGCTAAAATTCACTTCAGTAACAGATTTCCACTTTTGGAGAGAAAAGTAAAGGAAAACTAAAAGATAATATGCATTAAGCAGATTCTAAAAAGGAAAAGATGTGGTGGGAAGTAAAGGAAAGCTCAGTTAGAGTAAAAATGTTAAACCTTAAGCTGAGTTGATAAAATATTAACTAAACAACCAGCCACACCTACTGGCATTTTAAAGTAGCATTCCCAGTGAGGAGTGCAATTGTGTGTGTGTGTGTGTGTGTGTGTACCCGTTTCAATGTTGAATAGATTGGAACAGATTTAAAGTTATAGCCACAACAGTTGCTTAACTGCAAAGAAATGTAAGTATGAAGCCATTGTTTTCCAGTTAAAATTATTGTTATTTCATAAATACAGACTAACTCTTCCCAAATTTTTATTCTCCCATATGTTCTGTTTATCAGAACTATTTCTCTTTTTTTTTAATAGAAAATTCTTGTTTCCAGCAATAGTAAGTTGCAAAACTGGGCATCTGTTTTACTTCCTTCTTACATATAGCCTTTACAGTGTGACTTTGCAGTTACTCCCATTGAGATGTGAAATCTAGTTCTCTTCCCCTTGAATTTGGTGTGTTGTTGTGATTTTCTTTGTCTAATAGACTGTAGCAGGAATGATGGTGTTCTAGTTCACAGCCTTCTTTGCTTCCACTCTGCGTTTTTGGATTACTGGCTTCCATGTGGGATGCCTGGGCTAGCCTGCTGTAGAATGAGAGATTATGTAGACCAGAACCATGTCATTTCAGATGATGCAGCCAAAGCTCCAGACATTTAAGAGAAATGAAACCAGATCAGTAAAGCTAACACACAGCTTACATGCATCTGACAACAGATGAATGAGAGAATCCAGCTTCAACCAGAAAAACCACTAAGCTGAACCTAGCTGAAATTGGCAATCACAGAATCATAAACTAAATAAACCGTTAGCCACTAAATATGGAGATACTGCGTTACGCAGTAATGACTAAGTTGCACCAAAACCCATACTAAAGTGTGTTGACTCAGATGCAAGAATGTCCTGCTGTAAAACAATTTTCAATTAATAAAACTGGTTATCTTTTCATTTCACTTCAAGGCAGGTAGATAAAATATATACAATTAGAAAATACACAAATTATCTGACTTCTTCTATTATTATTATCTTTAGAATTTTTATTTTTACATGATGTTTAAGTTTGCAAATATATTCTTATTATATGGTTAAGCAGGAAATTATGCTCTTACTTTAGATATAAACCATTGTTTATTTTATACAAATTATTAAGTGAACAAAATGTTATTTCATGTGACTATTGAAGTTTGTATATATTTTGCATATTTATCATAAAACTGTTCCATTAGTCATATATTTTAACCTTTGCTTAGCTGCAAATGGAAATTATGAATAAATGGTATAGATTTAGTAAATCTACGTTGAAAACTCAGCTGTTGTAAATTGACAAATAAATTGTACAGTTATTAAATAATTAAGTTGTATAATACTGAATTGTCTGCTCTAAGAATGAAATACAGTAAAATATAGTTAAATAAAATATCATTTTAGGCATTAACTATTACTCCATTAACATGTGCTACCTTGGAAAAACTAAACTCCGACAAAATAAACTTCCACAACTGAATGAAGTGGCTCTTGTTCTGAAAACTTGAATTTTCTCTCAGAACTTATTTCATTTCCATGGCTCTTGTGTAGAACTCATATCCTATGTCACATAAAAATATTACATTTTAAATTCTTACTGAGAAATCCTTACTGTAGTGTATAGACACATAAGGATTGGGTAGCATGCATACTTAGGTAAATGTACAGAGAGATTTTCTTTGCAATTTTTAAAAAGAATGTGATGTATGATACTTACATTCTGTTTAAAATTGCATAGAAACACTGAACTTCATACAGTTCCTATAAAAATAATTTAATTTTGCATTATGTTCATAAGTCATCTCTGGTGTTGCGTACATATATAAAAAATGTAATGGATTCAAATAATGTAGAGATATGTATGTTCAACGTATTGATGAAAATACCAGATCATAGATCCTCTTAAGAGTAGAGAGATTTCATGGTATATACTCTTTGTATTAACTCCCGGTTTATAAAAAGTTTCCTGGTTTATAATGTTCATTTCAGTTGTGAAATATTTAATGTCACAGGATGGCACTTGATTTAGCATGAAAGGGAATTTATAGCATGGACTTGAAATCCATGGATCCTTGCATTTCAGTCCATACTTTTAAAACGTTGTGTCAGTTTTAGAAGTGTCACTTTGCTATGAGACATGTAATTTATAATTTACCTTGTTTTATGAACAACATAGTAACTTTTATTATTTTTTTATTTTTTATTTTTTTGTGGTACACGGCCCTCTCACTGTTGTGGCCTCTCCCGTTGCGGAGCACAGGCTCCGGACGCGCAGGCTCAGCGGCCATGGCTCACGGGCCAACATAGTAACTTTTAAATTTCTATGTGTAATTTTTTGAAAACTGTTATTTTTATTGTATTATACAAATAAATGAAGATATAAAGGTGAGTGTTAGGTAGATAACAGTGGAGAAATACCACAAAGATTTATTTTAATCTGAATGAAACCAGAAAATTGTTATCAGTAAACATCATTGATAAGAGTTTTTAATTTATTTAGAACAATGACTAGTATATTTCCCATTTTGGTTATATGACGTATATTTGTGGATTTCCTTCTTTTTGGCTGAATAATATTCATATATATATTCTATGAATGTATATATCACAACTTCTTTATCTGTTCATATCTACAAATGTTATATCCTCTTGTTGGATTGACCCCTTTATCATTATATAATTATATATATATATATAATATAATGAGCTTATTACAGTCTTTGTAATAAAGATGCTGACATCTTTACTGATTGCAATAAAGTTAATTATTATATAATTTATATAATTATATATATCATTATATATGATATATCATTATATAATTATATATATTATATAATGAGCTTATTACAGTCTTTGTAATAAAGATGCTGACATCCTTACTGTTTGCAATAATTAACGTTAATTAGGTTTAATTAATAAAAAATTATTACCAGACTTCACTTGGAAAGAACATTGTATGATGTATCAAAAACATTTTTTCTAGTTCCAGAATTTATTATTCCAAATTATTTTAATGTCACCTATATTCCAGGCACATATTTGTTGATCCCCAATCTTGGGAATTCTTCAGGTGAAATTCAAAACTGGCTCTACAGACAGAGGGAAGGGAGAGACCAAAGGAAGAGTCTGACCATTTCAGATTGGTAAGTGGCAGTTTTGATAAGCAAAGGAACTTTTATATGAGGCTTGTCTTGGGCAAAAGGTGTAGATCTCTGCACCTGCTTGCCAGAATTTTAACGTTTATACAGAGGACTAATGGGGGTTCATTCACTTATTCAGTCCAGATTGTCTCGATAGCACATTACTCTCTCAATTCTGCGTCCCTGAAATGGCTGCCAATATGGGAATAGTAGGCAGAATGTACGGTCCAAGGACAGAGAGAGGGTAACAGGCTTCCAGTTGTCTGGTCCACCTTGTGGGTCAACTGGTGGTCAAGTCCTTCTGATGACCTCCTCCAACAACATTAGGAGGAAAAAATGTATATATATATATATATATATATATAGAGAGAGAGAGAGAGAGAGAGAGAGAGAGAGAGAGAAAGATAGAGAGGGGCAGAGAGACTATTTAAATTGTAAAATTTAGTCACTTTGAAATAGTAGAACATTAAATACCTATGCTTTTTTTTCTTTAAAGCATTTTATCTAAGGATTAGATTTAAATTGATAGCTAAAAGATACCCTAGTAATTATCTAGTTAAACCATATAATTTCATAGAAAAATTAAGGTAATCTACTGGGATAATAGAATCATTATCTAAGATTCTATGTTGAGACTCTGGATACAGGTACAAATGTTTGTTTTAGGAAAATTTTGCTCGTTGATTATTTTATTTATATTTTTTTAATTAACTGCAAGAATGTTTTCACGTTTAAGTTTTAATGTTATATTTATTCGTGTATGCTTTGCTAATTTTTAACCTTTAGATGCAAGTATAATTAATACATGTATAACCTAATGATTAAAACATTGAGTATGAAACAAGGCATGTGTTCTATGAAACCAAAAGTCACTCCTCTAGGTCTCTCATCTACAAAGAGATCATGCAAAGTTAAACATTTCAAAGGATTGCAGGCAAGTGAGGGGAACAATGTTAGTAGGTAAGGTAACAACAAAGAAGCAAAATAAATGAATATGATTTATTATGCTATTGATACAATGCTAAAAATAAATGTTACTAACATATAGACAGTTTTAAGTAAACAAGCTGACTTAAATAACTTCAGAAAACAGTGTTTTGACTAGAAACCCTAAGGCTAATGATTAAAAAATTATAATAAAAACAAAAGTTGTATTAAGTTCTTCTGCCCATTTTTTAATTAAGTTCTTTGTTTTTCTGATGTTGAGTTGAATGAGCTGTTTATGTATGTTGGATATTAACTCCTTATTGGTCATATCATTTGCAAATACTTTCCCCTATTCAGTAGGTTGTCTCTTCGTTTTGTCGACGGCTTGCTTTTCTGTGCAAAAGCTTTTAAGTTTAATTAGGTCCTATTTGTTTATTTTTGCTTTTATTTCCTTTGCTTTAGGAGGCAGATCAAAAAAAATATTGCTACGATTTATGTCAAAGGGTGTTCTGCCTGTGTTTTCCTCAAGGAATTTTATAGTATCCAGTCTTATGTTTAGGTTTTAATCCATTTTGAGTTTATTTTTGTATATGGTATTAGAGAATATTCTAATTTCATTCTTTACTATATAGCTGTCCAGTATTCCCAGCACCACTTATTGAAGTGACTGTCTTTTCTCTGTTGGATATTCTTGTCTTCTTTGTCATAGACTAATTGACCATAGGTGTGTAGGTTTATTTCTGGGCTCTCTATTCTGTTTCACTGATCCATGTGTCTGTTTTTGTGCCATTACCATACTGTTTTGATTACTAATATAGTGTGATCAACACTAATTACTGTTTAGCTTTCTAATATAGTGTGAAGTCAGGGAACATGATTCCTCCTGCTCTGTTCTTCTTTGTCAAGATTGTTTTGGCTATTTGGGGTCTTTTGTGTTTCCATACAAATTTTAAAATTATTTGTTCTAGTTCTGTGAAAAATGCCATTGGTATTGGTATTTTGATAGGGATTGCATTGAATCTGTAGACTGCCTTGAGTAGGATGCTCATTTTAACAATATTTTTCCAAAGAGGAAATGCAGAGGCCAACAGGCACATGAAAAGATGCTCAACATCACTAATCATCAGGGAAATGCAAATCAAAACCACAATATCACCTCACACCTGTCAGAATGGCTATCATCAGAAAGAACACAAAAAATGGTGGTGAGGGTGTGGAGAAAAGGGAACCCTCATACACTGTTGGTGGGAATGTAAACTGGTACAGCCACTGTGGAGAACAGTATGGAGGTTTCTCAAAAAACTTAAATTAGAACTACCATATGATACCAAGTCCACTCCTGGGTATATATCCAAAAAAACAAAAACACTAATTTGAAAAGATACATGCATCCCAGTGTTCATAGCAGCATTATTTACAGTTGCCAAGATATGGAAGCAACCTAAGTGTCCATCAACAGATGAATGGATAAAGGTGTGGTATATATATATACAATGGAATATTACTCAGCCATAAAAAAGAATGAAATTTTGCCAATTGCAACAACATGAATGGACTTGGAGGGCATTATAAGTCAGACAAAGACAAATACTGTGTGATAACACTTACATGTGGAATCTTAAAAATACAACAGATTAGTGAGTATAACAGAAAAGAAGCAGACTCACAGATATCAGAGAACAAACAAGTGGTTACCAGTGGGGAGATGGGGACGGATAGTGTTAGAAAGCTTCTTTACAGAATAATCCCAAATGATATATTGATATGGGTTTCTTCCCTTTCTGAGATGGAGCTTATTCATCCCTCCCCCAAAATGGGCTGGAATTAGTGATTGCTTCCAAATAATAGAATATGGAAATGAGAAAATAGTAACTTAGAATAGAGAAATTCAGCAAACACCTCCCTAACCAACCTTAACTAAGTGATCAAGTTTAAGTGCATCAGCAGTAGGGCATTTTGGTATCAACCTTTTGATACCTGACACAGTGTGAAGAAGAGCACTTCACCTCCATCTGTTTGTCCTCAAAATCCGTAACCCAGTGCAACAGTGGGACAAAGAAAATAGCCACACCCCAGTTGAGGGACTTTGTACAACTCTTCAGAACTGTCAAAGTCATGGGAAAACAAACAAAAAACAAGGAGAGTCTGAAAAACTGTCACGGAATAGTAGAGACTTAGGGCACATGATAGCTAAATGCAAAGTGACCATCTGTGATTGGATTCTGGAACAGAAAAAAAGGCATTAATAGAAAAACTACTGAGATTCATATAAAACCTCAAGTTTAGTTAATACTAATGCACTAACATTAATTTTTAGTTTTGACAAATGTGCCATGGTATGTAAGATGTTAGCATTAGGGGAAAATGAGTAAAATATATGTTGGAACACTCTGTACTATCTTTAAATCCTTTCTGTAAAGCTAAAATTACCCCCAAATTAACATTTATCTTATTTATTAAAAAAAAATGAGAGAGAGAGAAAACATTAGGAACAGACCATCAAGGATTCAAAACTTGAGGAAATGAAAATTTTCATGATTGCACCAGAAGGAACTTCATCTCACCAACATGCTGGCAGATATAGCAGGAGGAAAATGAAATGAATGCTATAGGAAGGAAGTTAGGATTAACATCTTAAGTCTCACGACAGTTTAAGAAGCATTACTCTAGCTAGCAGCTACGTTTTATGTGAATTAAATTTTCTTTTTATAGTCTCCCCCCACCACATAATTTATTTGAAGCTTGCCTTATTTTCAGGTGGGAATATAACTGAATTAAAATCATCCTTAATAATACAGTGTCTGATACAAAATTTGTGGCTTCCCTGAGTTGGGATAACAGGGTTTCATTCAGATAAACGGTGTGGAAAAGAGGTTGCTGTGTTAAATGGAGTTGTCCTTTCACATCTATTCTCTACACTTCCCAGCTGAGGAGCTTTTGAACAGACTCTTGTCACTTCTTCTGTCTGACTTCAGTTAGGAAATAAGAGGGCGGAGGAGGGTAGAATTGTAATTGATAATAGCTGTATACTCCACAGAAACCTCCTATTGGGGGGTTTCTCCTGCAGGTTAAGCTTTCTATGGCTTCTAGCAAAGGGTCCCTGCTTTGGGCTGAATTGTGTCTCCCCAAAATTCATGTCAAGGTCGTAAACCCCAGTACCTCAGAATGTGACTGTATTTGGAGTTAGGTCTTTAAAACAGGTAATTAAGATTAAATGAAGTCATTAGGGTGGGCCCTAATCCAGTATGATTAGTGTCTTTATAAGAAGAGGAGATTAGAAAACACACATGCACAGGCAAAGGACCATCAATAAGCCCAGGAGAAAAGCCACAAATCAAATTAACGCTGCTGACACCCTGATCTCAGACTTCTGTGCTCCAGAATCATTAGAAAATAAATGTCTCTTGTTTCAGCCACCCACTCTTATAATTTGTTATGGCAGCCCTTGCAAATGAATACACTCCCACACCTGTCTCTTTTAGCACAGCCTCCTCTTACTACTGTTGCTAGTTCTGAGATGCTTCACCATCTCTTGTTGGTTTCCCTTATCCCTGAAAAATTTTGTAAGTTATTTTTAATCAGTCACCGAGACTTTAGTATATTATGTTATCTGCCAGGATCCTGTTGGATGTATTACTCATCACAAAATAAAGTGAACAATCCTTTTCTCTAGATATTCTAAATAAAATATATGTCAGTTTTCTGGATTATGAATCACAAACTGGATTTTAAACAAATGTTCTCAATGAGACATAGCTGGAGTTTGGGGGTAAGTATTCCACTAATTATCATTCTCATGTAGCTTAGCATCTTTGAGTTTATATTAATACGATTAATTTATACGTATACCAAAATATATGTTTAAGTAGCCGGCCTCTTTAAATTATGAGACTCTTAAAAGAGTAAGTCAACATTTCTTTGCTAAATGTGTCACCTTCATTTTGAAACTCATTTAAATCACCATTTCTTGTCACACATAAGATAATTAATCCTATTGCTTTGTATTACATCTTGCTTTTGAGAAAACTGTATAATTCATTTGGATTACTCTTTCTGTCTAAAAAATAAATCCTACTGTCTTCCAGTGATGATGAAGATTTGTCATCACAGGGTACTAAAGATCTTCCAGAAATGTTTAAATTGTAAATTTATTATTTTTTTTAAAATTAATTTATTTATTTTTGGCTGCGTTGGGTCTTCATTGCTGCGTGCAGGCTTTCTCTAGTTGCGGCGAGCGGGGGCTACTCTTCGTTGCGGTGTGCGGGATTCTCATTGCGGTGGCTTCTCTTGTTGCGGAGCACGGGCTCTAGGCGCGCGGCCTTCAGTAGTTGTGGCACGCGGGCTCAGTAGTTGTGGCTCATGGGCTCTAGAGCACAAGCTTAGTAGCTGTGTCCCACTGGCTTAGTTGCTCCGTGGCATGTGGGATCTTCCTGGGCCAGGGCTGGAACCCGTGTCCCCTGCATTAGCAGGCGGATTCTTTAACCACTGCGCCACCAGGGAAGTCCCAAATATAAATTTAAAAGAAGTGTGTCAAAACTGGCTATATTAATAAAGGTGATTTTGGATTAAGTATATTGTACAGCTTGGTGACTATTCCAAAGTACTACTTATTGAAATATGTATGTTAAAAGTTAATTTCTGCTTGTTTTTGTTTGTTTGTTTTTAGTATCTTCAAAATCTGTTATTCTCTGTGATATATTTACTTTAAGGAAACATGGATTATTAAGTACTGACAAAGTCTGAGCAGAAAAAAAATTCTTTATACTAAAGAAAAGAGAGAAAAAACATAATTTTAAATAAATTCCAAATTTTGAGGTTCATAGTAGTGGCTTTTTTAGGCAATGCATTTCTTATTTACCATTTCTTATATTTGAGATATTAGAAAATTTCAAAGAAATCACTACTTTTTTTTTTTACTTGGCTCTTGCTAAATATTATTGTTGTATGGACAAGGCTTTGTAAAATGAAATGATTTAAGTTGATTTATATGTGTAGAATATACATTTTTCCCATGACTCCAAATTTAGGTGAGACTATAAACCTGTTGGATTGTGCATAAATGTTCACTAGACATTGCTGCTTAAAATTTTTAGAAAGATAAAAATTATTTAGTTTTTTATGAAAGCATTGTCCATCAGGTTGCATTTAGAATGGTACAGAAAATTCATGAGAGTAACGATTCATGTGTCAGTCAGTCAGACTAAAATGGATACATTAGATTTCACAGAGAATCAAAATGAAACAATTGCCCTGCTGATTGTAGGACAAATCAGTGAAGCCTCTTACAACATCTGCTGGAAGTTGTTAAGTGTTTGCTGATATGAAGCCTGCCTTCTATTCCCTGCCATCACTCAGAGAAGTCCTGACCAGTTTAAAAATCAGTGTTCACAGATGTACATAAATCACCAGAGATTAGTGTTATATTTTCAAAAAGCTGACTTTTTCTCTTGTGCCTCTGAAAGTTTAGCAAATAATTTAATATTCATTTTCAGATTCAGAAGTTGATTAAATTATTCTGAAGATCTTAAGATAATCAACCAGAATTTTTCACCCAACTTAATATGTAAAGATAATAGTGATATTTACATTTTCTTAGCAATCAATAGTTTTCTTGATTCCTCGCTTTATACTGTAAAATTGAAACACTACTGGAATATAAGGAGAAAAGAGTGAGACACAGGGTATCATCTTTATTGAAGATTTCCATGTGGTTGGCTTTGGCAAAAGGGTTAAGAATGACCAGTAGGATTTCAGCCCTTCTAACTTCACTTTTTATCCTCTCTGGTCTTTAAATTTAGCTCTATTTCGTTTCTATAGTAGCGCTTATTCCATCAGCTAGCAGAAACAGACATTTTTAAGAAAGTTATAAAAGTTCTCTTTTAGATTTACATGTCCTAATAAACATATGTTAACAATAATATCTACCTTAGAATGTAGGACTAATTTAGTTATCTATAAAATATACTGAGAACAGTGTCGAGACATATTAAGAAATACATAAATATTTTCTATCATCATCATTACCCTCATTATTATTATGAGAAGAGTTATTTGATTCACAAAAGTGTATTATAGACATCTACTTTGCTTCAGGAATTTAAAAAAAGACTCTGAAATATATTCAAAATAATACAATAGCTTATTACCCAGTAGTGTAACCTAAAATGTGATTCCTGAGTGTTCTGAGCCCTTGCGGTTTGACTCTTCCTCAGTGGAATCATCAGAGGATGCCCTTAAAAATTCTCTAGATTACAGTTACCTTTTCCTTTGGACCTAAATTATCAGTACCCCTGTTAATGATAGTTAAGATTAATCCCCTTACTCATCAAGGTAACTCTTGCTGTTGCCTGCTAGTTCAGTAAAAACCTTATCTTCCTATTGAAGCAACCAATATGTGTATACCAGTGAAGTATTTCTCACTAGGAAAGCAAAAATTCTAAGCCAGATAATCCCAGTAGGCCAGGGAAGGGGGAGAAGGAAAAGCAGATTTTTTTGTTTTTGTTTTTTCAGTTGAATCATCACATGTAATAGTGAAAGATATGACTGCTTTTTCCATCTATTTTTGTTCTTTTCTTTTTGTTTTTGTTTTTATTTTTCAAAACTCTACGTTCTAACTGAAGGAGAGGAAACTCCATCATGCATTGCCAGTGTACCCCTAGAGCTACTCAGCTAACCTCTACATATATTATCAGCTGACTTCATTACTAAATTTTCAATATGTCACTTCATATTGTAAGGACTGTTGTTCTAATGTGAGGGGCAGTATGATAAGTCCAGTGAAGGAGGCGGGTTTTGTAAAAATGTATTTATCATATAAATAAAAACACTTTTGAAGAGTCTAGAAGAGAAATGAGGATAATATTAATAGGTTTACCACAAAAATTGGTCTAATCCAGGACCGTTTCAGACAATCCTGGATTTAAAGTCTTCCCACCAATGAATGCCATGGACCTCAACCTCTCATATTAAATATATGTTCATACATTGAATTATTTGCATAAAATCATTGCCATTACTAGGTTTCTCATGATGTGTTATAAGGCATTAAGCAAGTCCAAGTATGCTTGGACTAACAGTAAGTAGAAGAAAGAAATCCATATCCCAAATAATCAAGAGTAAACCTTGCTTCTCCAAATGTAATCAACCTTCCGTGATGTGTCTGCTTTGCCGTGAGACAGCACAGCAGTGTGGAGATCTAGAAATCCTTTTAGCTTTATTTCCATTCAGTGGAAAATGTTCAGATCAGCACAGGTGTGTTTTTTGTGGCTTAAAGATTACCTTAAAGAACGATGTCTCTTCATTCATTTTGGAAACAGTTATTTTACATACCCTAGAACACTAGATCAACAGAAATTTTACTGAAATGACAGACACATCTGTCATTTTATGGATTTAATTTTATGGAATTAATCCCCTACTTTATGCCCCAAATAATTCTTAACAGTATATATTATACCAGATATCCTGTGTTCTCTAAGTACTATCAGTAGGGAGATGTAAGGAATTTATGCTGTAATGTCCCATGCGGTGTTGGACCTTTAAGGCCCTTTTATTCTCATTTGTGTCTTAGAGCCAAAGGGTGACTGAAACCCAGTGTGATAGAATGAACATATGCTGTTATCTCTGCCTTCAGCTTCTGGTATTCTCTAACTATTGGAGTGAGAGGGGAAAAACCCCACATTTGACAGTTTAGGTGGTACTTATCAAATCGTAGGGCTCTATTGATTTGCTCAAGTGAGGAGTACACGTCAGGTAGAATCTCCGAATTTGAAGTTTCCAATTAAAGAAACATGTTAAACCACTATCTTTCTCCCAAAGCCATGTGACTTCTTTTGAGAACAACCAGGAAATCTTATTTTATGTCTTTGTGGTGACACTAATCTCTGTGATTCCCCAAGTGAAATATTATTGCCTTTGGTTGAGTATTTTGGGAGAAAGATGTTTCAATTTGGTCCCTCATGCTCAAATGATCATATAAGGATTAGAGCAAATATGAGAATTCTGCCGAATGCTATCACAAATATATGTTTAAAACCCAGAAAAATAACTTTAGGTAGGATTAAAAGACTCACTAAGAGAAATATTTATCACTTGACAAAGAAAGCTTCACTCCCAGCAGTGGACCCCAGAGGTGTTCAGTTTGCCCAGAATTCATGAAGAGCTCAGAGCCAGTTCTGAACATTTTCTGTAATGTTATTTTCAAGATTTTTTAGTGTCCTAGTACATATTTACTCTGTAAAAGTAGCAGCAATTATATTTGAGGAATTCTAGGAACAAGAATTATGGAACATACCTGCGATGTTTTGAAATACTTTCTGAGACTTTGCTGTCCTGGGAATCCTGAGGTCCCAATTGAAATCAGAAAAGCCCATTTAACTGAAGCATCTCCCTACAGTGAACAATGAATCTACAGCGACCAGGCTCATTATGGGGAATTCATTATGGTGGCCATAGGCAAGACCACTATGGACTCTGTTCAGTAGATTTCTTAATGACTTGGTGAATGAATTGACCTCTGTGTCCATTCAGAGGGCATTGTTTGGGGGCAATGAGTGTCTTACACCTGATAAATCTACTCAAAAATTTTATTTCTCTGTGTTCTTAAAGTCTATTCACTACATTTTAATCAGGGATTTCTGGGATTTCAAATTTAGTCTTCATGGCCCACTACTGAATCCAAATATATCATCTAATCAAGAAGAGTGATTATAAACACTCCCGTCTGCTTGACCCAGCACACCGAGTACAGAATATCTGGCAAATGCATTCATATTCATAAATTCAAGCCAACCAAAATTATGTTCAACCTTAATTTTTTCCAGCCTTCAGAAGCCATTCACAGATTTTCTTCTCCTGATTTTATTCTAAGTAATGAAATTTAGAACAACTTTAGAGTCCTTAAGTCCTTACATGTAGGTCTTCTGCTCCGAGGTTTGACTTGGTAATTCATCCACAGAGCATGATCTAATCTGGTACAGTCTGGAGAAAAGGGGGAGACTTGCATAATATTTCTTTCTTCTTGCAAGATTTTTCTTTCAGGAGAGGTTGCTAATGGATCTTCAGAAGGGAGAGGAAGAAATGATCCTACTAGCAAGGGAGACTCTTCATTATAAGATAATGTTTATGACAAAGTGGTATTGGTTTTTTTTCCAGCATCTAGAACAGGATGTAGAATGTAATAAACTCGCAAAAGAGATTTGTTGAATGAATGAATTCAAACCTTCAAATTTGACCCCCATTCTCTTTTTCAATCAATTCCCAAATGTTACATAGAAAATCTAAAAGGTTATGAGTTCAAGTGTTATTTAAATTTGGCAATAGAGGATTTGAAATTTGATTTTTTTAATCAATTTTCTTAGCTGTGTGGCTGAAAAAGATAAGAATGTACTTTAGCATAATTATAGAATTATGGAATTTAGCCCAATCAGAGAACATAGAAATGTGAAGTTTGCATCCTTTTTATTTAAGCAGAGTATTTGAAAGGATCAGCCTTCCTCTATAGTATTTGAAATAATAAAGTAGAAATACTGAATTTTCTACTGTGGCAGTGACAGTTTATTGCTGTGGTCTTTAACTCATTTATCCATTCAGTACAAAGTGATTGGTGAGACTCCATCACAGCAGTGACACAGCAGTGAGTAAAGAGGTATCTTTATCCTATGGAACTAACAGTTTAATAAAATGAGACAAGCAATAAACAAATTGAGTGAATATATGACACATCTAATGAAGATGGATGCTATGCGAAGGAAAAAACATAGTTTATAGGAGGATAGGGGGTGCTGGGAGAGGACATGGATTGCTACTTTATATTTTCTGCCCTTTCCTACATGGTGTTCATTTTTCCAGGTGGTGAAAGGGGATCATTTAATGAATTGTTTTATAACTGCACTCCTTGAACTGACATAAAGCCATCCCTTGTCCTTAACTGGACCTTCACTGCTTTAAGTCCCACCAGTCCAGATGGCTTCTCCCACATGTACCCAGATAGCCTACTCTTTGTGTATAATCAGTACATGCACCAGTTGCTCTGTCATTCAGGTTTTGGTGTTGAGTGTGAAGGCAAAAAACAAAACAAAACAATAAACAAACTGCAGAATTGAAGTAGGAAAATAAAATTATTAGAAACTGGTGTTAAGATCAATGGAAGCTCAAGATTGTTAGAGAAATAAAAATGTAATTACACAGTCACAGGGATGATACCCAAAATAGTAACACAGAATCAGTCCTCTCATGGCACAGATACACTGCAGTTTCTACCAAAATTCCACAGTTGTTGGATACTAGATGCTGCTACCCAAACTGTTACCACATCTACCTTTATAAATTATTGCCACTCCCACAGCGCTTGCCAAAACCTATATCATTGGATTTTGTTTAAATGATGGGGATGTGTTTATCTCATTTATTGAAATTATGATGCAATTATGACCTAGTCTCAAGGAAGATAAAAATTGCTGACTCTCTTGGTAGGTTTTGATCAGAGGATAGATCTAACCTAGATATTTCAATCAGAACGTTATAAATACAGAGGATTGGAGGCTTACCACAGTGTTTGAGTGGAGGATGAATGCCAGGAAAGCTGTCACTAGAAATGCAGGAATCGTAGGAAAACAACACTAATGATCACAGCTCCCTGATGCAACGAAATGACTCATTCACTAAAGAAGAGCCATATGCTTCTAGAAAAATATCTCATTGACTATCTGACGGTCACAAATTTTCTTTTTATTTTTTAGCAACTTTATTAAGGTATAATTGATATATAAACAACTGCACCTATTGTCTATAATTTGACGAGTTTGAAACATATGTACACACGATACCATCACCACAATCAAGGTAATAGACGTATTCAACATATCGCAAAGTTTCCTTGTGTCTCTTTGGGGATTTTTTTGTTTGTTTGTTTTTGTGGTAATAATGCTTAACGTGAGATCTGCCCTCTTAACAAATTCTGAAGTGTGCAATACCGTATTTTAACCATAGGCACCGTGCTGTACAGCAGCTCTCTAGAACTCACTTATCTGGCATGGCTACAACTTTGAGGTCAGGCCTGATTAGTACTTGGATGGGAGGCCACGAGCTTTCCGTCACTGCCAAAGCAGCAACAGCTTCTGCCTCTATTTTGGTTTATAAATTTCAAGCAAGTGATTCTTGTTGGTAAACTCTAACTCAGAGGTTTGCTGTAAGTGAACTTAGAGAATATTGTTCTAAAGTTTCCAGACATTTTGATGAGGAGAGAACATAGAAAGGGGCTGGGACTGGAACACAGATGGCAAGACTCTATCCCATGCATTCACTTCATCAGCCTTCCTGAAGCTAATCACAGGCATATGTACTCATACAACATTTTTTAAGGTAAATAAAAACAAACAAAAGTAATTATGTAATCACTGTTATGAATAAGAGCAGAAAGAGGAACTCTAAGAATTTAGAGAAATATTATTAGAAAATGAGAAATGAGAAATAAACTGGTAGATCTCAGAAAAGAAATGAAAGAAAATAAAGAACCATTACAGTATTTATGTGAATATGAAAGCAGTACAAAAGGACATAGCACTATTAATATAATAAATTAAGAAACATAAAAGGCACGATCAAAAATAGTGAGAGAAAGGAAATGAAAATTAACAAAGTGTTAAATAAATTCTGAGTGAAATAATTAAAATGGAAGGCAGGGAAGAAAATCTAACTTCTGCCTAATTGGTGTCCTTGAGGACAGAATTGAAACAATAGATTTAGAAAAGAGAGAATATTGAATACAGAAAAAATATTCCAGAAATTAAAGATAAGTTTTACACATACGAATTAAAAGGGCATATGTTTTCCAAGGAGATAAAGGAGATTTGGCATACAATAATCAACACAAAGATACAGCTGGTAAAGGTACTGAAATTTTCTAATATAAATAAACAAATCTTAAAGCAGAGAGGCAAACAATTATAGTAATTTCTAATGGAAAATTTATATCCTACTTATCCCTTACTACATCCATTGGCAGAAAATAGTGACACAATGAGATGTTTCTCCAAGACATTTTGTAGTAAACAAACTATCGTTCCCCCAAAAAAGAAAAGGTAGCTGAAAACTGTTGGATCAAGTAAGAATTAGTTCCCATAAGCCCTTCTTTTAGAAAGTACTAAATACTGATATTCAAGCAAGCAAGAAATTAGTCAAGCGATTTTGCCAAAATCTTGGAGGCGACCAGCGACCATTGACTATTACAAAATAATAAAAGTAATACCAAAATAAATATGGTCACAAGCAAGGGTATTAATGATATAAAACCGGCACATGTAGAAATGATGTAAAAATATGTGAATAAAAGTATATGCAGAAAACTACAAAACAGTGATGCAAAGTGTTAGTGACGATCTAAATAAATGAAGAAGTAAATCATGTATATGAATTGGAAGACTTGATATTCTTAAGATGTTGATTCTTCCCAGTTGTATCCATAGAATCAACATAACACACATCAAAATCTCAGCAAGCTATCTTGTGGATATCAATAAACTGATTCTAAATTTTATATGAAAAGTATAAAAACCTAGAATATCCAGCACAGTTCTGAAAAAGTAGAGGAATATTGGTGGACTCACATTATCCGATTTCAAAACTTACCGTAGAGGCCACTTTAATTAAGATAACATGACAATGGCAAAAGAAACGGTATGTAGATCATTGGAACTGACTAGAGAGCCCAGAAATAGATCTACACTAATGTAGTCAACTGATGCTTGACAAAAACCAGATTTCCAGAAAAGGAAATTAAGGAAGCGATTTCATTTTCAATAGCATTCAAAGTCCTAAATTAACCTACGGAAATCAGTGGCCTTTTCATATAAAAGCCACAGATAGAAAATATATCAAAAAAGTCCCATTTACAATGGCCAAAACTGTGTTAAAGCCTCTAGATATAACACAAAATGAGCTTGATCTATGTGAAGAAATATTTAAAATATTACTCCAAGACCCAAAGATGGCATAAATAAATATAATGCATAGCAGGTTCTACATAGTAATATTCAAAATGATAAGAATGCCATTTCTCTGTATGTTCTTCCATAAGTATAATGAAATCCCCCCAAGAATAAAAGTAATATTTTGTGGGAAGGAGACGAAACAATGAATCTGGTTTTAAAGGTCACATGAAAAAAATAAATCAGCATGATCAGCTAAGAGCTTTCTAAAAAAATAGAGTATAGTGGAAAGGCAGAAGGGGTTAACCCTATCAGGTATTAAAGCACAATGTAGAAATGCATAGATCAAAGTCAAAATTCTAGAAATAGCCTTCACACAATTCTGGAATCTACTATATGAATTATGGTACATTTAAAAACCAGTGGGAAGAAAAGATGGATGATTACATAAACTGGTGGGGAAACTGGAATGCCAGGTGGTTGGGGGGAGCCATATATTTTTTACTAGAGGCAATATTTAGCTTCTTGGAAAAAAATCTCTACCATGTATAATCTATATAGGCAAAACTTGTATATGTTATACTTACACATGTTATATTTTATGTACTTACATATGTTTTATATTTTGTGTAAGTTCAAAGCATTTGAACCATATACCATATTACGTTTGCCCCGAGAACTAGAACTATTTTAACGTTGGGACAAAGATGTAACCCTATATTTGCAGCATCAGATACGGAGCAAACTTCTTGCGTGATCTGATGTTTGGATAGTTTTTTTTTCTTTCATTTTCTACTCTATAAATTTATCAGTCAGGTTGTTTGTATAATTTCTGTTTTGGTTGTAAATAATGCAGTAGAAAAAGGAATATATGACTTCTATTTGCAAGGTCTTTTTCAGAAGTAGAATTTGATGATGTGGAGAACTTACTTGTAATAAATAATCTTATTGAATATGTTAGTCACTATATTTTCTCTCCCTTATATTGATTTGCAAAGTTTGGAACATTGAATGTGCTACATAAATATATTGATTGGGCAAATGAGATTTATATACCCCTGAATCTTAAAACAATCTATGAAATAATTATAATAGTGGTTTTCCTCATTAAACTGTACTTCAACATAGTGTCACTTATTTATTTCTGTACATTATCTATACATTAAATTTGGACTTGATTAAATAATATATTATAAACAGTAAAAGCTAATTACAACAGTTTAATAATTAAAACTGCGTGATAAAATTAAACAAAAAAAATGTGTTTCACACACTAAATTCAGTAAGTGGTTGTTTAAAAAATGCATAGAAATCAATGATCTTCTCACATAGAAGCAAACACCAGTAGCCTCTAAGGCCCAGATACATCAATGAATTGAATCAGGAGCCAACTCATCTGCTTCTAACTAATCTTTACATGGGATTCCTCAGTATATGCTCAGAGGTTCTTAAATGGTTTGGCTGTAAAAGAAGATTTGCAAGTTATCATATTGCTAAAGAAATAGAAATTTAAATCTAAGCCATTTTTCCTTTAACAAAAGAACCCCTTGCAACATCTTCATGAAACCTTTAAGGATTCACAAGCTGAAGGTTGGCGAATGCTGCACTAAACTAAATAACTACCAGTGTTTTGTTCACCATTGTGTTTCTAGAGCTTAGCCTAGAGGATTGAATAAATGCATAAAGAATACATGATTACTGAAGTAGGAAATAAGGGAAAGAAGCTTCGCCAGCATGACTTGACACACAATAAGCTCCAATTACTTTCAAATTAAATGGCCTAATAAACATTAAGTTGTCCTAAGTAGAATTTTACTATCAGTTATATAACCTTAAATATTAACATGTTCCTAATGATTCTCTTTATAGGTTCTAAATTCTCAGGGTAGTAATGAAGCAAATGATGCACTAAACTTTGAAGAAATTTGCTGAATGGCATAAAGCTTGTGCGTGACAGTAGCAGAACTGAGACCCAAGTTTTCATAATGTATTTTAATCATTTTTATAAATTTTAATGACAGTTATTAAACAAATATTTTTAAAAATAAATACATTTTATATAGACACAGCTTACACTATCTCAAAGTTTCAGTTCGTATCTACTTTTATTATTTTCCTTCTCATTATCTGTTCTTTTCTGCTTCCTTTTCTCAAGCTATATATCAAAACAATTAAAGTTAAAATGCATACCAATATAGTAGCACATTTCTCCCAAACATTGATTCAAAATATTGATTATGTTTCAAAGTCTTCATACTTTAAGGAATCAAAAAGTAGAAAAGGAGTTTTGGTTTTGTTTCTGTCTCCCCAGTTGTGTTGCATGACGGATATAGTGCCATACTTTATCGATTGATGAAGGCCTTAACAAGAACTTATATTATGCTTTGATAATATGTGTTTTAAATAATTAACCTGAAATTATGTGTTACATGTCTTTAAGTTATTTACTGAACATTGTTTATGTTTGAGTAAAGTGTGCTTTCTATACTTTATAACACAGAGACTATTCCAAAGAGAAAGAAGTGGGATATCGATAACCTCTGTTAAAAAGCTAATTTTCAGAAGTAGCATGAACTAATGCCTAAAATACTTTCAAATAGGATTCTGTATTTTTCTACTGGGATTTTCTTAATACATGTGGTATGATCTTTATAAATAACAAAAATATCTGAAAGAAATTTCCAGAACTTGAGCACGAGAGAATGAGTCAATTAATGACAAGTAAAGGAAATAAAAGGTTATAAAACAACTTCCAAATTGTTCATAAAATTCCTTCACTTTTCTTTTTTATAATTAGAAAACTGGATATTGTACCTAATAGAAGTATAAGTCCAAAATCAATGGAAATGTTGATAGATCTCACAATTAGGCCAACTGAAATAGTAATTTCAGCTGTAAGCCTTATTGATGGCCCTTAATTTTTCAAATACATATTGCTTTAAAATATATTAAATTGTACAAGTTTATCAGTGTTAGAAAAACAGTTGCCCATGTAAGATTAGACTATGGCCCACAAGCAAATCTATTATAATTGACAGTTAAAAATGCACTAATTTTCTTTAATCTTTGCATAACATTTCTGTTCTTCAATACTGAAGGAACTAATTCTGTTTATTTCATAAAAGTAACTATAATTTGCACACGGTTTTCATGAGGAAACAGTAATATACTGTATTTTGTAAACCGTGCCAACCACATACTATCTGGTGCATTCATTCTCCTTTCATGCTTTGGTCGTGCACATATTCATCCATTTAGTAGACTATATTAAAGATATGACTATTTTAAGTGTTCACATATTTAAAATGTGAATAGGTAACCACAACATTTCAAATCAGTAAGGAATTCATATCTAAAATATGCAAGAAATTCTTCCGAATAACATGAAAAATATAATTATCTGTAATCAGATAAATGTAAGTTTTAAAATGTGTTTTCTTCAGCAGTGTATGAGTGGTCTGTTTTCTCTGCATCCTCACCAACATTTCATGGTGTTACTGTTTATTTTTCAGCTGTTCTGATAATTATGGAGTGACACTCATAGTAGTCTCAATTAGCATTTTCCTTAAACTAATGACGTTTAACATCTTTTCATGTATTTGTTTGCTATCCATATAGCTGCTTAGGTAAAATATCTCTTCCTCAGTAGTGTTTTGTTGTATCCAGTATATAAATTTTGTATACAGTTTGTGAAATTTACATCTAAGTGTTTTTATTTTTAAGAAATTACAGATGAAATTGTATTTTTCATTTCAGTTTCCACATGTTGATTGCTAGTATATAGAAATATACCTATGTTTTGTATGTTGATCTTATATTCTATGAACTTGCTGAACTCACTTATTAATTCTAAGAGAGTTTCTTAGAGATCCCTAGGGTTTTTCTAAGAGAAAATACTGTTCTCTGAAAATAGGAACAGTTTATTTCTTCCTTCCTAGTATACATGTCTTTTGTTTCCTTTTTTCCCCTTATTGCACTGACTAGACTTTGAGTATTATGTTGAGTAGCAGAGATGAGAATGGAAAATTATACCTTGTTTCTGATTTTATAAGGAAAGCATTCAGTCTTTCACCAAGCATAATGGGAATTCTGGGGTTTTGTAGATTTTCTTTATAAGTTGGGGAAATTCCCCTCTTCCTAGTTTCTGAAAAATTATGAATGGGTATTGGATTTTGTTGAACATACATTTCTGCATAAATTAATATGATCATATATTTTTCTTCATACTTCATACTTAACGCTGTTATCGTGGATTGTGATAACTAATTTTCAAATATTGAATCAGCCTTGTATACATTTGATCATGATATATAATTATTTTCAAATATTTTGAATTCGACTTAATATTTTTTTTGAAAAAATTTACACTATATTAATGAAGGATATTGGCCTATAATTTGCTCCCTCCCTCCCTCCCTCCCTCCCTCCCTCCATCCCTCCATCTCTCTCTCTCTTAAATTATTTTCTTTTTGGTACTGCCTTTGTCTGGCTTTTGTGTCACTGTGATGCAGGCTTCAGAGAATGAGTTGAGTGGTGTTCACTTCATTTTTTCTCGAAGAGAATCTGTAGAATTGATGTTAATTCTTCTTTAAATATTTGATAGAATTCTCCAATGAAAGCATCAAGACCTGACAATTTATTTTTCCAGAGGTGTCAAAGTATGAGTTCAGTTTCTTTAGTAGTTAAGGGGTTATTGAAATTATTTATTTCATATTTAATGTTTGTTGAAGTAGTTCTTACTTTCTGACTAAATCAAAGTGTGAAATTTGTGTGTGTAGCACTGTTTATAGTATTACCTTATTATCCTTCTGGTGTCTGCAGAGTCTGTAATCATATCTCATTTCATTCCTAATATTAATAGTATGTCTTCTCTTTTTTTCCCCCTTAGGTGTCTTGCTAGAATTTTGAAAATTTTATTAATCTTTTCAAAGAACCAGCTCTTGTTCTATTAATTTTCTTCTTAGTTTTTCTTTTCAGGTTTCATTGCAGTCTCTGCTCTTATTTTTATTTTTTCCTTCTACTTCGCTTTGATTTTTGTTCTACTTACTCTAGTTTCTTCTGATAGAAATTTAAATTATTTATTTGAGACCTTCCCTCTTTGCTAATATAAGCATTTAGAGCCATGCATTCCCAATTCAATACTGATTTAGTTGTGTTCCACATATTTTAATATATTGAAATTTTCATTTTCATTCAGTTTAATTATTTTAAAAATTTCTCTCAATGCTTTTCTTTAACCAAGGGATTATTTAGACGTGTGTAATTTAGTTTCCAATTATTTGAAAAGTTTCCTGTTTTCCTCCTGTTATTAATTTCTAGTTTGATTCATTGTGGTCAGAGGATGCACTCTGTAGGATTTTAATTCTTTTAACATTATTGAGGTTTGTTTTACAGCCCAGGATATGGCCTATCTTGGTATAACTTTTGTGGTCACTTGAAAAGAATGCCTATTCAGTTGTTGTTGGATGGAATGTTCTATAAATCTTGATTAGGTACTGTTGGTTGATGGGGGGATTGATATCTTTGCTGATTTTCTATCTAGTTGTTCTTTCAGTTGTTGAAAGAGGGCTGTTGAAGTCTCCAACAATTTGAATTTTGCAGTTTTTATGTGTTCTTGCAGTTCTGTCAATTTTTGCTTCACATGATTTGTAGCTATTTTGTTATTCTAGATGCATAACATTTAGAATTGCTGTGTCTTCTAGATTGGTTGAATCTCTATGTCTCTAGTAATTTTCTTTGCTCTGAAGTCTAATTTATCAGATATTAATATAACTACTCTTGCTTTCTTTTGACAATATTTCCATGGTATGTATGTGTGTGTGTGTGTTCTTTTATTTTCATACTACCTATGTTATTATATTTGAAGTGGGCTTCTTGTATACAGCATCTAGTTGGTTTATTTTATTAATATACTCTGCTAATCTCCTTCTTTTAATTGATATGTGTAGACCTTTTACTTCTCATCCAATTATTAATAGGTTAAAGTTTAAATCTGACCTTTTTTTCCCAGTCAATTCTCTCTGTATTTTGTGTCTGCTTTCTTTTCCCTTCTTTCCTGTGGGTTACTTGAATATTTTTTAGAATTCCATTTTTATTTATCTGTAGTGTTTTTGAGTATCTCTTTTAATACATTTTCTTTGGTGGTTGAGATCTATCTGTCTTTCTCTACACACACACACACACACACACACACACATACATACGTAGTCTTAATATTTTAATAAGAAGCTTAAGAATCTAAATGTTAGAATGTCAAGTGCAATGACATTTGTGTGAAGCAAGAATCATTTCAATTCCATGGAATTATAGTAATTTCAAAACTAGTAATTTCTAGAAATAATTAGTATTGTAAGCATCCGTGTGCAACAACTCTAAACACAAATCTGCTTAGAGTACCTGTACTTCAGTTTCCCATTTCTGTGATGCTCAGGGGTTAAAATGACCTTTGATCCACAGTGGCTTAGAGAGTCTTTGGCTTGAGATTGTCTTTAAGATTGAAAGTGTTAACAAAAGAAATATTCCACAAGAGTGATCTATAAGTCTGTAAACCCTCCCATGGCTACAGAATCTCATCTAAATGGCACCCCTTGACTACCAGACCATCTGAAATACCAGTTCCCGTTGCTGCTGCTCTTGCCATGTATCTGTTCTAAAACTTGCAGACTGGCTGATTCCATTGTGCCATCCAACTGCACGCGCATGTCTGAGGTTGATATACCAGATTGAATTGCCCACGTTTATCACAGCTTGGTTTTCCAGCCTTAGTCCCCTCCACTCGCTATCACTCTGTGGCAGAAAATACTTCCATTAGCTCAGCTTTGGGAACTTGTCCCTGCCCTACCAAAGCCCACATCAGTCATGTGCCATGTTGGTGATCCTTTTATTCCAACTCCCTAGCTACAATCAAAAAGAAAATCAAGTTAATTCTCTGCTTTCTTTGCCATAAATGTTTCATCAAATCACAGAGCTTGAGGGGTTGATATATGTAAACTAATAGAACTGGTACCACTTCTCATGAGCCCTTATACTTCTAAAAACATCTTTCTCCCTACACTCCCAGCTCTTTCGTTCCTCTGAGTTTGTTTTGCACATTTAACTTCAATCTTTCTGCTTTTCCTTAAAGCTTTACCTCCACTTTTATTCAATAAATAGTTCATATTACTACATTCATCTATTCATTCACTCATTGTAAAAATAATTCCTTCAATGAAAGCATTATGTAGTACTGAAGATAGAATAGGAACACTCGTTTTAAGATTTTTTTTTTTATTAATAATGAAAAAGAAGGAGATAGAAATTTGCACATTTGTAGGCACTTGGTATATCAGGTAGACTTTGCCTGGAATAATACACCTTAAAATAGTACTTCTCAAACTTTACTGTCAGGGATGTTGTTAAATGCAAATTCATATTCATTAGGAATGACATAGGGCATGAGACTTGCCATCTCTAGAAAGCCAGGCAGAGTGCTACAATTGGAGTGGGATGGTCTTAGGTAGTTTCAGTTGAATATATCATCTTTGGGTAATCTGTGTTAGTGGTCTTTTTTTACAGTAATAACAACACTTGAAAATAATATAAACCAAGTTAAAACACGAACCTGGAAGAAGAGTACACTGTGCATAAAAATGGATAAATCTTTATTTTGTTTTTAATTGTATCACCACCATTATTTCTTTTATTTTACTTTCTAATTAGTTCCACACAACTTGAATTGAGAATTCATAGCTTTGCCTACTCCAAATTCATTTATCAGAAAATGACTAATATGACACAATTTGATTAAGTAATAGTCATTCTCTTGAAGTTTTTCTCTAAGATATTTCACTTAAAATTTTAAAAAAGATATGAATATATTCTGATTTACCTTAAGTACTTTATGTGCATTGCCTTTTTTAAAAGGAACTTCAAATTATTTTGTGTAAAGATAAGATGTTGAAATTCAATTTTTTAGACCATTCAAGTATTCATATTCTTACTTGTCTAATGACCTATTACTTTTTAGATCATTTATCATTATTTTAATAATTCTATAATTTTCTTCATAATATTTGATTGCATAACAAAACTATAACTCATTATCTGTTTAAGGTTTATAAAAAAAAGAAAACTTCAGATTTCCTAATGGCACTGCACCCTTAATTACATTTCAAAAATGACTAGCCCACTTAGAAATACTAATAAAACATATTGAATATGCCTTTGCAATCTATTGATCTAAAGGAGAAAATTACTCTTTATATTAAATAGCTCTGCAGCTTGCTGTAAATGGAATTAGATATGGACTTATTTTAAAAATATATATATTTAAAGTTATTTGCAAGATTCAAATAGCATAAGAATTTAGTTTTATAGAAGAAACTAAAATTGCCACCACTCCCTCACACTTCAAAATCTTGCATGACACCTACTTTTCAGATAGATTACGCCCTTCAGAAGCTGAATTTTTATTGCTATTATTCTGGCTACTTTCAATATCAGCCAGGCAGAAAAGGTTTACTAATTTTTTACCACTAGTAATTCTACTCCTAATACTCTAGGTGGTGGATTTATGAAATGCAGTTACATAATAGTAACTTTTTAAATACAGACACTTACTCAAGTAGTCCACTTTGGGATGCTATCCATTGATTCCATAAAGCTTTGTAATCCACTTTTTTAAAAATTACTTTTAGATGCCACACGGGTCCAAGCTATAGCTTTGGTGTAGTTCATTCAGATCTTCAAGTATAGTTACTTTCTTACAAAATTGTTTTATTATAATGTAAATAGTTAAGTATAACCCCTCAGTTTTCTAGATCTTGTTATATAATGGTGTCTTGATGGGCTTTAGAATTTTGTTGCAGTTTCAAATAATAAAGAAACGAGCAGTTTCTTATTAAAGAAATTTCATTATTCACAGGATTTCTGAAACTTTTCTTTAAGAAATAATCTTAAGGCCGTCAAGCAGCAACATAATAAAGTCAGTCTCATTAATCTGTAGTTTCATCTTATCTCTGACCTCAGATATTTGGAGTCAACTTACTTGTCATATTAACTCCCATGTTCTGAGAGAAATTATGACATGAGTGCCATATTCTCTAGACCTATATATATATAGACATGAAACTAAAAGCATCAACTCATGAGTCTAAGAGGTTAGATGAAGCTCAGAATCCAGAGGCATATCTCAAGAGTTCATGTAAGTCAGAATTTAGGAAGATTTAATGGGTAAGAAACAATCTAAACAAGGAGAATTTGCCAGTGGAGATAATAAAGATGACCAGAGTTGGGAAAAAAGGATTGGTTTACCCTGAATATAGCTCGTGTTTTTTGCTAACCTTGCTGTTTTTCATATTTTGTAGAGTCCATCTATTTGAACTGCTTTCCATCTTTGCTTATACAAATGTTTTATCTTATCCATGAGTGATCGAAGTGCCATTACTTCCTCCAGGGACCCTAACTGATTCTTTTAAGACACTTATTCTCTCTTGGATTAAATGTTACAAACAGCATACCATCATATAATAAATACTACTAAAATTTATCATGTGTGTACTTATTTTCACGTTGGATTTTGTATTGATTTGTTTTTCAAAACCTCGTAACACAGAGCTCAGAAGTAGGCACATGGTAGATATTAATTAAAATAATAATTGACACAATATATAAAGAAGTAGTTGAGAGCAATGACTGCAGCCAAATTGCCTGGGTTTGAGTTACAATTTTATCATGTTTTAGATGTTACTTAACCTCTCTCTGGTTAGTTCTTTTATCAGTAGAAATGAAAGTAATGTTACCTTTTAGGTTTGTTGTACTGATTAGCGAGCAAATATGTGCAAGAACTTATTCCAGTTCTGGGAGAATAATGAGTACTCAGTAAATGGTGGCTACTGTTATTCAGCAATAACTTTTGTGTTGATGATCTTTTCATCCTATCACAACTTACTGCTTACTTCATGTAAGAATACAGTTAATGACTAGGTAATTTACCTGTAAGATTCTGAGATATTAATTACAACTATGAATAATAATTTTCCTATAAAGAGTAAATATAGAATATTCAAATAATGCTCTGACATTTTGGTTCAGATACACTTCATTTCAACATTACCTAAGTTAATTTTCTCAGTAAGTTCTCTTTATTTAAACAATATTAGTTTTACATGAGCTCTGTGAGCCTCTTCTCTGTCATCCGTATACCGTGCTTAGGTCTAGCTTTTTGCCCTTGAGTATCAATGGTCTGCTGCCAGGTTGCCCTTCTCGAGGACAGAATAGAACAAATGGTCGTATTAAGTGAGTCAGCGAATCAGCAGCACTCTTGGGAAGAGGATAATGATTGATGTATACTTTCATCAGGCATGGAATAATTAGAGGCCAGCTGAGCGTGGTCTCAGATGTGTTACCAGGTACTCACGTCTGATCTCACGTAGGGATGCTCTCATACCTTTGACTTTAGATTTGTATACCCAGCCACAGAGAAGCCACTGCCAAGTATAACAGTTGATGATATGGAAATGTACAATGTCTTTGTGCCTTAGATACATGAGCAGGGTAAGAAGATTATAAATCTAAAATCAGATTATTTGAAGGAAACTGTAGTTGGTTGAGTATTATTAATACATGCAGAGTTTCAGGAGTCACAGAATACTTTAATCCAGTGTGTGTGTGTGTGTATGTGTGTGTGTGTGTGTGTGTGTGTGTTTGCTTGTTTTTTAAACTAGAATTCTCTTAACTGAAGGAAGAGGGAAAAACACTTTTTTTTTTTTCAAATAACTGTCTATGAATCAGCTATATATAATCAGAAAAACAAACAGTGATGCAAAATTGGGAACAGATGTTAGTCAATACATAAGGAATGTACTGTGCAGTGTGATTGCTTGAGCAACCCAAGTAATTGATAGAAATACATTCAAACACTGCTTTGTGTTTGGCAGAAACCAAAATAAATCAAAAGAAGAGAAAAAGGCATTTTTGATTGAGGGATAATAATTTTCCCAGATTATGTAGAAAATTGTATAATTTTACATAATATGCAGTGGGCTTTGTGTAACTTTAGAATGCACTATTTTGATAAAATTGGAATGTATGACTGTTAGCCATTCTGAAGTAGCTGAATCATTCTTCATTTGAGTTAAGCCTTTTAAAGAAATCTGTATATAATGTATGTATATTTTTAAATGATTAAATAGCTAGAAATAATATTTAATAATGACACTCTTCCCTGGCAACATTATGCTATATAAGTTATGAATTAATTGTTTATAGTTGTAAGTCTAACTGTATATTTTAGCTTAATATTTTACGTAGCAGCATTCTGTGTAAATATCTTTTGATCATCAAAACTCAGCTTAATGAACTGTCTGGTTGAAGCACGGGGCAGCACGCAGCTCTGTATGAGAAATCGAACCACCTTTTTAGTTTCCTCAAACTGGGTTCAGATTCTGGGTATTATCCACACTAGTTTATTAATCAAAACTTCATAAACATAGTATCTTCTCTAAACCAGAGAAGTTCCTTTGTCCATTAAAGAAAAGGGACTAATAATAGGTGAACAATCTGAAATTACCATTTTGTACTTCAGAATGACCAAACAGCAGCAAATTCATGTGTTTTAAATCTTTAACTTTCCAGTTTTAGTGAGAATATAAGCTTGATACATTAGTAATGCTTTCAAATGTTAGTTTTATTCATTTCAGCATTGCTTTAATAGTAAAAGACTATGAACATCCAATATCTACCAGAGAAAATTGTCTAATTAAATTATATCTAAGCTAAGCCTCAAACTAATAATAATAGTAATAAAATAAACTAAAAATATAGAGTTAAGTAAAAAGAGAAAGTTAAGCTTAGTTGTTTCTTTTTTTTACATTTTGCATTATAATGAACTAAAAATATATACTCCTATTTTTACTTGTATTGATATAAAATAATCTCTGGAAGCATAAACAGCAATAATGGAGCTTCTGTTATGTAGAGGATTGGAACTTGTTCCACAGTGGCAAGAACGAAGTCTTTTTTTTTCTTGCTGTATAATGTTTTCAGTTTTAATAATCTTGAAGCACTTGGATGCATTCAGAAATTAAAAATAAAAACCATAGATAAAGTTCATTGCCTTTCTTTTCCTCATGGTCACTTCCCTTTTACCCAATCTTTTACATCACTGTAGTTGCACTAATAGTAATACAACTTTTCCTGATATAGGTTTCAAGTACTTTAGACTTCCCTTTAATCGTGTAGCTTCTTCTAGTATTTAGATTTTCAAAATGGCAACATATATAAGAATTCATGGAAAACTCCATCAATGGCTCATCCCATTCCAAGACACAACAGAAGTAGCCCGGTTTACTTGTTAATCTTTCATCCATTTAAATTCCTTCAGATTTCTCCCTTTTGCTTTTTTCTCCTTTGTATAGCAATATCAAACTTTTCAAGAGAGAAACACCCATTGGGAGTGTCTCATCAGCAGTTTAATGAAGCATCCACAATGAGAGGTATCAGACCACATCCACATGTGTGGGTCCTTTTTCATGCCTAGTCTACAGGTTGTCGTTTTGGCTCAGGCATCAATCCATAGAAGAGTAAATTGTGGCCACAATAACATGGGGCATTGCATCAGACATGGCACAATTACACAAAAAATTCTCCTGTGAATATTTTTCCAGATTAGAGCTTTGGGCATAGCAAAATTTTAGTGTCTGTGAATATCAGTTACCCAAACATCAAACTTACCTTGTAGAGTCTATGTGAATTTTCCGACAGCTTGAGTGGCTACATCATGTGGACCTTCAAGACAATGATAAACCATTTATTGATGAGGAGGTATTGAAGGGTTTGAAGAGCATAATGATATAATGTGATTTACATTTTTTAATGAACCTCTGGCTCTCCACGGAGAACAAAATTTGGCAGGGGAAGAATGGAATTGAGAAGACGTGATAAAGTTCTTCCCCAGGGACAGCAATGGGGAGGAGATCAGCCTAAATTGTTTACTTACTGAGTAGGTTGATAATTGTTCTTTAAATTGAGGTTTGAAACATAAAAGTAGGAGCAGTTTTGATACAGTTTACGGGATAAATTTGGACTGTGTTTTTTGCTTATGTACATCCAAGTTGTATTATAGTAATAATATTTTGTTACATGAGAGAGAAAATTCATATGAAGATATAAATTGTGCCATCGCAATTGTAGAAATACTCGTATGGTAATATTGATGAATTGCAGGAGGTCGAGTGTGGACTAGCGAAAGCGTCGTAATCTTCTAGGGCATGAGATGACTGCTGCTGGGTATGGGGTTTCTCACACAATCCTGTGAATATACTAATACACATTGAACTGTGCAGTTTAAATGGGTGCTTTGTGTAATATGTTAATTACATCCCAATGAGCTGTTAAAAAATGGAACACAGCAGGTACTCTAGAGTCAGACTAGAGTGGCCAAATCATTATACATCTCCATAAATCTTCAGTTTCGTCTCTAAAATTGGAACAATATTCTTCAAATTAACTATACAAATAATACATGATAAAGATAATTATAGAGCACTGAGAGAAGTGCCTGGCCTATGACACTCAATCATTATTAGTTATTATAGATATCTGTTAACCTTTGGATGTGAGGTTCCATATTCGAAAGTTTCTATGGAAAGAGAAAGAAAACCTCTCTAAGAGAAATATCAGACTCATATTTGAATAAGTTGTTGGTAGAGTGTAACACAAACTGGCAAAAGCGAGGTTATTAGAGTCTATACTTACAGTTCCATTGTGTTATGCATCTATTTGTTCATTTAAGTAAAAAAGTAAAACAGACTGAAGAACATCTGTACGGATGAAACACATACACACCAAAAAGGTCAGTAAGAAAGTGCGTTGGAATGACACTGGGTTGAACTGCAGGGGCCAGAGTCAGCCACATCCAAGGCTTTAAATTTTATCCTAAGTACAAAAGTCGTCTGAGGAGGAATAGATTTCAGAGAATACTCTGTGGCCAAGATCTGCTGTAAACACTATTTGATTAATCAAATAAGGTATAGAAAATGGGGTCATTGACAAAATGATATAAATAAATCTGAGTTGATATGAGGATATAGAAAATGTTTTATAAGAGGAGGAAGCCTGTTCAGAGGTTTAGTAAAGGTTAAGTGTTAAGCAGATGCATATGTGTGTATTGTATGTTTATTTCTGGAAAGTAAACATATTCAAATTGATTTAGGTGCTTTACATGTTTTAAAGGATCTGTAAAATATACCTAAGAATTAGATGATGTTTAAATTTGCGATGTTAATTTAAATCAGTGCTGTGCAACGCTGGCTAAACAGTAAATTGCTTGTGAGACTTTCAAAACCAAATAACCATGCCAAGTCTATTAAGTCAAAATTTCTGGGCTTTAGTAATGGATACAGGTATTTAAATTTTTTTTTTAATTTTAAGTTTTAAAAGTTTTTATTTTTAGGTTCTCCAAATGATTCTTAAATTAGCCAGGTTTGGGAACCATTGATTCAAGTAATCCAAATGGTAAAGGGCTTTTACATAAAGGAATTTTTTTAATATAATTTTTTTAAATTAATTAATTTATTTCTGGCTGTGTTGGGTCTTCGTTGCTGCGTGCGGGCTTTCTCTAGTTGCGGCGAGCGGGGGCTGCTCTTTGTTGCGGTGCGCGGGCTTCTCATTGCCGTGGCTTCTCGTTGCGGAGCACGGGCTCTAGGCGTGCGGGCTTCACTAGTTGTGGCACGCGGGCTCAGTAGTTGTGGCTCACGGGCTCTAGAACGCAGGCTCAGTGCTTGTGGTGCACGGGCTTAGTTGCTCCCCGGCATGTGGGATCTTCCCGGACCAGGGCTGGAACCCGTGTCCCCTGCATTGGCAGGCGGATTCTTAACCACTACACCACCAGAGAAGTCCATAGAGGAATTTTTTTAATTGGTAAAAATGGAAGCTATGATGGCTTACTATTAAACACAGCCCATATTTTAAGACGATATCTTTATTTAGTAAGAATACTATTTCAGAATTAGAATGAGTTTAAATAAATGAATATTTGATTTATCTTTGTTTTAAGCCTATTAATTCAAGAAATTGAGATTTATTTAAAATCTGTAATTTCTTGATGACTAACAAGAAAAGATTGGATCTTTGGGAACACCCACATCATTGTGATATTAGTAATCAGGTCAAAAATTGGCAAAGTTTAATAAGGTTGCTGATCATGGGGAAATGTATAGCATTGATAAAATGCATTGAGGGAAATGGTGAATGCTAATATACTGGTCTGTGTTCCACACTATGAAATATGTGCATATTTAATAGCCAATTATGCATATTGTTAAAGATTATTTTACTGGCAAGTGATGGAAACTCAACTCAAACAGCTTCAGCAAAAAGGAATTTTATGTTAAGTACTGAGTACGCACATGTCACAGGATCAAAGAAATAACTCAGGTTTGATCTGTTGGTTGTTTTGACTTTATTTTGCCAACAAATTCTCTCTCTAAATGGTTCAAAGTGCAGTTTTACATCAGCAGAAAGAAAAAAATTTCCCAATGTTTATATAGTAGTTCTGGATTTTTTTTAAACTGCTACTACTTGGTCATTTGTCCATCCATCAGGAAGACAGGCTTGATATATAGATCAGCCTGAGCCAGATGTCTATTGCTGTGTGTTTTCTGTAACTAGAATAAAGAAGTTGGGAAATTTTACATGCAGAGGAAAAATAAGCTACCACAGTTCACCCTGTGATGATTAAAAAATGATTAAAAAAATAGTATAAGTATTGAGGTAACCATCTCTTCATTTTATCAATAACCTATCTTGAAAAATCAATGCCCATTTCTTTCTTTTTGAGTTATGTTACTATAAACAGTAAATCTGTATTTCCCCTAAAGGCCCACCAATGTTTAGTGCTACACAATGTTAAATTTATTTTGTATTGTGTGGTACCAAATTGAAACTACTGATGAGTTAGTTAGATAATAGTAATTCTTCCATTCCCTTAAATCAGTAGCTTTCAAACTTGCTTCTAACAAGTTCCCAGGTGTTGACGAGGATGCTGGTCTGGAGGTCACATTTTAAGAACTACTCTCCCTGCAATCTATAAATTACACAAGTATAAAAAGAAGTGTTTCTATTCAAAATTTTATTTCAACCTTATGAACACCATGGTTATTAGGAAATATATAAAATACTTTATGTTGAACAAATCTTGATAATATCTTATAGAAGATAACATAGCATTTATGAAATACTGAGAGTTATGGCAAGATGTGATATGTAATATAAAATCCAACTCAAACTGGCCTTGACAAAAACTGACTTTATTGATTCAAGTAATGAAAAGTCCAAGGAGGGTGCTGGCTTCAGTCAAGACTAAATCTAATGACTCAAATAATGTCAGCAAGGTCACAGTTCTTTCTTTTTCTGTACCTTTGCTCTATGGGCTTCATTCTCAGGTGATGATGAGAGCCTTTTACTTACCCAGCCAGCACGGACAGCTCCAGGCACCCCGCTATTGGTCCAGAAGAGTGGTGGAAGCCGCAGCTTCTCATTTTGGACCATGGCACGCGAGAGAGTAGAGCATTTATTTTATTTTCCCACTGGCTATAGCAATATCTGCTCACGCCTCACTGGCTCTGCTTGATTGTCATGCCTAACCACCTAGGCTAAGAAGATGGAATACACAGATTCCCTTAAGGACATCAAAGGCCCATTCTGTAGCCAAGATTGGGGACAGTTGTCCTTAAACATAATGAGTCCAGAGAAAGAGAATTGCTTCCTCTAGAGGAAAATTAAGATACTAGTTTATTAAAAGAAGTGTGACTAGTGTGACTCAAGATTGAGGAGGAAAGGCATTCAGGTCTACTATGCTAGTTAATCAATATCAGATATATCATCTTTATGAATAGACTTTTCTAATTTTATACATTAACAAATACATTCTAACATGTTCTTATACATGAAAAAGAGGAAAACAAA
>NW_021703773.1:31254904-31358498 GCF_005190385.1 Monodon monoceros | reverse complement strand
CAAATACATTCTAACATGTTCTTATACATGAAAAAGAGGAAAACAAAATAAGTTTATAAGTTGGTAAATTCAATTTGCAATTATATTCCATTTTAATTATTATTGGAGGAGTGATTCCCAAATTTTATGAATAACCTCAGAATTTTATAAAAATGCAGGTTTTTGGTTTCGACACACAAAGATTCTTTTTTTTTTTTTTTTTTTTTGCGGTACGCGGGCCTCTCACTGCTGTGGCCTCTCCCGTTGCGGAGCACAGGCTCCGGATGCACAGGCTCAGCGGCCATGGCTCACGGGCCCAGCCGCTCCACGGCATGTGGGATCCTCCCAGACCGGGGCACGAACCCATGTTCCCTGCATCGGCAGGCAGACTCTCAACCACTGCGCCACCAGGGAAGCCCCACACAAAGATTCTTATTCACAAAGAATATGTGGTTCTTCATTCTTTTAACAAATCTCACAAGTGAGTCTCCATTCAATTGATTCCCCTAAAATACTGTGAAAGTTTTAAAATTCAATATTTATCTTCAAGTTCAGAATTTTAAATGCAAAATGCAGGTAGAAAAACATGTGGTATATATGTTATACTGTTTTTATTTCAAGGGAGAGAACACAAACTCAAATTCACAGGAACAAGAAAAAGGACATTTTAGGCTTAAGGGAAGAGGATTAAAATAATCTCTGTAGGATCAATATCTTCTCAGGCTCTTTGTGGTCTCCCACTGCTTTAGACTCTCCACTTATGGACATAAGTTGGCTACAGCCTCAGAATTTACCATGTCACCCCACCAAATCCATGAAAGAGAGAAAAATGCAATGTAGCAGAAACTCTAACAGAGGTGTCCAGTATTTCCTTCTTAGGCCATGTGTTTATTCCTGAAGGAAACATATTTGCTAGAAGAATGAAATATATAGAATGGCCAATCAGAGCTAATGACGGTGTCAATTTACCCCCAACCACACAGGTTGGATGGAGGAGTTGTGATTTTTCAAGTGAAAATCAGAAAGCTGTGCTTGGAAGAATGGGGAGATGCATGTTGTGAACAAAGTTAACTTGATAGAGAGTAATATGGTATATTTAGTTTCTATTGCTGACATTAAAAATTACCACAAGCTTTGTGGCTTAAGTCAACACAACTTCATTGTATCACAGTTCTGTAGATCACAAAACTGAAATAGTTCTCACTTAGCTAAAATCAAGGCGTTGATTGGGCTGCTGCATTCCTTTCTGAAAGCTTTGGGGAAAGGAACTTTGTTTCCTTGCTCATTCAGTGGTGGGCAGAATTCAGTTTCTTGCTGCTGTAAGACTGAGGTCCCCATACTCTTTCTGACTTTCAGCATAGCCCATTCCCAGCTTCTGGGGGCTGCCATCATTTCCTGACTCAAGATTCCGTTTCTTCATCTTCCAAGCCAACAACAGATATCTCATGCTTTGCATCTATTCTGCATTTTCCTCTGTCTTTTCTCTCCCTAACTTTATCTGGGAATGATTCTTTGCCTTTAAGGATTCATGAGATAAGCCAGGTAAAGTCTCCTCATCTCACCATGTCTACTTTAATCACAGCTGCAAAGTCCTTTTTCTCTGTAATGTAGCATAGTTACAGGTTTTGTAAATTAGAGAATAGACTTTTCTGGGAGGGGGGAGTCATCATTCAATCTCCCAAACATTGAATATTGTTGTAAACCAAACCTCTATGCTTTGCTTTCCAACGTTGTTTCGCTAACTTTACAAATGTAAATTTGAGGTTTATTGTTAAGTCAGAAACTGAAGATCTTACTACTTGCAAGGTAACAAGTACCCTGTTACAGCATGAAATATATGTATATAGTGTGGTAACACTACAAATATATTTGTGTGTGTGTTACAGAAAGACACAAAAATTTTAAAACAAAGAAATAGACCTTTTATTATTCACAGCAGAAACAGCAACCAGAGCAACATCTTGCTCTGATGAAGGCTGGACGTTACCTGTGTGCACAGTGGAAGAACCCCCAAATTAGGAAGTGCTGAGCTTTTATGGGGCTGCTGGCATAGCTTCCCATTCTTTCCTCCATAGAGAGAGATTACACAGTACCCTTAAGTATAAGTAAGTCTTCTCTGGGAGTAAAGAGGGAAGATATCTTAGGCTTATTACTATGGAATGTAAGCAGATGTGTCTGAAGAGTGGAAAGATAGGACTTGAGCTTTAACACCATGGTATGCCCCCCGGGAGTATCTCTAATTCTCCCTGGGGCATGTACTAACTGTAGCTTCCAAGACATATATGCTATTCAAACATGTCCTTTGTTCAGAAGCCCAAATCATGCAAAAAACCCCATATATAGAGGATTTGTCTCCCAACAGTGATATTCTCATTTTAATAATTCTGTTTTTGAATCAAAACCAGATTATTCAAATCTTTAAATATAAGTAAAACTTATAGTGGAGGAAGTGTTTTATCTTTGATAAAATATAGATAAGCTTATAGGTGGACATATATTATTTCTTTGAACATCATAATTAATAATTGAGTATGTATATTAGGTATTATAAATCAGACTCTCTCTAGCTACATTCTTTATGACATAGTTAAGAATAGGTCAAATGTTGCAGTTTTTAGGATGTGGCAGTGAAAAGAATGGTGTAAGTTAGTGATAACCAAAACTGTTACATCTTCCAAACCTCAGTTAACACAACTTGCTTTCTGTGATTTAGTTATGAAGCATCAAGTAAAAAAAATATTTAAAGAAGTGTATTTTTAATCTATATATATCAAAATTTATTTTTAAAAATTATCCAGAAAGATACTCATGCCTATTTTTAGATAGTGTCTCATCTCTTTTGAGATGTGGAGTCAAAAGTAATTAATTTTTCATCTATATAAGCTAAGAATAAAGGAAATTTTCAATCCATTGTAAAATGGCTTCTTACATCTTTTTTTATATTGCAGTGTAAAGATTTTAACATTGAATTTACCCTCAATAATCTCAGCCGTTTTCCCTTTGTGATCACTAAACTGTTGCTTTACCTTAAGATTTTATCATTATGTACAAAAAATTCCTACTTTTTATGAAGTCTAGAAAATATTATTTTAATTGAGCATATTTAAATTATTATTTTTGATGCATTGGTTTATCTCCTTTAAAAAAGCAGATATAGTGGTTACTACTGCAAAAAACTGTGGCCAAATGAACAATAAACTACTTTAAAATAACAGAAGGAGCCAGCAGCTTTTCACATTTAAATACACTCTTTATTCCACACATTGAAATGGCATCTCATTTTTCAGTGAGTCCCAGAGCAGCAGGCATATACAACTCCATCAAAGCACATGAATCAATAGACTAAACAAGTCACACTGTAGCAGTTTATACATCAAAACCACTTGTCTATTTCTTTGAGCAATATCATCAAAATCAGTATATCCCCCAGTCTACAGCTATTCCCCAAACTACCCTTTCATATTACATATTCTAACAGCTGTAAACAAATTAATAAATTGCTGTGGACTTTTGTTTTCTCTCCTCCTGAATTTTAATTGATTCATATCATGAGAAAATCCATGCAGGCTTGTTATCTTGGCTTTTTCCCCTTTTCTGGCATGAAGATGAATACAGTGAATAAGAGTTTCAGCCTCACACTTCACTAACCACTTGTAGTTTTGATGTTAAACTCAGAGTTCTTCTGTTAAACATTTAGTATGCAATTTTCTTCTATCATTGAAACACAAAGCAAAGAGTTTTCTTATCCAGACCATAGTGATGAGCCCTATAATGCCAGTGAAGCACAAAATGTACAGATGTCATTAGAAGGCATCCAATCTATGCCAGCTAATAAAGCAGTGATTAGATAACTGACATCTGCATAAGCTAGAACACTCAGGAGGAGTTTATTGCTAAATGTCTTACTTGCATGTTATATTAAGGAAATTACCCTATTGAATTCCTTCTTCCTTTTTATTGGCTTTTTTTTTCTGTATTTATGTGTGTTTTGTGCTCTTATAGTGAAATGTTATTACTTAAATTTGAAATATAATACCTGGAAAACAAACTTCAACCAACCAGCAGTTTAACTGTATTTAATCTTTTGTTGCTGTTAAAAATCATTAAGTTGATTTCAGATGAGGTTCGTATTTGATACAATCCTAGGTATAAAATTATAGATATTGTGTAGTGGTAAACAAGAAAGCATAAAATGTATGGGATTTGGAATTTTGAGGCAACATAGCTATTAACCTGGTCATGTGGTGTGACTGATGTTAGCCACAGGTTGTTCAGCTGTTGAGTGATGATAATGATACACAGCTCTTATGGTTGTTTTCAAGGTTAAAGATGAAGTATTATAAAGTATTTATCATACTATTCAATAACATTTATTTTCTGTATATCCTCAGTTCACCACATTTATTTTCTCAGTAATCAAAAGAGTTGCAGATTTTGTGTGACAAGTATCGAGTGGACAGGAATCTCAAGAAACTTGACATGGTCACACAATGTCCAACCAAAAAACTTCAAGTCACTTTTCTATTTGTGTTAGGTTATTTAGGGTTAGTTCATCAAGAGGATAAAACAATTATAAATGCACACATTGGGACACCTAAATATGTAAAGCAGATATTAACAGACCTGAAGGGAGAAATAAACAGCAATAATACTAGGAGACTCTCAACAATTGACAGATCATTCAGACAGAAAATCAGTAATGAAGTACTGGATTTGACAGCATTATAGAATCAAAGGGACCTAACATGTACAGAATATTCCATGCAACACAGCAAAATGCATGTTTCTTTCAAGGGCACACAAACGTTCTGAAGGGTAGATCATATGTTAGACCACAAAACAAATCTTAACAAATTTGAGAAAACTGAAATTATATCAGAAATCTTTTCCAACTACAATGGCATGAAACTAGAAATCAATAACAGGAGAAAATTTTGGAAATTCACAAATATGGGAAATTAAACAACACATTCTTGAACAGCAAATGTGTCAAAGAAGAAATCAAAGGGAAAACAAAATATATCTTGAGAGAAATGAAACTAGAAACACAACATACCAAAACTTACAGACGCAACAAGAACAACTCTAAGAAAGAAGTTTATTGAGATAAACACCTACATTAAGAAAAAAGAAAGAATCTCAAATAAAAAACCTAATTTTACACTTCTAGGAACTAGAAAAAGAAGAAAAAACTAATCTCAAAATTAACAGAAGGAAGGAAATAATAAATATTAAAACAGAACTAAATGGAATTAAGGCTATGAAAATAATAGAAAAAATCAACAAAACTAGGAGTTGGTTTTTTGAAAAGATAAATAAAATCTACAAATCCTTAGCTAGACTAAGAAAAAGTGAGAAGATTGAAACAAAATTGGAAAAGAAAAGGAGAGATTACAGCTGATGTCACAAAAACAAAAAGTTTTGTGAGAGACTACTGTGTATACTTATATGCCATCAAATTGAATATCCTAGAAGAAATAGACGCATTCCTAGAAATATACAACCTACCAACACTGAATCTCAAAGAAATAAGAAGTCTAAAGAGATCAATAATAAAGAAGAGCATTGAAGCAGTAGTCAACAATTTCCCAAAAGAAAAGCCTGGGACCAGATGGCTTTACTGGTGAATTATACCTCTCATTTAAAGAATTAACACTGATCTTCTCAAACTCTTCCTAAAAGCTGGAGAGTAGGGAACACTTCCAAACTCATTTTATGATGCCAGCATTAACCTCAAACAAAACCAGACATGGGTACTAGAAGAAAATACAATTAATGGCCAATATCCCTGATGAACATAGGTGCAAAAATCCTCAACAAAATATTAGAAAACCTAATTCAACAGCACATTAAAAGGATCATACAACATGATCAAGTGGGATTTCTTCTAGGGATGCAAGGATTGTTCAGTTTCCACAAATCAATCAATATGATACACCACTTTAACAAAATGAAGAATAAAAATGATATGATCATTTCAATAGATGTAGAAAAAGCATTTGCCAAAATTCAACATCCTTTTGTAATAAAAATTCTCAACAGATATAGAAAGAATGTACTTCAACATAATAAAAGACATGTATGACAAGCCACAGCAAACATTATGCTCTACGGTGAAAAGCTAAAAGCTTTACTTCAAAGATCAGGAAAAATGCATGGGTGCCCACTCTCACCACTTTTATAGAGTGCTGGATGTACTAGCCAGACCAATTATGCAAGAAAAAAAGGCATCCAAATCAGAAAGGAAGAAGTAAAACTGTCTGTTTGCAGATGACACGATATCATATGTAGAAAACCCTAAAAACACCATCAAAAATCTGTTAGAACTAATAAGTTCAGTAAAGTTGAAGAATCTGAAATCAACATACAAAAATCAGTAGTGTTTCTGTACATTAAATGAACTATCTAAAAAAGAAAGTAAGGAAACAATCTCATTTACTGTAGCATCAAGGAAAAAAAACACTTAGGGATAAATTTAAACAAGGAGGTGAAAGATCTATACACTGAAAACTATAAAACATTGATGAAAATATTGAAGAAGACACAGATAGATTGAAAGGTATCTTGTGTTCAAGGACTGAAAGAATTAATGTTAAAATGTCCGTACTACCCAAAGCAATCTACAGATTCAAGATAATCTCCATAAAAAATCCAATTGCATTTTTTACAGAAATAGGAAAAATTCTAAAATTCATGTGAAACCACGAAGGACCACAAATACCTAAAGCAATCTTGAACAAAAAGAGTGACACTGAGGAGAGCGCACTACCTAATTTCAAAATATACTACAAAACTATAGTAATCAAATCAGCATGGTACTGTCATAAAAGCAGACATATAGACCAATGGAACAGAACATAGACCCCAGAAGTAAATACATGCATTTGCTATCAATTGATCTTTGATAAAGGTGCCAACACACTGTGGAGAAAAGACAGTCTCTTCAATAAATTTTACTGGGCAAGCTGGATATACACATGCAGAAAATGAAATTGGACCCTTACCTCACACATCTACAAAAATCAACTCAAAATGATTAAAAATTTAAATATAAGATCAGAAACTGTAAAATTACTAGAAGAATATATAGAGGGAAAGCTTCTTGACATATTCTGAGCAGTGGTTTTTTTTGGATCTGATTCCCCCAACAGCACAGGCCACAAAAAGCAAATATTGACAAATGGGACTGCATTAGCCTAAAAGCTTCTGCACAGCAAAGGAAACAATCAAAAGAGTGAGGATACAACCTCCATAATGGGAGAAAATGTTTGCAAACCATCCATCTGATAAGGGTATCCAAGAATTATAAGGAACTCTAACAGTTCAATAGGAATAAAGCAAAAACAAGATTAAAAAATGGGCAAAGGACTTGAATAGACATTTCTCAAAAGCAGACACACAAATGGTCAACAGGCATCTGAAAAACATGATATTATTAATCATTAGGGAATTGCATTTCGAAGAAAGCTGCAATGTGATATTCCCTCACACCTGTTAGAATGGCTGTTATGAAAGAGACAAAAGATAACAAGTGTTGGTGAAGATGTGGATAAAAGGAAACCCTCCTGTACTGTTGGTGGCAATGTAAATCAGTACATCGTGGAAAACAGCATGAGGTTCCTCAAAAAACGAAAACTAGAACTGCCACATGATCCAACAAAATCAATTCTGGGTATATATTCAAAGGAAATGAAAACAGAATCTTGAAAAGATATCAGCACTCCCATGTTCATTGCAGCATTATTCACAATAGCCAAGATATAGAATCAGACTAAGTGTCTATTGATGGATGAATGGATAAAGAAAATGTGGCATATATATATATATATGTGCACTTACATATATTTTTACATATATATATATATATATATGGACACATGGAATATTATTTAGCTTTAAAAAAGAAAGAAATCCTGCCATTTGTGACAATATGGATGAACCTGGAGGACATTATACCAAGTGAGATAAGTTAGGCCAAGAAAAAAAACAATTACTGCATGATCTCACTTATATGTGGAAGGTGAAAAAGTTGAACTCATAGAATCAGAGAGTAGAATAGTGGTTGCCAGGGGCTCTGGGAGGTGAGGGAATGGATAGATGTTGGTCAAAGTATATGAAGTTTCAGTTATGTAGGATGAATGATTTCTGGAGGTCTAATGTACAGCATGTTGACTATGGTTAATAGTACTGTATTATATACTTGAAATTTGCTAGGAGTATACATCTTAAATCTTCTCACCACACACATAAAAAAAACATGTGAAGTGATAGATATAGTAATTAAATTGATTGTGGTAATCGTTTCACAATTTTCAAAACATCTTATTGTACACTATAAATATACATGATTTTTATTTGTCCATTATACCTTAATAAATCTTGAGAAAAAAGAAAAAAAATTGGATCTTTGTATTTTGAAAGTTTCTCCTAGACTAGTTTTCTAGACAAGCTTGCATCATGTAAAATATTCTCATCAGTCCAATACCAGGTATCAATTAAAATAAGTCTTTTAAGCAGATATTTAAACACAGGGAAGTGGAATCTCATATATTTTAAAGTGCAAAGAGAAGGCACTGGTGCCAACTATCTACTAATATTTCTCTTTCACCCATGGTTTCTGAATAATAGATTTTATAGACTAGGTGTTCTTTTCTGTAGGATGGATTTGGCTTCTATGTGTGCCGAGGAAGTCAGTCTATGGTATGTCATAGATACAAATTCCTTTAAAATCCCTCCAAGAACATAAAGGAGTAGTGTTTGATCTCAGTTTGGCAAGGTTGGATGTTCAGTACAGCCCATGGCAAGAGTTAAGACCTTTTACAGAAGTTCCCCCCCGTCCCAATTTTGCAAATCCATCGGCACTTCCCTGTCAGAATAAGGATAGTTGTGTAACTAGTCCTTTTTCCCTCAGCTTGTTACATCACTAGAGGCTTTTCTCTAATTGACCGTTTCTTCCCCCTTAAACCCAGTCTTAGGCTTGAGAATTAAAATTACTTTTGGTTTAAACATTTTATCTTACTTACGGAGACAGGTGTAATAAATCAAACATTCTTCTAAGTTATGATAATCAGTATAAAATTACCTGGGCTTCATAATGTGTTTTATGCTGAAACCCACTCCCTATCTGAACTGTAAACATGCCAACTTCTTTTTGTTTTGCTTTTCAAAACACAGAACTTAAAATATTATGTGTATAAAATCATTTTCATAAGATACATATTTTCTTTAACTCTCTGGCCTGCCTGTTGGCTTCATCACGAACAAAAGGTTTTAAAAATACCTAAAAAAAATTTGCATTGAGATATTCAGCCTGGGCACTAGAGAGAGGGAAAAGAGTTTCATTCGGTGAATATTTAACTTTGATCAGCTTCTTCCTCATTTGAATCTCAAAGCAGTGTCTGAAGTAGGTGTAATTATTTCTTTTTGCAGATTAGAAAATTGAAGGACTGTGTGACTCATTTGAGTCACTCATTTGAGGTACTACATCTGTTGAGTGATGGGACACAATTTCCATCCAATCCTGTTAAGCTCCAAAGCCACAGTATAACTATGGAATGACATATGAAACAATACAACATACTGATAATGAATTCTAATTCTGGGCTCAGAATACTTTAATTTATACCCTGGTACTACCACATAATTAAAAGTATCCTGGGAAAGTTACTTAATAACCTTATACATCAGTTTCTATGAAATGTGGATAATAGCAATGCCTATCTCAAATAGCTGTGAAGACTAAAAGAGATAATGCAAGTAGAATACTTAGCACACAGCCTGCCTCAAATTTATTAATTTAATATACATTCAATTTTCAAGTCCCATTTATTAAAACCATGCAGATTCAACTTATGTGTTTCTACAACTAAAATTCCCTCTCTAGTGGATGGCAGAAAGAGGAAACACCAACAGTTTGATGATTCAATATTTTTAGATGGTTTGTAATATATCTGGAAATTTGAAATCAGATTTGAGATTTCAGGCCATTTCAAGCCAATTATGTTTTCGTAAAAAAAAAAAAAAAAACCAGGGAAATTAATTTGAAGAAGTCATACTAATACTCTCTATTCAAATCCAACTCCCAAACCTTTCCTCTTCACTTCATCAAGAGTTATCAAGGTTTCCTAGTTTTTGTCCTAGAAACCTGAGACTCCATCTTGATTTTTCTTCATACTGCATTTTCCACAGCCATCAGTGTATTTCACTGATTCTGCCTTCAAAGTACCTCTTAGAGCTATTCACTTTTTCCCACCTCTCTATTGTTCAAGTGGACAATTTAAAAAGCTTTTTAACCATTCTTCTTACTAAATGTTTACCTGACCCTCTGCATTTCTACAAGACTATCAATTGCAACTATAAATCTGATCATATCACAACGCTTTAAATATTATTCAAGGGGCTTCCCTGGTGGCACAGTGGTTAAGAATCCGCCTGTCAATGCAGGGGACACGGGTTCGAGCCCTGGTCCGGTAAGATCCCACATGCTGCGGAGCAACTAAGCCTGTGCGCCACAGCTACTGAGCCTGCGCTCTAGAGCCCACGAGCCACAACTACTGAAGCCTTCGTGCCACAACTACTGAAGGCTGCGCGCCTAGAGCCCGTGCTCCGCAACAAGAGAAGCCACCGCAATGAGAAGCCCGCGCACCGCAACGAGGAGTAGGCCCCGCTCGCTGCAACTAGAGAAAGCCTGCGTGCAGCAACGAAGACCCACCGCTTCCAAAAATAAAAAGAAATAAAATTTTTAAAAAATATATTATTTAATATATTACCATTAGGTTGAGCATAAATCCCAAATTTTTTATCATGGTGTATTATTAGATACAAACCTGTGTGCTTTCTAGGAGTCCTTCAATATTGCTTCCCTCTCTCTCTCTCTCTGTTCCGCTGTCTTTCTTCTGTTAATCATCACCCTTCATTTTTCATATCATCCCTTCACTTGTGTGCTTGACGAAGCCGCAAACTATGGGGTTTCAGAGCCTGATGACAAAACCTGAAAGTGGAGGGATGTGAGTGAGATCTTTGGCTAATGGAAACCAAGAAATGGAAGGGATTTGCACAGATTAACTCTCCCCCAGACCTTTTTTCTTTTCACAAAACTATCCAAGTTTAGTTTCCTTCTTAAATCCTCTGGAGGAAGCCTCACTTTCTGAGAAAACATATTTACTGAGAGTCCAGCTGTGTCTCTTCTCAGCATTTTATAAAAAATGGGCCAACAATGTAAATTTTTGCATTTTTCTTTTCTGTTTGCTTCTGTTTATTTTTCAGCCTCCCACTGGGAGTGCAACTCACAAGTAAACTCTCAGAATTTTAATCCTTACTTCGGATTCTATGACTGTGGACAAGGGCTCGGGCATATAGTCCATAAATGCCTGAAAGATGGATTCCCAGCCTGACACTACCACAATGTCCCCTGACTGGACCTTGAAGACTAGGTGCAGGCACTCTGTTTCTCATTGGTATATGAAAATATAACAAGTTTTTTCTTGTCTCAGCCCATAGCAAAAGTCAGTCCTTTTCCTAAGATGCTCTTCCTTCACGCACCTTGATTCTTGTCTTTCTTCCTTTTTCAGAAAAGCTTTGGTACAGTATACAAATCAGATCTGGTACACCATTAATCTTTCTAACAGCATTCTGTTATTCATGTATCTTTTCACATTTGAAATTATAAGTTCATTTGCTTTGAAATTATTTTTAGTTTTCACCAAACTGTAAGATCCATTAGAGTAGAAACTGTGTTCTTTTCTCTATGCAGAGTCTGATCCTGACTGTGGTATTCATTAAGTTTAACTGTTTTCTAATTAAAAGGATAAATTTCTATAATTACCGGCTTGGTCTCTAATCTACCATGTATAGAGACACAGAATATATCATTCCATGTACTGAGGCAAATCGCAAGTAATGCTGAGCAGAGATTTTATAAATCCACTAGTTTCAAAGCATTTTAGAAGATGCAAATGCCACAATGAGTATTGACTTCTTCCATTTGTTTCATGAATAAAAATATTGAATGGGAATAATGCTTTAAGAGTCATATGCTCAATGGCACATGCTTAATAAAAGTATTTTTTTTCTAAAAGTCTAAAAACCTTTGTCAAATATTTATTGTTATGACAATGTCATTTTATGGATATTCATAACTGGACTTTCCCTTACATCTAATTAAAACCAACTATTATTGATTACTTAAAATCATCAAACTTTTAGGTAAATATATAAGCAAGATTTAAGGTGATTCTTTCTCCCTTAACTCACCTCATCTCCTCAATTATACTTTTCCTGTGTCTTACCATTTGCATAACTGAAAAATTAAATGTGATGGATAAGGAAATAAGATGATATATCTAGCTTATCTATATACAGTGATAAGTATACTTGGAAAATTTTGAATTGAAGAGATAAAGAAATATTCCTAAAGACTTATTAATTCAAAAAATGCATTATCTACAAGGTAGATAAGTCAGTCTGGCCTCAGATTTAACTGCAAAATGAAATTTGAGCAGAAAATGAATTATTCTCTACTGAATACTGAAGAGAAAATACAATTTAAAAAAAAGAATAAAAACCCATCAGTTGTCATTCAGTTAGGACATTTACAACATGTTAAGCCCTGAAAAAACAACACTAAGACAACCTTGCAGGAAAAAAGCATATGCATGCATATATAAACATATATGTGTGTGTATGTCTATACCAAATAAGTTCTCAAAAAAATGAGAATCGAATAATGGGAAGTCATGGAAGTAAAGAACTTAAGTTTAGCATGGAAATTACTTAACAATATTTTCCTGTTGCATTTTTCATGGCTACCTTGATAACCTAAGTGACAAAAACTTAACTGAAGCTAACCGAAGCAAAACAAAACAAAAAATGGCAAAGGGGATTGACAGATGTAACTGAGATGTTTAGAAAAGTCTTGAGGTATAAATGAAATTTAGATATATCTAAATTTCACATAAGTTTCCCTTTCCCACTCTCAGCACACAATTTATATTATTTTCAAGTATACATGAAATACTTAGCAAAACTGATCATGTATTGGACCATAAAAAAACTTCAGTAAAATTTCACAGGTGAAATCATTAAGAATTTATTACCTCAACACCGTGGAATTAAACCAAAAATCAGTAACAAAAGCTAAGGTGTGATTTCAGCAAGGAGGCAGGATAAACAAGTCTTATTCAAGCTGTTCAAAAAACATTACTGATTGGATAAAATGTGGATAGAATATGTAGTACAATAAAGCAAGAAGTTTTGCTAATGAAGATTAAACAAACTTTAAACAAAACTTTTAGAACAAGATTCCTCAGAATATTTAATAGGCAAGTATAAATTGTTAATTTTCAAGTGTGAATAATACACAAATTTAATTATTTGGCCCCAGAGCAGAGCGCTTCTTTCCAGGAATAATTATTATCACTCTACACATTGGTGTCCAATGGAATACAACCTGGGCCATTTTGTTCTACTAAAGTTATTATTCCCAAATGTTTTCTTTGTATTTTTGCAGTGTTGTCATAGGATCTGCACATGATTGGAAGAGAGAGAATAATGGGGGGGGCCTTTTTAGGTGTCCCAAACCCCATGATTCTTTTGTGTTTAAGATAGACAATGTGGAAATATATTTTTTAAAGTCTCATGATAAACTTATTGACCATACTTAATTTGTTGTGGAACTCTAAGCTACGAATAATTTGTTGTGGAACCCTAAGCTATGATGTAATGTGATTTTAGATATTGATCGTTTTTATCATCTACTCAGAGTAAACAGATTGACTTGCTCCAAAATGTTTTAAATATTTTTGCAATTTAGTATATTGGCATGTGTTAAAATATATAGTATCAATATTTACTATATGCGTGAGACACAAAGAAATGAAAAATGAAGATGGAATAAACATTTTTAATACTTACATTTTATCAATGTAAATAAAAGTATAATAAAGAGGAATAATTGATACAATTCAAACATAGTTGTGAACTACTTACTAATCTCCTTATTGCAATAAAATAACCCTATGATCTCATTTTGAAAGTAACCATATGGAACTGACAAGTCAGCTGACTCTTAACATATTTTGAAATTTCCTGGAAGCTTAGTTCATCAGAGTCATGATTTCCAAATTGCCCCTACAAGCTGGCTGCTCAGACTTCATGAGGTTGAAAGGACATTTTGGCAACAGTTTGCTTTCAGGTAAATGAAACTGTATTACTTAAATCTCTGTACGGAATATGAAATGTTAAAATGAATTAAGTATGACCCAGTTACTCAAATGTCCTAATTATTTAAACAACATTTTTGGTTAATTTAACTCTAGACGTATGCCACAGTTTTCTTCCAGTGGAAAAATTCGGTGGGAATTTACCATAAAATATTGTTTCCTCCACGTTCAGTTCAAATGTCACCTCCTCTATCATTTCTACTCTTGTAGGCACGGACTTTTCTTCCTGTTGATATGTAGACTACAAAATAACTTTCCAAAAAAAAATTCCCTTTCTGTTTAGGTTAACCCTAAACACATGGTAGAAGTAAAGATGTGTGTGTGTGTGTGTGTGTGTGTGTGTGTGTGTGTGTGTGTGTGGTGTATGGTGTGTCTTTGTGTGTGTTCCTGGTCAAGATGTGCCCATCAGTTCCTGTTCTACAAGCTTGGTTTAACCAGAATATGCATGCTTATTAAATGTATCTTCCTTGTAATTCTATAAGAGACCTCTTTCTCCTGGTGAATGGTATTTTAATATGCTGCTGTTCTTTTTCTAAGAATTTCTTTATCATATTTGCATTATTTTTATGAGTGAGAGTTGACTATAGTCATTTATAAGTGTTTTAGAAAGTAAAACAAAAGACAATTGCATTTTTGTATTATACAAAGTTTACTTTGCAGTGCTTTGACATTCATACAATATTTAGATTATGATTATTAGTCTGTCATTAGGGATTAGATATTTGAAGTATACACAAACTTGAACAAAAATTTTAAGATGTCTGTTTTTTTTCCTAAAAAATGTTATTTATTTCTGTGTTATGTACTTCTTATCTATTTTATGTAGTTCTTACTGGTTTTATGTAGTGTCGTTCTCATATATTTTCTTTGGGTTTCAAGACAATTTTCCAGGACTAATCAATAAAGTAAAGAAGCAAGCTACTGAAATAATACAAAATACAATAACATTTTTTTCTGATTAAAATAGCACACAAGCACACCCACACATTTTGGAGGAACATCTTGAAAAATAATTTCCCATCTTTAGCATTATTTTTGGACAGTAAAGATGGTCACTGAGTATGTTTAGTGTTTATCTATTATAAAATTACTCTTTTAGTTTTGAAATGTGAAAATAAGGTATAATAATGACACGAAAAATGACATCATTATTGTTTGTGTTTATTAAGATTTAAATCCTACAGTGAGGTTAAAACATTGGAAGGTACTAAAACAAAATTGAAACAGATACTGTACTAGATTAGAGGAGTTGTGGAACTTATTCTTTGTCCAGACGTTTTTAATTAGTTCTTGTATTTAAATGTAAACATATTATCAAAAGACTTTTTGTCATGTGTTGAGCAAATTTTGAATCAAAATGTTTTTATAGAGAGTGATTTGACATGATCAGCATGTCATTGATATCGTTAAGGGACTGTCTACTTCCTTTGAGGAAGCATGTTATTTCTCTAGGAGTATTTACTAAATATCACTTGTAAAGAGGTTGGATAGACATAAAATTACTCAATATGCTCATTCAAACATATTGGATAGCAATTAATTCAATATTTTGTAGCATTTTTGGATATAAGTCCAAATATTACTATTTCAATTTGCAAATATTGATAATAAATGTGCAAAAAAATTTAAATGTGTGTTTAAAACATATTTGACCAGATCTTATCAGAACACGAAGTATATTCAGTGAAAATTTTAATGTCTTTTGTATCTTATCATATCATTTTACCCATGATATGCAGTTATATAATTCAACTCTTAAGAATGAACTGCAAATCTCCATGTTATTTGTTGTAGTTACTACATTGAATTTTAATTATTTAAATTCTGTCTTGGAGGAATATCAGCGTAGTAACTTGCAAAAGGATGAACATAGCTGAGTATCATTGTTTTATGTGTAGAATATGGACCCATATGATAGATTTTTATGGTATTGATGACTACTTATGCGAAACAAATTATAAAACTTAGTCCACATTTGCAAATAGGGACAAATCTTCAGATATAACTGAAAAATGTATGTATTGTCAACATTTTTAATTTTTTTTCAAAAGTGAGTGGTAAGCATTTAATTTTTTCTTGTTTATGTACTTCTCATTCCAACAATGAACTCTCAGCTAATGCTGATGGAATGAAGTCCTAAATAAGACTCCATAATAAAAAGTTTTCAAGCTCTTTTTGCTTTGCCTCATTTTCCCTTATTTTTTAAATAGTTATGTCATCTATACATGGAAAGGAAGATGAATAGTAATGATTTTCTTGCTAGATCTTCTAATTTTAATTAAAATAGCCTTGAAATATTCTGAGAAGCATCATTTGGTGTTCAGTTTGCTCAGCATTCTGGAAGCATTATATGGCATGTAACATAGTTTCTTTGTATTTGATACAGAAACTCTACAGAATTTGTCTCTTCTTTCCTAGGTATTCTAAACTTTCCTATCCAGAGAGGAGGGTTTTTTGTTTGTTTGTTTGTTTGTTTTTTTCCCATTTAAGAAAACCAAAGTGAGAGAGAAAGTAAATAGTAATTAGTTAAGAGCTTCTGTGGATTCACCTTTTTTGGAAAAATAAAAGGAAATAAACCATTGTTTAAATGTCTCTTTCATATTGAAAAAATAATAGTGCAAAATATCTACCTGTTTTTTTAACAGCTGGGCTCACTACAAACTTTGAAAGACTACAGAGAAACAGATTGAGACCTCGCGAAGCTGTACACGTCTTACTCATGCATTACACATGGTCTAGTCGTAAGGAACTCAGACATTTTTAACCTAGGTATTTAAGAGGACTAAATTATATATAAACTTACTCCAGATTAAATTTTGAGGTTAAAATAAAACCAAAGCCCACCTGATCAAATATCCTGGTTCAGAGGATATAAAGACTTTGATAATTCAATGAAAATTTACCCCAGAATTCAAGTGCTACTGGATTTCATTCTGTGAGTTGGTCTCTATGTTTTCATATCGGTTAGTTCTTAGTAGATTGATACATATAATGTTATTGGGAGATACTCTCCACCTTTTGACACCTTTTTGTTGACTTTCTTATTTACTTTAATGTTCTAGTATTTGAACTTCCCAAGTGCACGCGTTGCAACTTTTTTGTATCTCCTTTTCTACATTATTTTTAATGTCTTGTGTATTATGGTTATATGTTTACTTTGTCAAAAAATTGTTATTTCCACTTTGGAAAATGTGTTAAATCTTCTAGCTATTAGAAAGTTTTATGTTTGTGTGTGTGCATGTGTGTGTGTTTTCCCAATCTCTCCTCAAATCAATCTCTTATTCCTATTTTTCTCTATATCTAATTTATTCAGATTCTGGCAGGCTATGATGATCTGTTCTATTTCTGGTTTATGGCTGTTTTCAATACAGTAAGCTAGTAGCTTTGGATTTCTTAGAAATTAAATTGAAAACTTTGTTTCCATTGAGTTTCAACTTACTGATAAGCATATCATTAGTTTTGCTGTAAATTGCTGAAAACTTATAATAGTTTTTAGATTAACAGAACAATTTTCCAGTCAGTAATGTAGTCTGGAACAGTAGGGGTGTTGCTGGTATTGAAGTGGTTTAATGGTTGATGATATAAGATGGGACATTAAAAGAAAAATTTTCCTTGTGTAACTCATTTTAGTACAGTATCAATATTTTTCTTTCATGTGTGCTGTATTTCTCCTAATGGAAGCAGGGAATTCCAATGGAAAGCACATCAGACAAAGAATGGAGTGAAGTATATTCTGTATCAGTTCTGTCACTGACTGTTTGAATGTTTAAATGTGCTTGCTCTTTTGCCAATTTAAATCCTATTAAGATGAAATACTAAAAAGCATAGAGAGTTTTGGGATGATTGGGAGGAATAAAGAAAAACATTTTATTTCTTATAATTATCATCTGTGAAAGGCTGCCCATCATGATAATATAAAATTTATTTATGTGATTATTTTGTCTTAAAATTATTCCTAACAATCATATGAGTCTTAAATGATTTATTTCATAATAAATAATATCTATTTTCTATGTTATACTTTTATAACATCCTTAAACTCTTTTCTATCTTTAAAGTATTAACCAGTTAGGGACTTCCCTGGCGGTCCAGTGGTTAAGACTTCACCTTCCAATGCAGGTGGTACGGGTTCGATCCCTGGCTGGGGAGCTGAGATCCCACCTGCCTCACGGCCAAAAAACCAAATCATAAAAGAGGAGCAATATTGTAACAAATTCAATAAGGACTTTAAAAATGGTCCACATCAAAAAAAATGTTTTAAAATAAATAAAATGTTAACTAGTTAATGAGATATAAGCCACAAATTTGTAGCATGAAATATTAAATTCACTTTCCTTTTAATTCTGTTGGCGCATAGCTATCCTTTCAAAGAGTAAGGTTGAAATAAAACTCCAAAATTATTTAAGGACGTGATCACCCTGGTCTTCTTTACATAAAAAATGCGAAAATGAAGATCGATTATTACAGTGATTGATTTTCATAAACTACTTTTTTATTATAGTAATGAATATGTACCTATTCTTATATTTTTATTAATTTTTTAAAGGAAGAAGTGTTTTTTTAAACTGTAGAGCAAGAGAATTTTTTTATATTCTAATGAGTAATGCAATATAATTGTATTTTGAATTATTAACTTTTTCTTACATTAATCAGTGTTTTCCTGTGGTCAGAGCAATATGCTTGAAATTTGTATAGTGACTGTACTTAAATACAGAATGTTTATACTGTCTGTGTGGAAAGCAGAAGGTATAATTATTATATAACAATACCTCTGGGTGCTTGAAGGCACATGGCTGCATCTGGCACAGATATTCTCTTTAGGGATGTTATTAGGTCATGATAACTATTATACCCCCGTGGCGTGTTATTATTTAAGCTTATTCTTACCCCTAAAATCTACTACTGAAAAGTCTATGCTATCACAAGCTATAATATCACTGATTTAATGACATATTTTTTCTTTTCTTGTTTAATTATGTCAAAAGCTATCTAAAGTTGTTTTCGGAGAGTTTGTTACTAGTAAATAAACTTGAAAATGGAATGATTAAATCTCCCGCTCTGTAGTGAATTTTTCTGTTAACTCCTTTTAGTTCTTCCAGTTTTCATTTATGGTATATTGATGTTAGAATCTGGTAGCTTACACAGTTAGTATTGATATAGCTTCCTATAGAATTGTCTCAATCATTTTTTTTTCTTTTTTTAACATCTTTATTGGAGTATAATTGCTTTACAATGGTGTGTCAGTTCCTGCTTTATAACAAAGTGAATCAGATATACATATACATATGTCCCCATATCTCATCCCTCTTGCGTCTTCCTCCCTCCCACTCTCCCTATCCCACCCCTCTAGGTGGTCACAAAGCACCTAGCTGATCTCCCTGTGCTATGCGGCTTCTTCCCACTAGCTATCTATTTTACATTTCGTAGTGTATATATGTCCATACTGCTCTCTCACTTTGTCCCAGCTTACCCTTCCCCCTCCCCATATCCTCAAGTCCATTCTCTAGTAGGTCTGCATATTTATTCCCGTCTTGCCCCTAGGTTCTTCTGACCATTTTTTTTTTTTAAGATTCCATATATATGTGTTAGCATACGGTATTTGTTTTTCTCTTTCTGACTTACTTCACTCTGTATGACAGTCTCTAGGTCCATCCACCTCACTACAAATAAGTCAGTTTCGTTTCCATTTATGGCTGAGTAATATTCCATTGTATATATGTGCCACATCTTCTTTATCCATTCATCTGTTGATGAACACTTCGGTTGCTTCCATATCCTGGCTATTGTAAATAGAGCTCCAATGAACATTGTGGTACATGACTCTTTTTGAATTATAGTTTTCTCGGAGTATATGCCCAGTAGTGGGATTGCTGGGTCGTACAGTAGTTCTGTTTTTAGTTTTTTAAAGAACCTCCATACTGTTCTCCATAGTGGCTGTATTAATTTACATTCCCACCAACAGTGCAACAGGGTTCCCTTTTCTCCACACCCTCTCCAGCATTTATTGTTTCTAGATTTTTTGATGATGGCCATCCTGACTGGTGTGAGAAGATATCTCATTGTAGTTTTGATTTGCATTTCTCTAAAGATTAATGATGTTGGGCATTCTTTCATGTATTTGTTGGCAATCTGTATATCTTCTTTGGAGAAATGTCTGTTTAGGTCTTCTGCCCATTTTTGGATTGGGTTGTTTGTTTTTTGGATATTGAGCTGTATGAGCTGCTTGTATGTTTTGGAGATTAATCCTTTGTCAGTTGCTTCATTTGCAAATATTTTCTCCCATTCTGAGGGTTGTCCTTTCGTCTTGTTTATGGTTTCCTTTGCTGTGCAAAAGCTTTTAAGTTTCATTAGGTCCCATTTGTTTAGTTTGGTTTTTATTTCCATTTCTCTAGGAGGTGGGTCAAAAAGGATCTTGCTGTGATTTGTGTCATACAGTGTTCTGCCTATGTTTTCCTCTAAGAGTTTGATGGTATCTGGCCTTACATTTAGGTCTTTAATCCATTTTGAGTTTATTTTTATGTATGGTGTTAGGGAGTGTGCTAATTGCATTCTTTTACATGTAGCTGTCCAGTTTTCCCAGCACCACTTATTGAAGAGACTGTCTTTTCTCCACTGTATATTCTTGCCTCCTTTATCAAAAATAAGGTGACCATATGTGTGTGGGTTTATCTCTGGGCTTTCTATCCTGTTCCATTGATCTATCTTTCTGTTTTTGTGCCAGTACCATACTGTCTTGATTACTGTAGCTTTGCAGTATAGTCTGAAGTCAGGGAGCCTGATTCCTCCAGCTCCGTTTTTCTTTCTCAAGATTGCTTTGGCTGTTCAGGGTCTTTTGTGTTTCCATACAAATTGTGAATTTTTTTGTTCTAGTTCTGTGAAAAATGCCAGTGGTAGTTTGATAGGGATTGCACTGAATCTGTAGATTGCTTTGTGTAGTAGAGTCATTTTCACAATGTTGATTCTTTCAATCCAAGAACATGATATATCTCTCCATCTATTTGTATCATCCTTAATTTCTTTCATCAGTGTCTTATAATTTTCTTCATACAGGTCTTTTGTCTCCTTAGGTAGGTTTATTCCCTGTATTTTATTCTTTTTGTTGCAGTGGTAAATGGAAGTGTTTTCTTAATTTCACTTTCAGATTTTTCATCATTAGTGTATAGGAATGCAAGAGGTTTCTGTGCGTTAATTTTGTATCCTGCTACTTTACCAAATTCATTGATTAGCTCTGGTAGTTTTCTGGTAGCATCTTTAAAATTCTCTATGTATAGGATCATGTCATCTGCAAACAGTGACCGCTTTACATCTTCTTTTCTGATTTGCATTCCCTTTATTTCTTTTTCTTCTCTGATTGCTGTGGCTAAAACTTCCAAAACTATGTTGAATAATAGTGGTGAGAGTGGGCAACCTTGTCTTGTTCCCAGTCTTAGTGGAAATGGTTTCAGTTTTTCATCATTGAGAACGATGTTGGCTGTGGGTTTGTCATATATGGCCTTTATTATGTTGAGGAAATTTCCCTCTATGCCTACACTCTGCAGGGTTTTTATCATAAACGGGTGTTAAATTTTGTCAAAAGCTTTTTCTCATCTATTGAGAGGATCATATGGTTTTTCTCCTTCAATTTGTTAATGTGGTGTATCACGTTGATTGATTTGCGTATATTGAAGAATCCTTGCATTCCTGGGATAAACCCCACTTGATCATGGTGTATGATCCGTTTAATGTGCTGTTGGATTCTGTTTCCTAGTATTTTGTTGAGGATTTTTCCGTCTATGTTTCATCAGTGGTATTGGCCTGTAATTTTCTTTCTTTGTGACATCTTTGTCTGGTTTTGGCATCAGACTGATGGTGGCCTCGTAGAATGAGTTTGGGAGTGTTCCTCCCTCTGCTATATTTTGGAAGAGTTTGAGAAGGATAGGTGTTAGCTCTTCTCTAAACGTTTGATAGAAGTCCCCTGTGAAGCCATCTGGTCCTGGGCTTTTGTTTTTTGGAAGATTTTTAATCACAGTCTCAATTTCAATGCTTGTTTTACATCTGTTTATATTTTCTGTTTCTTCCTGGTTCAGTCTCGGAAGGTTGTGCGTTTCTAAGAATTTGTCCATTTCTTCCAGGTTTTCCGTTTTATTGGCATATAGTTGCTTGTAGTATTCTCTCATGATCCTTTGTATTTCTGCAGTGTCAGTTGTTACTTCTCCTTTTTCATTTCTAATTCTATTGATTTGAGTCTTCTCCCTTTTTTTCTTGATAAGTCTGGCTAATGGTTTATCAATTTTGTTTATCTTCTCAAAGAACCAGCTTTTTTTTTTTTTTTTTTTTTTGCGTTACGCGGGCCTCTCACTGTTGTGGCCTCTCCCGTTGTGGAGCACAGGCTCCAGATGTGCAGGTTCAGCGACCATGGCTCATGGGCCCAGCCGCTCTGCGGCATGTGGGATCCTCCCCGACCAGGGCATGAACCCGTGTCCCTTGCATTAGCAGGCGGACTCTCAACCACTGCACCACCAGGGAAGCCCTCAAAGAACCAGCTTTTAGTTTTATTGATCTTTGCTATCGTTTTCTTCATTTCTTTTTCATTTATTTTTGATCTGAACTTCATGATTTCTTTCCTTCTGCTAACTTTGGGTTTTTTTGTTCTTCTTTCTCTAATTGCTGTAGATGTAAGGTTAGGTTGTTTATTTGAGATGTTTCTTGTTTCTTAAGGTAGGCTTGTATAGCTATAAAGTTTCCTCTTAGAACTGCTTTTTCTGCATCCCATAGGTTTTGGGTCTTTGTGTTTTCATTGTCATTTGTTTCTAGGCATTTTTTTATTTCCCCTTAGATTTCTTCAGTGATCTCTTGGTTATTAAGTAGCGTTGTTTAGCGTCCATGTGCTTGTATTTCTTACAGGTTTTTTCCTGTAATTGATATCTAGTCTCATAGCATTGTTGTCAGAAAAGATGCTTGATGATTTCAAATTTCTTAAATTTACCAAGGCTTGATTTGTGACCCAAGATATGATCTATCCTGGAGAATGTTCCATGAGCACTTGGGAAGAATGTTTGTTCTGTTGTTTTGGATGGAATGTCCTATAAATATCGATTAAGTCCATCTTGTTTAATATATCATTTAAAGCTTGTGTTTCCTTATTTATTTTCATTTGGGATGATCTGTCCGTTGGTGAAAGTGGTGTGTTAAAGTCCCCTAATATGATTGTGTTACTGTCAATTTTCACTTTTATGACTGTTAGTATTTTTCTTATGTATTGAGGTGCTCCTATGTTGGGTGCATAAATATTTACAATTGTTATATCTTCTTCTTGGATTGATCCCTTGATCATTATGTAGTGTCCTTCTTTGTCTCTTGTAATAGTCTTTGTTTTACAATCTATTTTGTCTGATATGAGAATTGCTCCTCCAGCTTTCTTTTGATTTCCATGTGCATGGAATATCTTTTTCCATCCCCTCACTTTCAGTTGTCTCAATTATTTGAAATGTTCATTATTTGTATAATTAATTTAGTCTAAATGTTTACTTTGGTAGTTATATAACTTATATCAGCCTTATTTTGTTAGTATTTGCACATTACACCTTTATCAGTATTTTTATGTTGAAATTTTCAGTATTTTACATTTGTTATACCTTTTTGAAGGATTATTTATTTTTCCTCATTTCACAATCTTAGAAATGAAATATTTAGTTTATTTACAATTAGAAAAATTGTTGTCTTTAGATGTATATCTGTCACCTCACATTTTATTTGATAATCAATCTGTTTTATTTTCACTTTGTTTTAATTTTAAATACATATTGTGATTATTATATTACTCTATTAATCTCTTAGCAACATTTTAGTGTTGCACTGATTATTCCTCAATAATTCTACAGTTTTAGAACACCTTAATTCTAGTAAAATCTAGACCACGGGTATGGTCAAATGTTTTTAGATACAGCCCCTAAGCCATGATCCATGAAAGAAAGAATTGATCAGCTAGGCTTCCTCAAAATTAAAAAAAATTGCCTATGTAAAAGAGAATGTCAAGAGAATTATAAAGAGAATTTTTCTTCCGTAGACTGGAAGAAAATATTTGCAAAAGACTTGTGAAATAATAGACTGTTATCTAAAGGTACATAGAACTCTTAAACTAACAATTAGAAAACTAAAAATCCAATTAAAAACTAGACCAAATACCTTTAAAAACAGCATATCAAAGAAGATATATGAATGGAAAATAAGCGTATGAAAAGATGCTTCACATCATATGTCATCAGGGAAATGTAATAAATTAAAATACCTGTGAGATATCACCACACAACTATTAAAATGGCCAAAATCCAGAACACTGACAACACCAAATATTGACAAGGTTGCGGAGCAATAGGAACTTTCATTCATTGCTGGCAGGAATGCAAAATGATACAGCCACCTTGAAAGACAGTTTGGTAGGTTCTTAAAAATTTAAATGTACTCTTACCATAGGATCCAACAATCATGCTTTCTGGTATTTACCAAAACTTAGGTGCAAACAAAAACTTGTACACAGATGTCTGTTGCAGCTTTATTAATAATTGTCAAAAGTTGGAAACAACCAAGATGTTCGACAGTTAAATGATAAAAAATAAAACTATGGTTTATCCAGATAATAGTATATCAGTCAGTGCCAAGAAAAAACTTAGCTATCAAGCCATGAAAAGACATGGGGGATACTTAAATGTATATTACTAAGTTAAAGAAATCAGTCAGAAAATTCTGCGTAGTGTATAATTCCAACTATAGCACATTGTGGAAAAAACAAAATGTGGAGAAAATAAAAAGATCTGTGGTTGCCAGGGGTTAGGGAAGAGGGAGGGATGAATCGGTGGAATACAGAGGGTTTTTAGGACAGTGAAGCTAATACACATGATACTAGAATGATGGATACATGTCATTATATATTAGTCTAAACACATAGGATGTGTAACACCAAGAGTGAACCTTCATGTAAACTGTGAACTTTGAGTGATAAAATATTATGTGAATTTTCTTTTACATTTTTTTATTGAACTATAGTTAATTTACAGTGTTTATTATTTTCAAGTGTATAGCAAAGTGATTCAGATTCTTTTCCATTATAGATTATTAACAGATGTTGAGTATAGATCCCTGTGCTATATAGTACATCCTTTTTGTTTACCTGTTTTATATATAGTAGTGTGAATATGTTAATCCCAAACTCCTAAGTTATCTACCCTCCACCCTCACCCCACTACCCGCTTTGGTAACCATAAGTTTGTTTTCTGTGTATATGCGTCTATTTCTGTTTTGTAAATAAGTTGATTTGTATCATTTTTTTAGAGTCCACATATAACTGATATCATATGATATTTGTCTTTCTCTGTCTGGCTTACTTCACTTACTATGATAGTCTCTAAGTCCATCCATGTTGCTGCAGGTAGCATTATTTCATTCTTTTTTATGGCTGAGTAATATTCATTGTTTATATGTACCACCTATTCTTTACCCATTCATCTGTTGATGGACATTTAGGTTGCTTCTATGTCTTGACGATTGTACATAGTGCTGCTATGAACATTGGGGTGTGTTTATCTTTTCAAATTGGAGTTTTCTTTTGGATATATGCCCAGGAGTGGGATTGGTAGATCATATGGTAACTCTAGTTTTAGTCTTTTAAGGAGCCTCCATACTATTCTCCATAGTAGCTGTATCAATTTACATTCCCACCAACAGTGCAAGAGGGTTCTCTTTTCTCCACACCCTCTCCAGCATTTATTGTTTGTAGATTTTTTGATGATAGCCATTCTGACTGGTGTGAGGTGATACCTCATTGTAGTTTTGATTTGCTTTTCTCTAATGATTAGTGATGTTAAGCATCCTTTCATGTGTTTGTTGGCAATATGTATATCTTTTTTGGAGAAATGTCTATTTACATGTTCCACCCATTTTTGGATTGGGTTTTTTTTTAATATTGAGCTGCATGAGCTGCTTGTGTATTTTGGAGATTACCCCTTTGTCAGTTGGTTTGTTTGAAAATATTTTCTCCCATTCTGAGGGTTGTCCTTTCGTCTTGTTTATGGTTTCCTTTGCTGTGCAAAAGCTTTTAAGTTTCATTAGGTCCCATTTGTTTAATGTTGTTTTTATTTCCATTACTGTAGGAGGTAGGTCAGAAAGGATCTTGCTGTGATTTGTGTCATACAGTGTTCTGCCTATGTTTTCCTCTAAGAGTTTTATAGTGTCTGGCCTTACCTTTAGGTCTTTAATCCATTTTGAGTTTATTTTTGTGTATGGTGTTAGGAAGTGTTCTAATTTCACTCTTTTACATGTAGCTGTCCAGTTTTCCCATCACCACTTATTGAAGGAGCTCTCTTTTCTCCATTGTATATTCTTGCCTCGTTCATCAAAGGTAAGGTGACCATATGTGTGTGGGTTTATCTCTGGGCTTTCTATCCTGTTCCATTGATCTGTATTTCTGTTTTAATGCCAGTGCCATACTGTCTTGATACTGTAGCTTTGTAGTATAGTCTGAAGTCAGGGAGACTGATTCCTCCAGCTCCGTTTTTCTTTCTCAAGATTGCTTTGGCTCTTTGGGGTCTTTTGTGTTTCTATGCAAGTTGTAAAAATTTTTTTTCTAGTTCTGTGAAAAATGCTATTGGTAATTTGGTAGGTATTGCACTGAATCTCTAGATTGCCTTTGGTAGGATGGTCATTTTAACAATATTGATCATTCTGATATATCAATTTAACAAATGTATCTCTCTGGAGGAGAATGTTGATAATGGAAGAGTCTATGTCTATGAGTGTGTGTTTGTGTGGAGGGGGGCTTATAGAAAATCTCTATACATTTCACTCAATCTTGCTATGAATGTGACAGTGATATAAAACTTTCAGTCTATTAGGAAAAAAGAGAAAAGTCCACACAATCATCCCAATAAGTGCACAAAAATCATTAAAAAAAAAATCAACGAACTTTCATGATAATTGCTATTAACAGACTAGTTATAGAAGAAAATTACCTCAAAATAAGAAATGCTGCATATGAAAAACCCACAGCTAACATCATATCCCATGATGAAGAAAATCAAAGCTTTTTCTTAATATCAGGAACAATATATTTGCTTCAGTGCAAGCCTTTCCTGGTGAATATTAATTGAACTGACTCCAGTGGGTGTGCTGTTAACCCTAAACTATATACTGCTTGAAATTTTGCTCATAAATTTTGTAATTATAGATTAATATTAACTTTTTTTGGATGTTAATTGACATATGTTTCCTCAAATACAATTTTCTTACTGATGCAAATGTCACTTTTAAAATAAATTCTGCCAAGGGAAAGCTTTTGGCAGCTCTTTAGAAGCATCTTCTCTTCTGCCAAAAGATTGCTTGTAGTTTATAAAAGGAAATAGACAAGGAAAATTAATATTTACAATGTCATTTTTAGCAGGGCATGTGGGCAAAATTTCTGAGAGAATACTATTAGGAAAATATACATAAGTTCTGCATGTCTAGTAGTTCAATGGGAATGTCCTTGTATCTTTCATATAATGACAAGAACAATCCTATTAAACTGTCCTGCTGTATTCACATTTATAACATGATATTGAATATAATCCGAGTGTGCTATAAATTTAATAAAACAAGTTTTATTCATTAATAACAAAATCAATTTTATATTGAGAGAGAAGGAAAAAAAATACTTATTTTTCTAACCCATGAGACATTTTCAAAGATGATGTGATGCTCTAAAATAAATTAGATTATTCTAATGTATACTCCTATTAAATACCTTCTATTTTTAAAAAATTCTAGTTTTCCTACTTCCTCCTCCTCAAAAACACTATTTTAAAAGCCCAGTGATTTTCTACAGAATATTTGAAAAGTGTTACTGAATCTATCTCCTTATCCAAATACTTAGCAAAGATAAATACTTTTAATAGTTAATTTTACAGAATTTATTATTATCATAATCATCATTATTATTAACTTCCAAAAATGAAGGTTTCATTGGAAATAATTCTGGAAATTTTCAAATATTTTATTGTCAGCATTAATTTTGAAATTAGAAAACCTTCCCAAAATCATATAAGGAAATGATTTATATCTCCAAGGAATAGAATTTAATATTTTCAGATTTCTTCAATGGGAATGTAAATGTCAGCATCTTTTCATACTTTTCCCTTAATCATTTCACATATAATCAAGATGTTTTTAAAAAATGTCTAAAATAGTATTTAGACTGACATGTAATGAAATATTCTTAGATACTTGGATATGAATTCAATAGCAATTAAGGAATAGGAAAAGAATTGGAACCAACATATTATGAGGATATGAACTTCTAGAATAAGAGTTGAAAAATTGTAAAAATGGAAAAAAATAATATAATAATATATAAAATATTCTCCAACCAACTTAATGAATATCTGTCTATCTATGTGTCTACCTGTCTATCTCCATGAACTTCCATTTGAGAAATATAAATTTGATAAATATTTGCTTTCTAGCCAGAAATGTGGCTAAGATTATTTGGATATCAACCATCACTCTGACTGAAAAGATTTAGAATGGAATATGATAGAGACCAAAATCTATAGACATACACAGCTAATTGAGAAATAATAACTAGTTAAATTCTCAAATATGTGAAGGATGAATATAACAAAATGGCTGTGCAACAAAAGGGGACCATTAGAAGTATGTGGGAAATAAAGAAGAAAATAATTGCCCTCAATGCTGTGAATAATGGCAAAATACTGGTGCAAAATATTTACAATAGGAAATATTAAAATAATTTTAATTAAAAGCAAAATCTAAATATGTCAATTGAAAGGGTTCATTTCTATTTTCTTCAACTTCCTGATCCTTCTAAAGTCAGTTGTAATATATGGTTTGGCATATTAATGTTATTCTTTTTATAAAACCTAAGACTTGTAAAATAATCTATTACTTGTTAATCAATTTGCAGTATCTAATTTATCATATGTAAGGTATTATATATAATAAAGTTTGCTAGAAATTTTAATATTTTTCTTGTTTATCCATATGTCAATATCATCTCTGTATAACATTGTTTTAAGAGATATAAAATTTTATAGGATAAAGAACTTGAAAAAGTAATCCATAGTAGAAATATATTTTAAGAAGGTTCATCATTACATTCTTTAAATTAAATTAATTAAAAATGATCTTCTGCTTTAAACTAAAACATTGTCCATAAGCAAAATAAAACTATAATATTCAGTGAGGCTCAGATAGGGGTCCAGTTAATCCAGGAGTTGGGAAATTTCAAACACTGCAGTCATATTTTATTTACATTGTTGACCAATAATGATCTATCCAGAATTAACAGTTTTCATAGCTTTGCCCCTCTCTCATTTTATTACAAAAAGCTAGGTCTATGGAGTTAATTGGTGTTATAGACTAAGGTTTATTTTTCTGGATACAGTAACTGTGTCAGTTAGGGTTTGACCATGGGAGCAGGACTCCCATGAGTGAAGTGGCCACAGAGATTTATTATGGAATTTCACCTTGCCCAGCTATGGGAGTTGGTGAACAATCTGTGGAAAGATGTTGCCTTTCATCTGGTGGTGCATCTAGAGTTACCAGTGTCATCAGGGTCTGCTGTTAGTAAGAAAACTGAACCTGAAATCATGGGGTAGCCAGAACACACTGGGAAACATAAGGAGAACCAGAACCCATGAGGTTAGCCTCAGAGGTGACATGTCATCACATGCAACCTTAATCTATGGAGTCACCTGCTTGACTACTTCACCATGGGGTGAAAAGTGTAGCTCATCCAGGATGTAGAGTGGTTGAGGGAGAACATTCAGTGGGGGAAGAAGGAGCTTTGGGCCTAGAGCACTGCCCCACACCACACACACACACACACACACACACACACACATACACACACACACACCACACACACACACCACACACACACCACACATACACACCACACACACAACACACAAACACACACACCACACACACACACCACACACACACCAGACACACACACACACCACACACACACCACACACACACATACACCACACATACACACACACACACCACATGCACACACACACACACCACACAAACACAACACACAACACACACACACAACACCACACATACAACACACACACCACACACACACACCACATGCACACACGCACACACCACACACACAAACACACACACACCACACACACCACACACACCCCACACACACACACCACACACACCACACAAACACAACACACAACACACACACACAACACCACACATACAACACACACACCACATACAACACGCACACCACACACCACACACACACACCACACACACACACCACACACACCACACACCACACACACATCACACACTTAAAACACACACACACCACACGCACACATGCACACACACAGCACGCACACAACACAACACACATGCCACACACACAACACACAACACATACACAACACACACACACACGCCAGTAGCTAAGGCAGCAGATCATTGACAACATGAGGGGCCCTTCTCCAACCTTCAGAATCTAGTGGGCGTCACGTTCCTCCGCTGTGCCGTCTTACACCCATTTCTCTTGTGGCTGATTCTACTCCAGAACTTTACAGGGAAAGGAATTGTGGGCATGTAGTAAAAGCTTATTATTTAAGTTGACAAAGATCAAAACCACCACAGGGAAAGTAATTGCTTAACTTGTTTTCAGAGGCTGTTTTAAATAATAAAATTTTTTTACCATATACTTGTCAAGCAAAAAAGAGGATTGTATAGTTGAAGATGCAATATAATGACAATAATTAATTGAATAAAAGACACAAAACTCTCATGATAAAAGCAGGTATAATATATGGTGGGATGGGGAATGATTTTTATTTTCCTTTTAATATTTTTGTTTTATATCCTCAAATAAGCAAAAAGTGAAATAATGATATTTTGTACTTTAGTGAAAAATGTTACTCAGGCCTCTAGTGCAGAAAATAAAAATAATTTTGCATAAGGATATTTCTCTACTGATATAAATGATACCATATGTGTGACCTCGTGATTATTCTTAAATTGTTCAGCTTTGACTGTTCTTGTGTTTTTCTTTTATTATCAGTTTCTGCATTCATTCAAACATCTCTTTCCAGGAAGTATGTCTGACATTGCAAGGAAAGACCTGGCCTAATTCCTTTTCTCACTGTGAAGTTTTTTTGCACTAATGCTTTTAAAACTATGGCGGCATTCATCAATGAAAGGCTTTTCATTCTCAAAACTTAGAGTTTGACTTCATTTCAACCTCAGAGTTATCATCTACTAATAGTGCCCCTTCCTTTAGTGCAGTCCATGGAGGTTTAGAGAAGAGACTGTCCAGTGAACACCTCCTGGGGAACATATTCAGGTGGTGACTACTCAGTGCTCCATTCTGGGGTTGTTACCTCTCTGAGTCTCCAGATCCCTACCTTGACCTGGTGGATTGTGTTCGCCAAAGCTCTAGCATCCTCACCGCATTTAATGCAGACTATTTCTTTTTGTTCCTGGTCTTAAGAAACCACAATGGCAAAATATTATGACCAGTCGCTCATTTCCAGAGTTCCCTGCCTGATCATGGAATCCCATGCTATAAGTTACAGCTCCACTACCAAGGCATTCTCCCTTATTCCGTCATATTTTTGTCTCCACCACTTAACACTGCCCCAAATATTTCCCCACTTACTTCAAGTATTTTGGCCTTTGAACCATTTCTTTCCAGAGCTGAGTTCATACTCCCAGGCTCTGGCTGTGCTGAGAACTGACCCTGCCATTTTCCTGAAGGCAAAGAGAGGGAGTGAGTGTGGATGTTGAGGTGAAAGAGTAAAACCTTAGACAAATGCTCCATTTGTGATTGTCACAGAGTCTTCAGACAAGACTATTCTGCTTGGCCCAGTGCGATTGGGATCCTTCTGCCAGCCAGAGAGTTTCAGGGAATTTTGGTTGTTAAAGATTCCCATACCCTGAGCATAGCATTTTCTTTTTGTCTTTGCGAGACCTGCAAAGTCATGAAAACAGTCACCCACATCATAATCCTTCATAAGTGTCATAACCCTTAAATCAGCAAGTGCAACAGCTGCTTGAACTTCTGATGCCTTGACTTCTATCTATGCCCCATACCAGTTCACAAAGTTGGAAGCTTTAATAACGGGTTATTTTATGGCATGCCATAACTGCACCACTTAAAAAAAGGTGAAGGGGTCTTGTTGCTTCCAGATAGGTGAGATATCCCATCCAAACGGCCATTATGAGTGGTTCACTTTCAGGACCATTCCTGGTACTGTCTTACTTTGGGTTCCCTAGTAAACAGAGCAAAAGAAAAATCCGTATTTGATGTCTGAATACAATCCCAGGTCAACAAAAACAGGGGAGGGAAAGAGAGTGTGTCAGGGAAAGAGGGAAAGTAAATTCAAGGAGGTGTCTGGCTAAACTGCTCATAGACTTTCAAAATATTACAGTTATTTGGATACATAGAGGGGTTTTATGGCTACTGCACCTTATAATCAGCTGTCAGGGAGAAGAAGTGTATGAATTTAACTTCTCAATTCCGATTGTCTCCTTTCTTTCACTAACAAAGTTCACTTCATCATGCATTATTTTTCCTTCTCTTCTATGTTGAGTTATAAGGTCCTTCTGTGCAGATTCTGGGGAAAATGAGGGACTCTGTGTTCTGAGAATTTTTGTGTTATTGGACCCAGGTGTTGGTAGTGCCTGGGCTCTGACCAAAGTGTGCACAAAAAAGGCTGAGCCAAAGCCATCCTTATCCCGTGGAGGAAGCTAAAATAGCCAGTAGTATTAAATAGGGAACGATATAATCAACCTTCCAAGTGCAGGCACTTCTGAGATGGAAAGGGGTTATTATTAATGACACTAAGTATAATAATTATACTAATGACATAGGCATAAACTGGGTTGGGCACACACTATGAGGCACTTACTATTATTATCCACTTTTATAGGTGAGGAAATTGAGTTACAGTATCCTGTTGTATGGGGTGGAATTTGTTGGAAGTACAATAAATATAACCCCTCCTTCTCTATCCTATATAAAAATTGATAGTAAAAGAATAAGTAGATGAAAAATAAGAATATAACTAATATTGATAAAAGTGATACTTGAGAATTTGGCTTAGACTTGGAATACTCTTATATTTTAAATACTCGGTATAAAAATAGTATTCAACTGATTAGATACAAGTCCCATAGGGGTAGAGCCTTTATGGCTAACTGGTAGCATGTTAGAGAGTAGTTAAAAGTGTTTTGTTTAGTTTTTCTTAGTGGTGATCCTAAAGGAGAGTGGTAGATCAGTAAGTTGACAAATCTTGCCAGCTTCTTCATCCTAAAGCCACATGAGCAGACTGGTAGAATCCAAGAGTCTTAGCTTGAAGCTCCCTCTACATGGAGGGACATATTAGGAAAGAGATCCTCCAAGAAGACATGTTCAAATTGTTTACCAAAATTATCACATCACAAAAAAGATGCTGTAATAGGTTTCCAGGTGTTAATTTTTTTTGCATATAACAGAAGGTGATATAGTCCTATCAGTGGAATTGTTGGACCAAAGTGCGTGCATCCTTTTTAAATCTGGGTTCATAATACCAAGAGTGCTTGGTAAAAAGGGTGTGCCCATTTATACTCCTGTTCACACAAGGTAGATACTAAATATATTTTACAGTTACTAGAACACAGACACTGACCAATTAGAACAGATGCTGGTAACAGTTGGAACATATGGTCACACTGCCGCATTGTACCTCAATATCAGCCCGGCACAAACAGTGCTTGAAAAGGACAGATCCCCCCACTCACTTGTCAAGATGGGGTAGTATCTAACTTTGATTTGTTGCCAATTCAATACAGGAAAAATGGTGTATCACTGTTATTTGATTTGCATGTCTTTAATTAGGAATAAGTATGAGAATATTTTGAAATTTCACTCACTATGTACTTTTAAATCTACCATATTTGCTTCATTTGTCCATTTTTCCTCTCGTATGTTTCATATTTTTTAAATTAATTTATGAGTTTCTGGCAAACTAAAGAGCTTAGACTGATATCCTTCATATATGTTACAAATTCTCTTCATATAAATATATTAGTTTTTATATTTTTGCTCTACCGGATTTTCAAAAAAAAAATTTATTTTACTTAGTCATATCTTTAGTGCATTCTTTATTGCTTCTTGGTTTTCTCTTTTTTTTTTGAAATCTCTTTTCAACCTGATGATTAAAAACCCAAATAGTTTTCTTAGTACTTGTGTAAAAACATTAGCTAATCCATATAGAATTCATTTTGGTGTAAAGATTAAATTAGTGATCCAACACTTTCTGAAAAGAGCATGCAAGCTACATGCCTCATTACCATTTATTGAATAACTCATCTCTTTTATCACTAATTTAAAGTAGGTCTTTATCATTTACTAAATAAAAATAGCTCTCAGTATGGACTCATACTTTATTTCTACTCTAACAAATCCCTACGGTCGTAATCATGATTCCCAACAATGTCAATGCATTCACTCATTTGATCTATACTACAGAAACGAAAGTGGTTTAATTTCTATACCAATACAACTACTCACAACAAATATACTAAGTAAACTTCAAGATTCCTTTGTAGTTATTTTGTCCTAATAATAAATATCCCATTGAGAGTGAACAGTCATAGTGTTGTGTTTTAAAGTTAACTAAAGTAGTTCTTCATATGTGTGGTTATGTTTTGAATTTGATATAGGTTTTCTTTTTTTGCTGTTTTAAAGGTTCATTGTAAAGTTTTTACCCTGATTTTAAATTTATTTTACATTTCAGAAAATGTATCTTTTGAACATGGACATCATTAACATGTTAGGTCAAAATTATCTTCTATCCAATTTTACCCACCTTCTTAATAAGGATTTATACTGATTTCTGATTTGTAAATGCTTTCTGTCTCTTGTATTTTTTTGCAAAAGTAAACGGATACATTTCAATATGTTTCATTGCTTTTAGTATTCTGCACGTTGCTGTTTTTCACTCTCCCTTAGCCGATTCTGCTGATGTAGATCCTTCTTATTGTTTCTACTGCTGCACAGAACCTCATTGTGTGGATGTGAACCAAGTCTTCTGTACATGGGTGTCTGGGTGTTTTCCAGTATATTGCTATTACAGATTCTGCTACAATATTTTTTTTCAAAAATTTCAAGATATATCCTTAGATTTACGCCTAGAAGTGGGATGTCTGGGTCCAAGGGTGTGTGTGTGTGTAGCTTCATTGGATGTGCTAAATTTCCCCCTCTAGGCAGTCCATGTTGCATTCCTGCAAGCAGTGCGTGGGCGAACCTCATTCCCCACAGCTGTGCCTCCTTAGTTTGCTCTGAAGCCTTAAGCATTTCTATAATCTACTAGGAGAACAATTTTTATCCTTGGGTGCTAGTTTTACTTTGCATTTTTTTATGTGTGAAAGGCCATTTGAGTGAAGCGACTGTTCATGTTCTTTACCCATTTTCTGCATTTTTCTTCTTGACTCTGAGAACACATTCTATACGTTAGGATGTTTGGTTTGGTTTTTGGTTTCTCATATCTGGTGCTGCTATTCACCAGACTGATGATGGTTGGAATCAAGTAGCTTTTTAGACGGCTGTTCTTTTCTCTGGAAGCTTTACAAATGTGTTAACGTTCTTAAATTTAACTAAAGTTTGTCAGCTTCTGTAATTGTCCTTATCTCTTCTTTGGCATTTTTTGAGCCTTTTAAATGGAAATTTAATCTTTATTTAATTCTGGAAAATTTATCACCATGTTTCTTCGAGTACCTTTCCATCTACATTTGTGATATTTTTCCTTCAAAACTCCTACCCTCTGGTTGCATTTATTTTATATTATGTTTTTCTTTATCTTCTCGAACTGCCTTCCAAAGTATTCCTCTCTCTCATCCTTCTGTTTATTAATTTCTTTGCTGCAAAATTCATTCCAATGTTTTTCTCAACGATTTTGTCCTTTACTTCAACAAATAAATTTTCTTGTTAATATTTCCATAAGTCTTTTTTATTTTCTTGTTTTTTAGTCATATTGCTAATAAATCTCCTTATTTTCTAGGTTTTTTTTTTTTCCTGCCTATTTAAAATTCTTGGTGTACATGTTTCACTAATTCTGCTTTTAGTGGTGTACCTGGTTCCAATCTGCTTTCTATCTTTCGAGGGGCTGTACTTTTCAGCCAGGGGTCTGCTTATAGCCCGTAAGCTCTTGCTCTGCTAGACACGGCAGCTCTATTTTGTGAGAAAGTACCCAGGAAGATTTGAAGCCAGGGCTACCATTTATATTGAGTTTAAAGATAAGGGTGTGTTGAAGAAGAAAGATGAGAAGAAGCCCCACAGAACAATTTCCCAGGCCCCAGAGACGATTGCTAATCTCTCCCTTTTACAGCCATCCTGTTTGCTTCCTCTGGTCCCAAAGGTTTACCTCAGGGAGAGCAGCTGTCTCAGAAAGGGTAGGGGGATGCCTGTCCCAGTGCCTCTCCTCAGCCCCTCCCTGTTTCCCTCAGCTCCTGGCCCTGATGTAGGTTGTATTACACCCCTGTCTGTGGAACATTAGCCCCATTACCTGACCTGAACTGGCCACATATTTCTGCCACAGTGGGAAAAACCAAGAGTGGAACTTAGACAAATTTCTCTTGTGTGTCTTTCCACCACTTCCTCAAGCACGTGCTGCCCACTCCACACACTGCCCCCAAGGCGATACCACTTCCAGTGTCACTGGGTGTTTCTCATTTCTTGGTTTGCTTTCAGAATTCTAGTCTCCCTTGTGTTTTGTCACTTCTTTAGACGGACTTCGGAGTAAAAGGACAGTAGCTCGTACTGGTTTATCTTCTTAAAGAAATAGAAGCCACTTCTTATATTTTTGTTTGCTGACTAGTTCGCCCGACTTCTGCTAGCCACCTAAACCCTATCTGATTACTGATACACTTAGGGACGCAGACCCTCGGATACTAACCCCAGAAGTGTCCAGTCAGCATCTCTGGGGCTGTGGTTCAGAGCCTGTGCATTTAAAACTCCCCTGATGACCAGCTCCACTTGGCAACCAGCTGTCTAAACTGTAGAATCGAGCAGTTGATTTATTACTCTTCATAAATACATATCTTTTCTTCTTATTGTAAACTAAGTTATCAATTCGATAGAAAGGACTGTGAGACACACAGACAAACACAGACACAACACGCACACAACATGGATAATTTAACACTAATGTGCTGAAAATTATTACTGTCATAGGTCAAGTCTAATACAGAATTCTCTGCTTTGTTCCCCTTTTTTCAACCCTAAACATTCGGTTGTGGGTTTTGTTGATACATGACTATAGTCTGAATTCCACACTCTTCATTTCTTTCATTTAGTCTACAAATATTTACCACTTACTATATGCCAGACATTGTTTTAGGTGCTAGGATACAGTGGTGAACAAGATAAAGGCATTACTGTCATGGCACATTCTGCAAGGAAAGGGAGATATGCAATAAACAAACAGACTTAGACTACATCAGGTAGTGGTAAGAGCTATGAAGGAACAAAATAGCTAGAGAGTATGAGGTGTGCTATTTTAGACAGGAATGTTAAGGGCGGCCATCATAAGGAAGTGATGTTTTGTATAGAACCTAGAAGAAGTGAGGGCTCCACTCACGCATGCAGGTGGGGAGAGCAGCAAGAGTGAACACTCGCACAACTTCTCTTCTCTGCCCCCGACTCCTTTCACACAAGGACCCCTGTGGAGAAGGTCGTGCACTAGGATAACAGCTCGTGGCCCAGCTGTCCCGGGGTCCATCCTGACCTTTGAGAACCGTGCAGGGAGGGTCAATATCTGAGTATTTGTTAGAGCAGTTCCTGACACCAGGCTGAGAAGCTCTGTTCTGGGTCCTTGTAGCCATGTAAAGGTACAGGAGTTTGTTCTGAACAGGGGGAAAATACTGGATGCCTTTGTGTTTAGGACTTTAGCTGAAAATTTCTCACCAAGATTACCAAGAATCTCATGGAGCCAGAGTGTTTTTTCAGATCCTGTCTTTTTTCACTTCTCCACATTTCATACTCCTCTTGACCAACTTTTTTTTTTGAAAGCTTTGTTCTCCTGTGGAACTACCCTCTCTTATTCCTCCTCTCTGTGCCCATGACTTTTGACCACTGTTTGTTACTAACTTTTTTTGCTACCCCTTCATTTTGATGCTCCCCCGGGCTCTGTCTTTAGAGTTCGCTTCTCTTAATACATCATATCCAAATATATGAGTTCGAATACGTAGATATGCTAAGGACTTTTCTGATTTTTGTCTCTAATTCAGATCTCTCTCCCGAGTTAAAAAAATTCTGCATCGACACTTAAAAATAACATATTCACCTTAAGATCATTAGGTTCAGGCTAAAATTAACAATTCCTTGAAGCAGGGAAAGTACTCCTCTCTGTGTGTTTCTATCTTTTGGAATAGGACCTTTGACTCAGAACTGTCCCAGGTCACAAACATGTATGACTATCACCTCTGTATGCTTCGTACAAATCAGTGACTGTGCTTTCTTGTCTATTCGTTCTCTACAATATTGCTTGTGAACCCCCAACATTTTCTCCATTGTTACATCCATATTGGAGTCATGATCCTTTCCATAAAACTCTTTAAAAACAATGGGTTCATATACGATGAACATTAAGTGTATAAAACTTCATATGTGACAAGAGAAGGAGGGATTGACGGGGAGGACGGCAAAGAGGAGTGAAACACATGGCAGTCATGCCTCCATTTCAGTGGTGAGCATGAAACAGGATTTGGAGTCTGTTTTTTTCAATCTTAGGTCCCAAATGACTCCCCTTATGTATGTAGTTTTCATACCGTAGGGACCCGAACCGTAAGCTAGCGACTTACATCTGGCACTAAGCAAAACAACAACAACAGCAAAATAAAACGAATAAAGCCCCTCTCTCTACTAGCACAGGAAGACAACTTAGCTATTGTTAACTAATTCAACTATTCAACCGAAATTTACTAAGTATGCGATAGTGCCAGACATCATTACAGGCTCTAGAAATGTGGTAGTGAACAACATAGGTAAAATCCCAGCTAGCAAAAGCTTTATTTTGCATTTACAGAGAGATGATACTTTGGTTTTGAGTATGTCATATGTCTAACTAAATTTTCTGGGACGTATTGACTGTGTGTTATTCCTACCTTAGGTTGTAAGTTTAGAATCAAACCCTTTTGTGTAAATGACTCCATTGTAACCTACTTATGATTCTCCCTGCCTCAGCTTCTAATTGGCTTCACTCTTTCAATCTATTACTGTCTCAAATAAATGTCAGTGAGCTATCTTTAACAAATCAAATATTGCGTTCCTCATTTTCCCGGGACTCCTCATTTATTCTAAAAACAAAATCCATACTCCTTATTGCTTTCAGCCTCGCTTATGTTACCAACCTTATTTCTCAATTATCTCCCTTTTGAAGTTCAAGCTCTAGAGTCACTGATGTGCCCTTAACCCCTAACCTCAGGTGATCTTTCAGGATCTGGTATTTTCACATCCTTGCCTGTGATACTCTACACTGAGAGTCTTCCTGACAAAATACTACTCAGATTTTCACTCAAATATCTTCTTCTTTTCTCTGCTGCCTACTTGTACCCTCCTCCTCTAGGAAGATGGAGGGGCTCCTTCTCTTGTATTCCCAAACTGTTAGCACACCCCTCTACTATAATATATAGTTTATACTGTAATTCTTGGAATGTTTTTCTCCTCTGTAGTCTGTTTTCCTTTAAAAAAAGACTTTATTTTTTTCTAGGAATTTTAAGTTCTCGGGAAAATGGAAGGGCAGGTACAGAGATTTCCCCTGCCTCCACACATGGGTAGTCTCCTGCCGTATCAACATCCTCTACCAGAGTGGTGCATTTGTTACAAACTAATGGAACTACACTGACACATTATTACCACTCAGAGTCCATAGGTTCCCTAGGGTTCACTCTTGGTGGTGTACATTCTGTAAATTGGGACGAATGTGTAATGACATGTACCCACCATTGGTCACTGCTCTAAAAATCCTCTGTGCTCTACTGTTCAGCCTTCCTCCCTCAACCCCTGGCAGCCACGGGTCTTTCCAGTCTATATAGTTTTGTGTTGGTTTTATTTTGATGACAAATACTTATCTTTTCATATCCTTGTATTTCTGTCATCAAGCTCAATGCCTGGTGCCTATATATATATATATATATATATATATATATATATTGATCTATCCACAGATATTGATATTTGGGAAAGAACACAGTTTCTCCTGTGATAAGTTGAGTACAAAATTTGCACCTAACCTATGCTTGAATGTATGATTAGTCAAGCAGCTCATAAGAAAGCAGGTACAAGAAAAGAATATGTTTTTAAAGAAACTGTGAAGGGAGTAGAAACAGGATACAGAGAGAAAAAAAGATAGGAGCAGAGTTAGAAGGAAAGAGAAAGAGAGAATACAGACAGAGAAAATAGCTTGCATCAGTCAAGGATAAAGCTGGATAATTTTACATCTCAACAACCACCATACCACCACCACTTCCCCAAAAGAGGATGCCTCTGCCTTCTGAAAGCTTTATAGACTGATAGGTTCCCATTGTAATAGATTTATTTTACAGGCGTGGTGAATAACAAAAATATAGAATGCATTTATTTCTTCATGAGGATATTAAATATTTTAATACTCTGTAAGCAAATAGTCTTTTGATTTGTGACATTATTTAGGGGAATTATGCATAATTCAGCTCATGTTGATATAAACAATAATAATTGATGCTTTATAAGGTATTATATAGTATAAAAAACACTTCAGTATACACTCTGTCTTTTCCAGACAAAGAAATGGGCACAGGAGAAGCTGATTGATTGATCAGCAGAAACGCCACACCTAGATCAGGTCAACACTTCCCAGGTCAATTCCATGGCATCACCTCTTGCCATAAAATCATCTCATTCAAACATCTTCACCAGCTGGTTCAAATAAAGTTGGCATATACGTAACTCATTTCTTATTCAGAATTCCCCAACACCTGTAACCTGAGAGTGGGTTCTCAGAAGAAGTCATTGCATGAATTTGTTGTGTAAAAGCTAATACTTTAAATTGAGAGTATATGTGTTGCCACTTTTAATTGACAAATTGACCACCTCCAAGAAGATTGCATTCAAGTTCATAGTGTCAGTTATCATCTCTATGAGAACAAACACTTAAAGCCAGTGAAAATTTTCAATTTTTGATATTTATAATTTATTTTCATGTGATTCAGTGTTATTTTGAAATACCAGTTTGCCTGAAACAATTTTATGAAAGATAGGAATGTTTTCTGAAATAATACTTTGATAAACTTTTGCTACAGAAAGTTAATTTTTCTAAAGTTCTAAATTTTAACACATATATGTTAGTTTAAATTAAATATGAAAGTAAACACTTATAATTGGCTAACTTCGCTGACTTTGTAAGGAACATTTAGGGAAATATATTTTGTATTATTTTCAATTGTTTAGTAGCAGCATGAGGTCACTGCACTTATAGTAGGTAATTAGATAGAAGGTTCAAAAACATATTATCCAAATATCACATTTTCCATTTTAATTAAATTATACTTGCAGACACGGCAGGTATAGGTACCCAAATTAAGTTAAATTGTCCTATAATTTTGTAATCATCTTGGCTCTAATCCTTCATGGCAGAAAAAAACAAAAACAAAAACTTTGTCTACAATAGTATATTTGTATGTGTATAAATATATTTTCTTTCTCTTTTGCTCCCTCTCTACTGCAAAGAAAATATTCCAAACGAGGGAAGTAGAAGGTGCTAAAACGTATGGCATTATTTAAACTCAAAATCTCTCCTTAGTGTGTCCCAGAGTACAGCAGTGGGGTCATTTGCATCAAAATCATGTGGAGAGGGCTTCCCTGGTGGCGCAGTGGTTGAGAGTCCGCCTGCCAATGCAGGGGACACGGGTTCGTGCCCCGGTCCGGGAAGATCCCACATGCCGTGGAGCGGCTGGGCCCGTGAACCATGGCCGCTGAGCCTGCGTGTCCGGAGCCTGTGCTCCGCAATGGGAGAGGCCACAACAGTGAGAGGTCCGTGTACCGCAAACAAACAAACAAAAATCATGTGTGGAATTTGTTATAATTTCAGACTTCTTGACCCTACCACAAATTTGAATCATAATCTCTAGGTATGGAATCCAAGTATTTATATTTTTAGCAAAATGTTATGTAAAACTTGACAACCAGTGCTATAGCATATTAATTTAATATCAAGCAATTTATCTCCAATACTTTCTATCTCACCTAGAGAAGGTACAGTAGCTATAAACGTAGCTGGACAGCTGGAGAGGTAAATAGGGATAAATTGATACTCTTTTACTTAGCAGAGCAGGACGTGGAAGACTGGGAATTTCTGGTTTCTCTTTATACAAAGCGCATGTTGAAATTGCATAAGTAAGTAATGCTTATGTGAGAAGGACACTGCTAGGAGAACTCAGGCCACTAGAAAAGGGTGGGTTTTGTGAAACCAAAATAGAACATGATCAAAGCAAGTGGCTTCTTCACCACTCTGAGCTTGTTCCGTCATCTTTAGAAGAGCCATGGGAGTGGTGTCTCAGGGCTCCACAGACTTGAGAAGTGAGACGACGTGACTGGGAGTGCCCGATCCAGAGTATATAGTCCCTCTCTCTCTCGCTGTCTCTCTCGCTCCCTCGCTGTCTCTGTCACTCCTCTCCCACCCCCCGTATGAGTGTATGTGCTCTATAATATGGTGCATGTACATTAACATTTGTAACATTAATTTCAGTAGGTGTCAGACAATAGTCCCCATACTTTTGGGGGTGTAAAAGATAAGCATTTGTACGTCAGTTTATTAAAGAAAGAAATCTATTTTTTCTTTAACACAATGTAATATTTAACACTAAGCATTATTCTATCATTTCCTTAATTATTTATTTGTAGTCATTTGTCCTAACTTTAAGAAAATAACTCACTAGCATGCACAACAGTATCTGATTTTGCTGTTAAACGTTTGAATATTAAAACTTTGATGAAAGTTTATTTTGGCTTCTTATCTCACTGACATTTTAAGCTTATTCATTGTTAAATGTGTTTTGTCACATTACATCTCTTGACATGGTTTTTCTTCAAACAAGATGTTTCAAAATTAAAATGAGTCAGAGAACATCATTGTGACACAAGAAATATTTCTCAGCCAACTTAAACTGGAAACCATGTTTTGCGCCATGGCATTGTCCTCTCTTGGTTTCAGATACATGAGGAATTATGTGTGAGGAAGGACCTGCTGTTCTCCCCCCCTCACTGATATTTTCTTTCTCAGATGAGACAAGTGACATAGGCAAATACCTGCCAGGACAGTCATCTACTGCTTTTCCCCCATCTATCTGATATGGCTATTAGGACGCCACATCACACAGTTAATAACAGATGGTGCAAGGAACAGAGCACCTTCATTGAATCTGGCATCTAAAATGAGAAGTGAAGTCTTGGGTTACCCAAGGAAGCTGAACGTTGCCATTAAATGCTGGAAGTATTCAATTCTCCGTCTTACAGACTGACTCTTTACTTTCCTAGTCTCTGTTCTCTTCAGTTAGACCTGATGAAAGCCCGACCTTTATGGTCCATTACCTGTATGTAGTAGAAATCAAAGAAGTTGAATATAGGCACCGTAATTTGCTTTTTATTGAATGTTTAATTAAACAGGATTGCTTGGTTGGAGAGAGAGGAGAGCATTGTTTGACCTCATTAAATGAAAACTTCAGAAATCTTTATGTGTTGTTACCTTTCCCCAAAGTCCCACCTCATCTTCATGATTTCATAACTAGTGACTGCTTCTCTTCCATCATTGTTGTTTCTTTCTCATCCTGCATCAAAAAAGACTGCTAAGAAAGAAAGGCCACTTCAGATTCAGAACCTTCCTCCTAGTAAAAGCTCACCATAAAACTGAAATATGGGGAAAAAAGACTACTCATTAGCCTCAAAAAAAGGACAGGGAGAGATGATAAACTCATCTATTATATCTTTCATTCTCTTACCATCACCCTTAGAGAATAATATCTTGCTTTTTGCATGTCAGTGTTTTTTTTTTTTCATTTTCATCTATTCCTATGTCTATGTCTTTGTCTGTGTCTATGCCTCTGTCTGTCTATCTATCTATCTATCAGTCCATCAATCCATCTTGGAGAGAGTTCTTCAGGAACCTCTGGGCTAAATTGTTTTCATCCACAGACTCCAAAGAATATCTGAATTTATTTTATTTTACTTTTATTTAGTCCTATTTTATTGTTTTTTTTAACATCTTTATTGGAGTATAATTGCTTTACAATGGTTGTGTTAGTTTCTGCTTTATAACAAAGTGAATCAGTTATACATATACATATGTTCCCATATCTCTTCCCTCTTGCGTCTCCCTCCCTCCCACCCTCCCTATCCCACCCCTCTAGGTGGTCACAAACCACTGAGCTATTTTATTGGTTTTGATGCTACTGTAAATTGGTTTGTTTGTTTTTTTTCAGATAGACTAGATTTTATTTTTTAAATTAAAAAAATGTATACAATTTTTAAAGGTTACTTTCCATTACAGTTATTACAAAGTATTGGCTATATTCCCCGTGTGGTACAATACATCCTTGAGCTGATCTTACACCCAGTAGTTTGTGCCTCCCTCCCCTGCCCCTTGTTCCAGGTGCCCCACTTTTAAGATCTGTTAACTCTGTTCGGCCCTTCAGCCATCTCCTCCAGAACCAGCGAACCACCCTAAGTAAAAGTCTGTTCCTAAATTAAGCTTGTATCCCAGCTCATCACTCTATTTTAACTTAGTAATTTCTAACTATTTTCTAGCTCTTTCATGCAGATGGATTTTATACTTGTCCAGATTTTTTGTTTTCTATCAGCTGGAGGGTAGGTCTGGATAATTTAGTTAACAATAAGCAGAGGTTTCAAAATGGTCTTTTTTCTCTCAACTTCTTTGCAGAAGTAATTTTTTTTATTGGATTCATGATGCTTCCTTCTTACTCATGCTAATTATGGGTGGTACTACTAAATGCATCTAAATTTTCAAACCTGATAGAGTGAATTATCTATCCTGACTCCTTCTGTAGGTAAAGTTCACATTTTAGTCCAATAAAAGTATAAAGATTCTGTCCTCCCCGCTGGCACTATCAATGGTTAGGAAAATTCTCCCTAAAATGGAAGGGAATGTGTCTGTCTCCAAATTTATATGCTTTTAACCTTTGCGTTTTTACCGAAACACAAGGGCTAATGACTGATAAACAGCTTGTAGTAAATTGGAATCTTTAACAGAAAGAAGCGCACAAAATTATTTTACAGGATAGGATACATTTTCCTAGTTAGAAGTGTCCTAGTTTTATTCGAAGGGAAACAAATTTTTTTTTTTAATATCAGGTACATTTATAGTGTTGGACTAACCACTGAACACAATTAAAATGCCACCATTTCTTGTGATGAGATGAGAGCTTGTTAAATTATGGAGCCCTGTTGATGTATTGTCATCAGCAGTGTACAGGTAAATGTATCATTTCAAAAAGAGAATTTTGGACCAGAATTTTTTTTTAGAAACAAGTGTTATTTTGTAGATATGTTGTGTGCATGTAAAAATAGATGTACATGATTATTTTATACTATCTTTTTATAATGTTAGATTAAAATTGGCATTTATGTTTAAAGGTAGTTAAAGCATAAACATTGAAAGATGGCATTAGAGGGAACCAATGAATAATTATGCTCTGTTCTGTGTTCAGATATAGGCAGGATTGAGAGATGACACAGGAATCAGGCAGGTATAAACTCATACTTGTTTTATGGCTGGCCACAGTCTAGACTTGTCCACTTACTTTATCATGGTATACCTTGAATTTAACTTATACACCCCTCATGGTCACAGACAGTATGAAGATAGTGAATAACTACAGCCCTCCACTGTAGAGGCTGCCCACGTGTACGTACTGCAGAGAGCAGCGTGCTGTTTCAGGTAGAAGACCCTCCTAAAGGGAGAGAGTGGGACCTAATCAACCATGCTCGGTGCTTCTGCCAGACTCACCAGCCATATATGTCACTGCCTGCACCAGGGGGAGAATTAGGAGGCTGAGGCAACAGGGAAGATTATTGTACTAGGGGACCTCCCTATAATTTTTATTATATTTTATCATAGTTATTTTGCACAATTAATTGTTATAATTACCTTATATTATCATTGTACATAAGGCAACATGTAACTAGTGAAAAGATGCTCCCAACCAGGAACATTCTTCCCTTTCCACTAATCCTACTGCACTTAATCCCACGTCCAACAGCTTTTGCCTAAAACGTTCCACTGAACTTTCTCTTCCAAACCATACCAATTCCTTCTTCAAAAGCTTTTAAGACAAAATACCCTTGTGATTACTTCATAGCCACCAGTATCCGTTCCCTCTCAAACTCTACTTTATTCCCTTTCCTTGTTTGCATGCTGTTTTCTTTGGCTACATTTCATTATCCTGCACTCCCTAAGGATATAGACTGAATCTTCTGTGTCTTCTGTTCTTCCTAATTGTGCTGAGTACAAGAGTGGATATTCAATATTTTTTAAGTTAAGGTGAAATATAAGGAATGTCTCCTAGTAAATATTCTGGAGCATATAACTAACTTTAAGAGAGTAAGAGCCTATCTCTCCACTGTTGCTCCTCAGAAATTATGTAATTGTTGTCCGGTAAGAGTAACCATGTAATACTTTTTATTATTAGTGGTGAGTCTCCTGGCCTCTGCGAAGAGGTGCGGATCGATTTTCAGCTTATTTTAGTCGACACCATGAACCTTATGAAGAAAGCTGCTCATTGTTACCAAGAGCAGACAGAACCCAGAGGGTGTTCAACAGTCTGTCAGCGACAAATGAAACTAAGCCAAAGTCACAAAATACACAGAAACGTGCTCTTTGTAAAGGAGTGTGACTGTACATGTAGGTGTGGGTGTCTGCATGTGTATATTCAAACAAATTTTGATAAGCTTTGGACTGTGTACTGAATTCTTATTTGACTGTAACATGGCTCAGCAAAAATATTTATTGATATTTCAGAAAAATACATTTAAAACACCTTGTAAAGAAGTTATCCTGGGAGAAAATTATACTCAAATCAAATCATAATAATTTAGTGTTTTGGGCTTGGAAGGATAATATTTGTGATAGGTGAATAGGGAATTTATTATTTTTCCAAAGTTGAACTATATTTTAAGAAATGTAATTACTCCATACATAAGAATTCAGAATACAACATCAACAGAGGGAAAAAAAGAAGAAGAAAAATGTACTTATTCTACGCTATAGCAAACTTACCGAGGCTTTAAACGAATATATATTTATAAAATTGCTTCTGACAATTCACATGATCCGATTATGTGGCAGGATACTCTGACGAAGGATTTGATTACATGGTGCCTTGAGCTGTGGCTGGTAAATAATAGCCTTCCCTGTTCATGCTTCTACTTATTGTTGGGAAAGAGACAGAATCTTGAGAATTAGTTTATATCATAAACAAATCAATTACTGATTCAAGACCTAGGATGGCATGACATTTATGTTATGCCACTGAATTTTGTGAATGGATAATAAATTTTTCTAAAGAGGATGTTAATTTTGATTAGGTCAACTGTGCTTATAGTAACTGGTCCATGTCAAAGATTTCTTCCATCTGTGCTGAACGATTACATAGGCCTGTAAAGACGTTTCTTAGGTAGAGGTGAAAAAGTCATTAATCACGCTTTTCTGGGGCAAGAATTGCCTAAGACTCTGTATTCAAGTTCTGTGTAAGAGTTAAAATAAGTGATAATTTACATATTAGTGGATAATTTAAATATTAGGGGAAGAGTTTGAATTTGGGAGAGAAGAATTTCAGGAAAGCGTACGGTTTAAGCTATAAAAATCATAATTAATTTTAATATAATTATTAAAAAACTAGTTTTCTTTATATTGCATTTCCTGCTAAGTAAATGTGCTTGGCACAAAAATAGATGCCATGGCAAACCCCACTGAACTCAATTATAGGATTTATATTATAAATAAGTGTATACCTATATGTGTGTGTTTATGTATATTTACAAATTATATAAGGACAAATTGTATATATATATATATATATATATATATATATATATATATATATCTCCCAAAGAATCAAAAATATTGCTGTAGCAAGTAATTAATCTCAGAAATGCAAAGTACCCACAATGGGAATAATGATATTAGTAAATGTAAATTATGCATGTAAATTGTGAAGGTTGTATGCATTATAAAACAGATGTATAGATATTTTATTTACATATGGCATAGTGTCTTATACCAGTAAAGGTGTTCAATAAATATTATTTGATTTTAACTATGAAATTTATAAATAATTCCACATCTTCTGACACAGATAAAAACTAATGATTTATGTGGCTTTTAATAATGAAGATTAATATGATTTCTAACAGTATCTTTATTGTATGATTTTTACTGTTCTTATTGCATAGACAGATCATGGTAGAAATGTTGGATCAGCCAGTTGATCCAGTCTCATTATCATCTGGAACTGCAGGGAAGATATAGACAACATTTCCTAGACCATCTTTAAGCTAGGAGTCCTGATATAGTGGGTGAATCACTGTTCCCACGTGGCAGCTGCCGCGTGGCTCTGGAGACAGGTGGTCTGGAGCACACTTCCTGGTTCCCATATTGAAGCCAAGTTATTGTGTTCCTGAAGCCAGAATTTTACAAAGTTATTTTTTATCCCCAGAGTGTGGATAAAAAGTAGTCTTGTGTCCAGCAGTTGACACAATGGCTTTCTGAACACAGTAGTTCCTTCTTATCTGAAGTTTCAGTTACCTGTGGTCAACTGCAGTCTGAAAATATTAAATGGAAAATTCCAAGAATAAACCACTTGTACGTTTTAAACTGTGCACCATTCTGAGCAGCGTGATGAAATCTTGTGCCATCCCGCTTAGTCCTGCCTGGGAACTGTCATCCCTTTGCTCAGCATATCCCACTCATTAGTCACTTAATAGCCGTCTCAGTTGTAAGATGACTGTGGAAGTATAGCAGTGCTTGTGTTCCAGTGGCCCTTATTCTAATAATGTCCCCAAAGTGCAAGAGTAGTGATGCTGGCAATTCGGATATGCCACAGAGGAGCCATAAAATGCTTCTTTTAAGTGAAAAGTTAAAAGTTCTCCACTTAATAAGGAAAGAAAAAAGTTGTGTGTTGAGGTTGCTAAGATCTACAGTAAGAACAAATCTTCTATTTGTGAAATTGTGAAGGAGAAAGGAAATTCGTGTTATTTTTGGTGTCACTCTTCAAAATACAAAAGTTATGGCCAGTGCGTGGGAAGTGCTGGGTGAAGATGGAAAAGGCATGGTTTGTACAGTAAGATATTTCGAGAGAGAGAGAGATAGAGAGAGAGAGAGAGAGAGAGAGACCACACTCACATAACTTTTACTATAATATATTGTAATTGTTCTATTTTATTAGTAGTAGTTGTTGTTAATCTCTTCCTGTGCCTGATTTATAAATGAAGCTTCATCATAGGTATTTATGTATAGGAAAAACAGTGTACATAGGGTTTGGTACTGTCGATGGTTTCGGGCATCCACTAGGGGTCTTGGAACGTGTCCACGGCAGCTAAGTGGGGACCACACTGCAGCAGAGGCAGCAGCTCTCCTGATGGGCAGGCTGTATGGTGATGCATGGGAAGGCGTTTACCAAGCCAAAACTAGCCCCTACGTCTACAGCCTTCTCAACAATCTTGTAAGCACCTAAATTCCTAAATTTAATCGGTTAATGCTTGTAATACCTAAAGTTATTTCTATCAATATTACCTACATACAAATCTTAATTGTTACACAGATTAAGTTACTGATAAAACCTTGTGTCATTTCCTTAATTTTATTATATATTATGTTGCTTTAGTTGAGCAGACTGGGATTTTGGAATAGTTACTAAAAATTTAAATGCTAGGATACCTATTTTGGAGGTTTTGATGAAATAACAAGAAGAATATATTTTATCTTTCAACCAATATATATTTATTCAGTGTGGGTCCCATGACACACACGGGGATAGATGCTGGGGATTTAACTGTAAACTAAACAGAGTTCCTACTCTCTAAAATAGCAGTGTATATTACGGGGAAAAGATAGATAAATACAGAAATTAATATGCAGTTTAGTAATGCAACAGCTAAAATCATGCGTGAAATTTTTTTTTAAAAATGTGTTTTTTCTGACATATCAGGCAAACTTCTATAAAATAGACACTTGGCAAGAGTTAAGCGGTCAAGTCCTGTGGGGAGTGGAAGAAGGGCTCCCGCAGCACTCCTGGCTCTAAGAATCATTAAGCTGTTTTCCTGCAACAATAAACCATTTAGTGTTGCTCGACCGTAAAATACAAGGGATGAGAGGTTACGTAGAGACTCAGTAGTCCAGCAGACCCCATCATGAATGACATCTTGTGGCTTTATAGCAATTTTCAACAAGACCCAGGAGAAAGGGTCAACACTGGCATGATTCAGCCCAGGAAAAGCATGACCTTATGTTAATGTGGATAATATTTTTTCAGCGTTTGTGAGGAGGCTATGTCAAGGATATGAGATAACAGCTAAACAGGTGTCGAAATAGAGTAGACCAAGAAAGTGAGAGGCGTTTTGAAGGTAATTTCCAACTCCATGCCGACTGGAGCAGGAGCTAAAAGGAAAGAAGGTGTCTAAGCGGGTTATCAAGTTCTGGCCCGAGTGGATGGATGGATGTTGACAATACTAAGATTAAAAACAAAATAAAGAAAATATAGATAAAAAGTAGATTGGGATTGCATATGATTGATGTTTCATATTTTACATGTTTGTATATTAACTTGGGTTGTAGCCCAGTTGTACCTGACAATCATCTTTTCTCTTCATTATGTTATTTTACGTATCTTTCAACGGGTATTTTGTTGTTGTTGATCTTATACCTCTGAGGAGGAAGCCGTTAATCCCATGTAGATCACTAGAATGTGGCTATGTAGGCTTATTGATTCTTTCCTTTTTTGTAAACCTAAAATTATATTCTGTAAAGACATAGTATATTATACATGTCCATTCTTTTTGCTGACCTGTATGTTGCTGGAATGATTGTTTAAAAAAAGACAACCTAAACTTGCTGGCATATCAATACTCTTTCTCATTAAATATTTTTATATTTATTTTCCAAAAACGATCCCATTTTGGAGATATTTGAGATTAAAAATGTTATAATCACACAGAGTGTGTGTGTGTGTGTGTGTGTGTGTGTGTATGTCTGTGTCTCGCAGGTATCTCAAACTTTTCAAAGAGTTCCATATTCTAACACATACGCAAGCCAATCCATGTCCACACATGTCCACACACACACACACACACACACACACACACACACACATTTGTAGGCTCTGTATACTTTCAACCTCAATGCAAATTTGACTAGATTGCTAAATGGAACTTTTAGAGAAGGCTAAGGAATGAGAACTGTGAAATTTTCTTTGTAGTAACCTTTTATACTTTAAAATATTCATAACTATTGAGACAGTACCACTTCACAAGACTTATTATATGGAAACTATTATAAGTTGAAAAACATTTCTGTGTTATGTGGTTTCTGTATCACCATAATATGAAAAGTAGAAGCTACATTTAGGTTCATCAGAGGGAAATGGTTAAAAAAATAAAAGTAAACTTTCATATAATAGAATATTACACAGTTCCTAAAACTAAGATCATCGAGTAACTAATAATGTATTTATGATATGAATAATATGACATAGTAAAAATAAGTATTATAGAAAAATCACCTTTATAATACATTAATTTTTAAATTTCTTATTAATGAAGTTATAGTTATATGCAGTTTTACTTCTATATATTTTCAAAATAAAAATAAAATAATTGTATAAAAACAAAGTGGAATTCTAGAAATTGTTCTTGAATTCACTAACTTTTATATAAGTCTCATCTCTTTCATTGTATTTTATTATTATAATTAAACACAAACAAGCAAATAAATAATACTGGCAAAATTACCTTGCTCCACCTTTTACTTGATGTGTCAAATCAAAATACATACTGAAAAAGCCTTTTGAAATGTAGCACATTATTATTAGTTGGCAGAATTAGAAGCATCGGTGTCATTTATATATCACTGCAACGGTGAACCATATCATAGAAAGAACATATAAATTCTTCATATAAATTTTTCATGTAAAGAATCCTGAACTAGTGGTAGATAAACTTGGTTTCAACACAATATCACTTTGTTCATAAGAACTGTAGCCTTGAAACTTTAAAATATGACAGACTAACATTTTTATGAGTAAATTTAATGTACTGAAAATAAAAATTAAGAAAAAAAAGAATTATAGCCTTGAGCCAAGAACTTCATGTTGGTGGGAAAACATCAGTTTCCATATGTATAAATTGAAGAAAAAAGTTAGTGCTTATTAATAAAGAAATATAAGTGTTTCTTAGAGGGAATATAATATCTGATCCTATACGTTTTGCCTTGGGAAATATTCTTCTCATTTGCAGTGAAAGATGAAAGAGTCCTATCAAACATTTAGTGTTAGCTGAAGAGACCAATCATTTTTTCTAAGTGATTTCTTCATCAAATTGGAAAATAAAGAACAAATAATAATTTTTGAGATAATAGAAGTATAGCTGTATTTAATAATATATATTTTATCTCCTAGTATGTTTATGCATACCATGGTATAATGATATAAAATGAAATTAGAGTTATTCCAAATTGTTAATTAATTATAGAACAATACTTCTCTCTTTGGAATGGGTGACCAGGGCTGCCATTCATGGTGTTGCAGGATGGGCAGTGCATAGCCAGCCCTGCTCTATGCAGAGGAAATGGAGACATAGAATAACAAGGGCAAATTTAAAAATCACCAGGATAATTCTGGCAATAAAACAAAATATGTACTTTTTTTTTTTTTTTTTTGCTTAATCATCTAAGTATTTCACAGATAAAATCTGGGGCTATGCTACTTCTTGATTGTTTTAATAATCGATTTCACTTTTGACTGCTCTATGTAACTTGTAAATTTAATTCTTGAAAACAGACTTGAAGTACAGAACAAAGATTATAATGGTTTGCTTTTGGAGATTATCAGTCTTGCTCCTACATGCACATGTGAAATAATTCTCATGATCTACTGGCTAGTAGTTTTTGCTACACTAAACTTTCTCTCTCATTAAGTTTTTATATATACATATATGTACATTTTAATACTATATATTTTTATCTCATTAAGTTTTAACATAGACAGATAACAAGTCGTGTGTGTGTGTGTACCATCTAAAATCTTAACCGTTAAGACAAAAAATGGGCATTTTGAAATAAGGTATATTGGGTGTTATATAAAAAAAATGTACAGAACACAAAAATAACGTAAGACCTAAGGCAGGTTAATGGGAAAAAGTTTAAGAATCAGCTAGAACAGTGTCCTTTTCTCAGGAGGGCTCTGCTAATGAGATTGCTCTAGTATGATCTTATGTTTCCCTGGTAGGATATGTTATCACTTAACAACCAGTTGAGAATCCTGGTACTAAGATATTGTAGATGGACTCAGATAAGGGAGTGGTTTTCCTCCTGCCATGTTACTGTACTAATTTCTTAAGCTCAGTTGTTCTTTCTGTAACTTATCTTAGGTCTCTTGTGTGCCACTGCTTCTTACTTTAAGTATATAACAGGTATCGTGTTGACACCTATAAACGAATGTCTTATATATTGTATAACTTAAAAACCAAAGGAAGTCACAGATATTACAATATACTTTAATATTTTATCAAGGAACCTTTGTGATTCCTTCTACTGGATACATATAAAATAAGTGCTTCTTCATCACATTCCTAAATAAAAAGAAAAAATTAAATAACTGTTCAGAAATATTACTTCTAGATATTATTAGTTATATGGAAGATATAGATTACTAGTCTCATTATCGTTTGGAATTTATTATTATAATCATTATTATTATTGAGAACGGAGAAATACTATATACTGATTACACAGCATGACAGATAAAAATGTATTTATATATTACATGACTACCATTCCTAACAAGAAGAATCTCCAACAGATGTATAAAATTTTCAGATTTGATCTCTATTTTATGAAAATTATTCAGTGGAAATTATATGAAGGAGGAAATAATAATTATTTTGAAGGAAATGTTTCATACAAATAATTATCTTAAAATTACAAATGTGCAAATATTTGCAGAAAAATTAATTTACATGTTTTCCAGCTAAAATTCACAGAACGGATTACTGTATTCTAGCACATTTATAAATAACAAAATCAAAAACTAAATAATATCCAAATGCTATAGGAATGAATTATTATTGAATGCAAATAGTATTTTATATTTGTTTTCTTTTTTGATAAATAAATTATGTAATATTCTTCATAAACAAAATTAGATTTATTTAGGATAAGAGTTCCATATGGGAGGAAAAAACACTATTTTCAATTTGATTTTGGCTTTTATCCCAAAACAAGAATCAGGATTCATTCCATTGAAGGCTACAAAAAAAAAAAAAAAAATCACTGAATGATTGGTTTTCCTATATTCCAGGTTTTTGATGCATCTTCTGCGAAAATGTGGTTCCTCTCAGTAGTATTGATCAAGTAGCAAGGAGCTAGCCATAAGCAGCTTAGAGGTAAGTGGAGGAAATGCAAATTTAAAGCAAACAAAAGAACATAATAAAATATCATAATGGTTGCAACAGAATAAATCCTGAGTGTTACTCTAAACAAGAGATCTGAGAAAATGAGCAGATAATGCCAAAGGACAGAAAGTCTGCTGGGGAATTTAAACAGGGTTATCTCAGAACGAACTTTGCAGGAAGAGACAAAGCACATGAACAAAGGCCTGGAAGAGTGTGAGAAGGTGACATCACAGGAACCTGCAAGTGTTTTAGTATGTTGCCCTGGAACCGGGAGGAAGCAATAATGAGTGATAATGGAAAAGGAAACATAGGTCAGATCATGAAGATGTGCACCACACTGAAGCATTTTGTCTTTTGCTGAGAGAAATTGGGTTCCATTGAATAGTTTTAAGCAAGGGAATGCATGTTTCAAGTTTAGAACAGAGGTTGGTCAATTTTTAAAAAAGGACCAGATGGTAAAAAAATTTGTCTTTGCTTTGCAATACTGTTTCTGTTAGAAACTACTCAATTCTAATACTGTAGCTCAAATGGAGCTGTGAACAAAATATGTGAGGGCATGTAATTTACAAAACAGCAGTGTTGGATTTGACTCATGGGCTGTGGTTTGCCAACCCCTGGGTTGGAAAGATCAATTTAGAAAGATCAATCTGGCCTCAGTGAGGATAATGGCTGCTTCTGGGGACACAAGCCAAGTCACTGTAGGCCACAGAACGAAGCCTTTGGGAATGAAGAATTACAAAGTTATTTAGGTTATAAAATACAAAGAACACAGCACCAAATTAGGTGTGAGGGTTATGGGAGAGACTAAATGTGAGACGGCTCCCAAATTGTTGGCACTGACGAGCAGCTGCATGGTGGCAATGCTGTTGGGTGTGAACAAGAGTAGATTCAGGAGTGTGAGGGTGGATAGAAGTTAAACTCGTGTGTGTTGGGTCTTGGATGCCACTAGATATCCAGGGAAAACTTTCAAGTAAGCAGTGAAATGTGCATCTATCTAGAGAGAAAGATCTAATCTGGGCTTTAGCATGTAGGGGCTACCTGATGACGTAGAAGCAAATAAAATTACTCAGTGATAATATGTAGTGTGGGATGAGCTTAGGGCTTAGGACAATATCTTAGAAATGCTCACATTAATGTTATTAGCCAAGAAGACTGAATATGCAAAGGAAATGTAGGAGAAATAGCCAGAGAAATATGGCAGGTAAACAATTGTGTATTAAAAGTTAGAGATATTCCAGCTCCCAGGTTGTAGAGAGCTCAAAGGAGCATCATTCCTACCCCAACAACAACAAAAAAGCTTACCAAACTTCTAGATCATGTATGTATTCAGATATAGAGAAAACCAAAAGTTTAAATTCTAAAGCAGTACAGGGCACGTGGTGCCTTCAAGTAGAGAGGACAGGGGAGCAGACACTCATCTGAAACTGATGCAACTGGATATGGATAAAAAGAGTTCTTCCTGAGAAATTGACAAGTGAGTACTGAGTGGAAAGACAGTGTGAAAACCATGGGAACTGCAGGACTGGGGGAATCTTGCAGGTCTTTGTGAATCCCACTGGGCACTCCCAGAAAATAATGGAAAAAAGTACTAAGAAGTGCCCACTGGGGATGCTGCTGGAAAGGAGAGCAGCAGCTTGTGAGAAAAACATGAACCTCTACCTAGGTCCTTCTCTGCTTTTTCTACTATGGGGGAAAAGCCTTGATCTGTGAAGGAGAGGGCAACAGACACTGCTGTTATTATTACAGTGGTAAAAACATAAGGCAGCTGCAGGGAGAGCACAGGGAAGAAAAATATTTCTCTGAGCTCACAGCCACATGGAGGGGGGAGGGGTCAGGAAATCCAGGAGGCCAGACCCCCACGACCTAGGAACATTATACCTGTCTGTGACTAAGGTGGCTTTTCAAAACAAAGAGACATACACCGCACAACCGCTCATCAACAAGCCAGTAAGATTGAATAATAAGACAGTGGACAATTCGTTGGGAAGGGACAGAGGAGGAGAAAGAGGACACAAAGATATCCTCTTTGATGCACAGCACAAAAATCTCAAAGTCAAAATTGGGCGGACAGGCTCTGGGAAACCAACTCTCATCTGAATTTCAAGGTGTCTCTATAAGAATTTAAGTCTGAAGGGCAAATATGTATAAAGACAGCAATCCTATATCTCGGCCCCAGCCCAAATCTGTATAGATTAGCTCAACACCCGACACTGAAGGTCTAGCAGGAAAAAAGGTGTGAGCAACTTCCTGATACAAATATTTATCCCAGATACAAATATTTATATAAATATGAATATTTATATACAAGATATATATTGTAAAACTTATTTAGATAAACCACTATTTTTAAAAGAAGGTATAACTAATACATCAATACAGGAAATAAAATGGAATCAGAGAGATGACAGCTAGTGAGTTGGTAAATTATAATCTAGCGTTATATATATAACATATATATAATATATATAATATAAATTATAATCTAGCATTATATATATAAATATATAATTTATATTATATATAAATATATAATCTATATTCACAATCTTCAATGTGAATAATTTTACACACCAGTTAAAGGAGATTGGCAGATTGAATAAAACAGTAAATCCAAATATATGTTGCCTACAAGAAAATCACTTTAAATATAAAGAAAACATTATCCAATCACATTTATGACATATGACTTGAATTCAGATTTTATAAAGAACTGTTAAAACAATAAAGAAACAAATTTTAAAAAGTGACCAAAAATGAAAAGCAATTGGAACTCTCCTATAGCACTGATAAGAATAAGAGCAGTTTTGGAAATCAGTTGACAAATTTCTTATCTATTCATTAATGCTCCTAATATATGGCCAAGCAATCTATCTGCTATCCTACTGCTAGGTATCAATGCAAGAGATAAGAAAACTTTATAGTTACACAGAATCTTAATGTGAATGTTTTATTCTATTCATAATTATAAAATGATGTGCATATGTCCTTCGACTGGAATATTAATAAGCAACTATGATATACCAGTAAAAAGGAATGTTAGTACTTAGTGAATGAAAGGAACAAACTGTTGATTCTTGCAAAAACATTAGTGAAACTTAAGTGCAGTTTTCTAAGGGAAAGTATCCAGTACCCAAAGGTTACATATTGCATGATTCCATTTATATCATCTGCAAAGAAACTGGATCAGTGGCTGCTAAAGGGGTGGGGCGCACAGGTGTAGCCCGAGGGTGTATTTGTGCTGATGAAACCGTTCTGTATGAGATTGTGATGGTGGACACATGACTCCACATAGTCACAAAACTGCATACAAGAAAGTAACCGTTATAACCACCTTCCGAGCTCACCCAAAATTTGGTTTAGATGTGCAGACAGATGACTCCACGTGTACGTACCAAGAGGGTTTGGAAAGGTTTATTACTTACATATTCGAAGTCTCTAGGGAGAGCAGGGAAGTCCTCTCAAGGAGCTTTGAAATGCCTTGAGACAACAAGGAAAACAATCAAGCCTGGGATTTTATTGGAGACGGCTCATTCTCCTCCCCGAGGGATAATTAGAAAAGAATAAACTGGTCATTAATTATTTTAAAAAAGGAAAATAAACACTTGCAAGCAGGGAATCAAAGGTTTTTGCAGTAAAACATTTGGAAATATAAAGGAGGAAATATCTAAGAAACATTCAGCACACCCATGCATTCCGCTATTCAGATGACACATCCAATGAGGAACTGAGTTGAAATATATGTAAAATAAAAATTTCTGGTCATATGTCATCATGGGTAGACTAATAATGTAGCTCTAGTATTTGGGCTGGTTAAAGGAAAACATTTTTTTCACCAGCAAAATTACTCTGAATCTCTGGGACCATAGCTAGAAGCAGGGTTCTGGAAGAGATACTCAATGGCTTCCAGACATGTAATTAAAAAGAAAAAAAGTACTAGTACGCTTTGCAAAGGAAAATTAGAATGCCTTTTGTATGCATTTTATCTGGAACAAATTTAAATGAATTTAACATGATCTCCTTGAGAATAAGTAGAGTTACAAAGTGTTTTCAGTTAAACCTAGGAAAGTGATTGACAGATGGATTCAGCAGCCATTTATACAGACTTAACCTACGGAAGCTGCCGCTGTACTGTAAGATGCCTCTGAGCTGCTCTTAGTAACGTGTGCTCACTGCAGTTCTCCCTAGTCCATCTTCATGATTCAAGCGAATTGTGTACTTTTTTACACCCGGGACTAAAAAGGAAAAGGTAGTAGCTGATGAGCACATGAACACATTGGAAAGGATAAGCTTGGAGCCCAGCCTGCCTACCTCCAGGACAGAATAATTTGCCCCATACGTTCGTGTTTCTCATTAAGAGAGCGGTGGCCTTGAGACAAAAGAACATTAGTAGCTCTATGTTTTAGTAGATAAAATTAGTAGTTCTATTGAATCTAGATTCAGCTATATGAGTCACTCCTTGCTTTTCCAATTCTAAAGAGGCCTAGCAGAGAAGATTGGAGCCTATGGTATTGTCCTAACAGGATGGAAGTAACTCCAACTGATATAGCTTCATTCTGTGATCAGAGATGACACACTTCATAGTGCCATCCCCACCACATGTACACACGTGAGTTCACACCTGCACACTGGAGAAAATTCAGTTTCGATTCAGCTTCTCATTCGGCTCTGTAGGAGCAGATGGCATCTGAGAAGGGCAGCGGGGATGGGAAGGCTGCTACTCCATAGATTGCCTCTGAAAAATACAAGCAAAGGACAGTGGAATCTAACTTTCACTGGAGTAATAATTTATCTTATTTAGGGACACAGTTTTAATCAATCATATTACGCGGCTGGGCCATATTACCAAACAAAACGGTTTATTTGATTCAGAATATGTTTTAATGTTTACCCATTATTTAAACTAAACATTATGTGGCATGGATTTTCTCTTTTTCAAAGGGCAAAAAATGATCTGCAGGAAAAGATTCTAACAAACAGCCTAAACGTGTTTTAATTTTTAATCCAAAAGCCCAAGGTAGCTAATCACCAAAATAGTTTGGAGATTTTTCTCTATAAAACATATTTGATATTTATTTCAGTGTATCTAAAAATCATTATAAAGGCTCTCAAGGATCCTTATCAAACCTAACCCTCCTCCCCACACTCGCTCCCCCAAACCTAACTGTCTGTACTTAGGGAGAGAGTAATATGAAGTCTTCATTGTAGAAGGATTATGGGAAAGATTCATTATCTAAATATTATGTCATACAAGCATGCTCTGAAAATACAAGATGACAAGAAGTTCAGATTTATCCTGAATATAAGAGAATTACCTGTGTAATTCTGGCAGAAAAATAATTTCTAAACTATTACATCTAAAACAGCAATGTACAAGTAAATGAGGGATCTCCTCACACCTGATTTCCTCTGGAGCCTCATTGCTGCTCATAGACTAGTATGTGACTTTCAGAATTAAGGAAAAACAGAGTCTCACTCTGTTTGCAAACACTGTTTATTCATTCACATAACAGAACTGGTGCCTGCCAGCTTGAAATTGTGTGATCTTTTTTTAGTTGGATCAACTGATTCACTCTAACTGAAGGACGTTTCCCCCTGATGCTGAGTAAGTTGTTCTTGGTTTCACTGGGGTCTGTATTGTGGCTATCGCACATCGACAGCTTTATCCACGGCCATTTTTTAAAAAACCGTAGCCATGGCTTCTTGGGTTCAAGAGAGAGACCTCATGACTGGAAGAAACTTAGGATATTTCATGGATCACAAGTCATTCAGCATTCTCTGTGCCATGCTCAGTTTATATCCTGGCTCAAAGAAGGAGAATGTCATATACAATTTATAGGCTCCAGTATTACAGTATTTCCTACTTGTTCTCCAGTTACAGCGGAGGCACCAGGAGAGTTTTCTGCTGCGATTTTATCCGTGGGATTTGTTCTCATCTTTTCATATCCTAAGACTTACAACTCTATCAATATACTCAGCATTAACCATCCAGGCATCCGCACTGACATTTTATGTGTCAATGAGGATTCAGAGTTCCCATGAGAGGAATTTGAAGATAAAGTTTTCTAAATTAGTGAATTGTGTTAAAACAAACACACACAACCTAAGACTAAGAACAATTGAAAAATCTTTAGGCAAAATCATCTCCATTCGAGGGTGTTCTGTTTTGAGGAGTTGTCAGATTTCTAGCAGAGAATGAGGGAAGTAGAGGATTATAATTTTACTTGAATTACAAGCCCCTCTATGATTAATATTAATGCCAATAACCTCTGCAACTAAAACATATAAATACCCCTAAACACCTACAAGGTGGCAAAGTTAGGCAGGGACTATTAGGCACTCTTCGTGCTCTGCCTTCTCTTCTGTTAAAACATTTTAATGCATTGCCCCAGTGCCTTTCCGTTTGAAATGTTTCCTCTGGCGCTCCACCCAGACGCCCTGCCTTGGCTGACCCAACGGGCTCATGTTTTGGTTGTGATTCTCAGAACACCAGGCCCGACTAAAATATCTCACTTTAGATCTGCCCTGCTTCATTCTAGCTATGCTGGATTCTTCAATTCTATGATCCCTGTACTTCTATTATTCAGCTTCAGTCTTAAAGAAAATTTGGTATTTCATTTTCTCAGAATCTTCTAATCCCAAATTTCTTTTTCAGCTGTGAATGGAGTCTACCCCAAGATATTCTCCCTAGGTTTTCTGAAAACTCTAAGGAGGCATGTGAAGGGAGAACTCCTAGAAAAAGAAAGAGGTTTTATGGAAATGTCTAAGTGACAGTTCTCTTTACTTTACCTAGCAAATAAAAGATACACACACATACCTTTGATTACCTAATAAGGAAAACCTTTGTATAATTAGAAGTTTCCTAGGAAGCCAACCAAAAAAAGCAATTTATTCCACAATAACTAAATTTTATTTGCATATATTGACATGTTGGTTCAAAATACCAAAAGCAATATTTCCTTGTTACCTTTAACAAAAGAGAGAAAAGGAGCACAGAGAGGCGTACACAATAAAACAAACTGCAAATAACACATTCAAGCGAGACTATTTTATAGGTTTGTTACTGTAGTCAGTATATATGATGGTACCTTGTATATTTTAATTTAAATGTAACTTTATGATATCACAATTAAGGTTAGAGTCACCTTGTTTCTGTAATTTCAATAATTCATTTTCTATTAATTTCGGTGAGGAATACATTTCCAATATTCATCAGATTTCTGTTTGCATTATTCATTAAATAATAAAATGACAACCTTTATAGATGCAAACTCGCCTTCATCCAGTGGGTGCTGAGAGAGCAAAAGGAAAATGAAAGAGCTCCAGAAATGGTGCAGATGTTGGCTTGACTAGAATGTTAATACGTTAGTGCTTCCAAATGCTACTTTGTCTGAAAGAAGAAAACGGTGCTTGTGTTTCAAGAGGCTGAAACGTAATATGCCATACACAGCTGGCTGAAGGGAGAAAGGGAGTGAAAAATTATGATTAGGAGAGTTTAGATAGGAATACAAATGGCCCACTATGGAGAGATATTGCAGTTCCTCTGGTATTTGGTTTTCAGTTGGGATGCTTCGGGAATGAATACCTAAGGTCATTTTGGATAGTCTCCAGAATATCCCCACAGTAACAAAACCAGGTAACATTTATCATCGACTGCTGTCATCTGTTAGCAATAGAAAACTACACATCACTCTTTATTTCTGACTGACATATTAGAAACACAGCTAAGCACAGAATAGTTTAATCCAGATGAAGAAGACCATGGAAGGTTTCACCATGTCCAACTGAGTTGAGTTCATCATTCTTCCAGTGTGTCCTCTGTAGCTGTGATCCTGGGAATAGACTCCAAAATTATGTATGCCAGAAGAAATCCTGAATTTGCCACTCAATAAATAAATGATATTTATTGATTTAACAAATTCTATTTAGTCTTTCTTCTAAATAATTATAATATAACCTTTCCTGTTTTTATTCTCAGTCTTTGTTCAATTCCATTTCCTGTAGTCTCCTGTCCCTCCTCACTTAATCACCCCTCCCCATTCATATCAGTCTGTTCTGTTCCTTATAATTTCCCTTCATATCGTGTTGTTGTTTCACAGTCTGTCTCCATCTGTCTGTCTGTCTCTCTCTTTCTCTCACACACACACGTAGAGTATCGAAATGTGAATAAACAACAAGGATCCAGGTTTTGTTTACAAGATACAAACCACTTCCTCATACCTTTCTAAATATTTAACTTTTACTTTAATTCCTTTTTAAAATTCAGATTTACTTTCATACTATAAAATCCATATTTCAGTTTACAGTTTAAGGGGGCTTTGGAGACGCATAAGTGATTTAATCACCACCACAATCAAGATACAGAGTTTTTGCATCTGAAGGATTTTAGCAATATTTTGAAAGAGCCACTTCAAAGTTATATGATTAAACCAAGTTTAATCACAAGTGACATGTCCCAGGCCATTTCTGAACTCCTGTAGCTTGTGACCCTGGATGTTTTCCTAGCCTTCTTTATGTTTCATGATTATCTGTTGAAATAGTTGCATCTACTTCACTAGAAATGTGTTAGTATATGTACAAAGTTTAGACATTGACTGGCACAATTAATACTAAATGAATCAAAGTAATTATTATCAATATCGTTATCACCATTATGACAGCCTTTACTCCAGGAAGTCCTCACTTAAGGACAGACTGATTGCTTTTGTGGGGGGAATGGAGAGTAGTAGTAATGACCGGTGACAGTGCTTGGACTCAGAAATATCTGCTCTGATACCGAGCTGCTGCCTATTTTCTGCTCTCCCTTTGAAGCAACAAGGGTATCATTCTGCTTTGCTTTCTGTTCTATTCGAAGGTGTTTTCCTACCACTGGGATTGTTGTGGAGCCCTCATGACAAGCAAATAAAGCTCAGTTCCAGTAGTGATTTTGTGGATAACTGGACCAAGCACGGGTGAGTAACAAAAGTAAGACATCTTCAAAAGTTTATGATGTTAGTATATAACCTCAGCATAGCTATTAAAATAATAAGTAGCAGATATCGGAAATTTCAGTAATTCACGTATATTCCTGATGCTAATATTCACCAGACTCCCTACATTACCCTCAAGATTGCCCTTTGCGTAGACAAATGTCACATTCCTGTTAGATAACTTGTGATTCTAACTCCTGTCTTTATTCAAATCAAATGGATAAAATATTGTGTCCTTTGCCCAAATAAGCTAATCTATGTTTATGAAACACTACAGACTAGTGCTACCCTAGTCTGGGTATTTAATGGAAATTGTTTCTTGTAATTGACCAGTTCCTTTCAGTGAGCCTTACATATGGGATTGTCACACTATCTGGCATCAACAGGTCACAGAAGGTCAGAAGGCATCTTCTAAAAATCATGCGAATAGGAGACATTCTGGGGAGAAGAGGCGGGATTTCTGACTTTGGCATGCACCTAGTTGATATTTTCAATCTAAGTTTTTGTCCAGCTGTTAGAGGATAATATTCATTCCATCTTATATGAAATGTCTAATAGAATACTCATTTTATGGAAAAGGAAATCAATTGAAGTGTTATCGCCTTGCTCTTATCTAGATCATTCTATGAACAGCTTTGAAACTCATTTATGTTCCTAAAGGCCTGAGGCATTTTCTGTGGCAATCATTGATGGATTTTCAATCAGAGGAAAATAAGAGTCAAATAAGTTTACACATGTATTTTTCCATTGAATTTTCACAATGTGTTGTACCAAAAGATGTGTATGAAGGAGAGAAGAAATAGGAACAGGTAAATAAATGTCAGAAAAATTCGACATAAAACAAATGAGAAGCAACGTATGGAGAAAGATTAGTAATTATAGTTTTGACTTTGCAAGGGCATTTTTACAAAGAAAATCATATATGTGTGTATATCCATATACGTAGTATAATTTACATATGTGAAATATAATTTCATGGGTCAATTTTTTTTTATATTTTTCTTAAAGTACTCAATGCTAAATTTTATCATTCACATCTTTGCATCTACATAGCAAAGTAGGGAGCCAATGACGCAGTTTTCCTTTTGTCCTGTATTACAGGCAAACATGCTTTTAGGGTTACTTTTTTCCTTTTCTTTCAAGTTCTATAGAAACTTTTACAGAAATAATAAAAAAAAAAAAGGACCTTAGTTACCAGTGAGCCCTACCCCCGCCTGCATTACATTTAGTGTCTTCTCCACTCTGTAGAGCAGTCATTCAGAAGTAAAAAAAAAAAAAAAAAAAAAGTTTTTTAGCCTGTTACCGATTTTAGTTAGAAATATTTACTTCAAAGCTACCTATTCATAAAGTACTTTGAAAGAGGATGCTTTGTGTCTTAAAACAGAAGTGCTGAATAATAATTTGTGACATCAAATACACCTTTGAATGATCATCCTGTCTTTTATATCCCAAGAGCACCTGAAAACTATTACATTGGTTATTGCGGCTCAGCCGCTATTCTACTTAATGTTAAGTGAGAGCTGAACTTCAATTTCTTTCCTGCAGCCTCTTATAATTTTACCAGTAATTTGAGCTCTTTAAAAACAAGAGAGGTTAAAAGAGTTAGTCCTAATGGAAAAAAGAATGCAGTTAATATTTTCAGCATATTTATAGGTAGCATATAATGTCAACTTGAAGCTGACATTAAAATTCTACATCAAGGCCTTCATAAAAGTCTTTCAGTATATATTTAATGATAAGTCTACAATGTGGGTTTAAAAGTATTTATCCACAAGAAAATCTTTTAGTAAAAGTACCTGCATTTAGCGTAATAAGGCACTTAGTCTCTCCTCTACTGTTACTCTTACCTTGTCACTCCAGTGCCCTCACAGTGCATTTTTCCTACTTTTCTTCTAAGAATTATTTTAAGGTATGCAAATCATATAATTCAGAGTACAGCTAGACATTAGGACCAAAGAGAGGTGGAAGTATGGTGACAACACTTTCTGTTTATTTATTTAGAACAATGTAAAATTAATATATTTTATCTACACAAATTTTTTAATATTAAAATTGTTCTAAAATATGGAATATAAAAATATACATGGAAAATGTATAGATCTTATTCATGTTGACTTCAGGGGATGTATATAGATCTTATTGTCATGAGAAAAAATAAATAAAAACAACTATTATTTGTGTATACAAACAGGAAAAGCACCTGTTTTTAACTCTAGTGAAAGTAATACTTAGCACAGATCACGCAATGTAGCAATTGAATACATAATAGAAATTAACACTGATTCAGCATCCATAAAAACAACACCTCCTTAAATTTTCTAAAAATTAGAGCAAAATAGTGTGTTAAAATCTTACTTGTAAAGAGTCTATAAATTTCCTGATCAAATGTCCAGTAAATGCATATAATATAAAATGCACAAAAATTGTAAAATAATGTGATTTAAAATTTTCAGAATTCTATGTCATACCCATTTCTAAAGGGGGCACTTTATTTTTGACAAAATTATACCATGAAGAGAAGAAAGTGTTCCTCTATCATTTAAGTGCATTTTATAAGTGGTTAACAAAGAGTACCAGGAATGTTAAAATGTGCTAATCAAATATGGTCATCTTTATTTGTGATGTTAAACTATATCTAAAATATGGATGACACTTCCTCTATCTTTTTCTCCCTCTCTCTAAATATATGTATATATGTATATATGTGTGTGTGTGTGTGTGTGTGTGTGTGTGTGTGTGTGTGTATAATACAGGCACACACATATGCATTCTGATTTTGTGGAAAAATAACTTTAAAATGCTTAGAAAAGTTTCATATCTGTTGGACAGTTAATTAATGTAAAGAAAGTACTGGAATGTAGGTTTCCATACCTGTGATATTGTGATTTATAATAAGAAATATGTGTTTGGTCTTTGTCCTCATTTCTGACACAGTTCCTAAAACCCTTGAATTTCCTAAGTGTTGAGAGCAACAAAGGTGTCTTTTGTTATGTTAATGAGTCGACCTTTGGAACTCACCTAAGTAGGCTGCAGGTTGCCAGTGGAACCAACCACAGGTGATTAGAGGGTTGGAACTTTCAGTCCCGCCCTCAGATCTCTGGGGAGAGGGGGGAGAGGGACTGGAGATTGAGTTCAATCACCAGTGGCCAATGATTTAATCAATCATGCCTATCTAATAAGGCCTCCATAAAACCCCAAAAGAACAGGATTCTGAGAGCTTCCAGGTTGAGGAACAAGAACGTTTCCACCCACGCACAATGGTGCCGGACCCCAAACTCCACAAGAATAGAAGCTCCTTTGTTCAGGACCTCACCCTACGTATCTCTTCATCTGGCTCTTGATTCCTATCCTTTAAGATATTTGGTAATAAGATCTAGTGAGTAAACAGCTTTTTGAGCTCTGTGAGCTGTTGTAGCAAATTAATTGAAGCCAAGGAGTGGGTCATGGCAATCTCTGATTTATAGACAGTCAATCAGATGTCTCGGTAACAACCCGGACTTGTGATTGGTGTCTGAAGTGGGGTGGATGGAGAGCAGTCTTGTATCCTTGGTCTGTGGGATCGGACATCACCTCCGGGTAGATAGGGTCAGAACTGAGTGGAATTGTACGACACCCAGCTGGCCTCGGAGAATTGCTTGTTGGTGGATGGGAACACCCCTCCACACAATGAAATTGGGTCCAGGAACCCAAAAGAATACCTCTCCTGGCAAAGAAGGTCATAAATTGAGCTAAAGCTGAACTATAAATATAGAGTTTCAAGGAAGGATTTTGTTTGATTGTTTTAAGATGGGAGAATTGTAAACATATATAGAATCTTACTGGAAAGATCCAAGATTGAAATAAAGATTAAATACAAATCAGAGAACAGGTATAATAAACTCTCAGGAAGTAGAAGGTGATGGAATTCATCATACCGAGTGATTACCTTAAATGAGACTAGGGACACACATACATACATTCACATGCACAGAGGGGAAAAAAATATATGTGTGGATAAATGTTATTCTGTAGATTTTATGATAGGAAATACGAGGAGTAAGAAAAAGAAAAACCTGAGGCCTAAGGTTATATGTTGTCACCTACGATCTTCTCCCATATGCTCTATACCTCCCCTAACCCATCCACAACGCCACCCTCTCCAACTTCCCAGATTTTCTACCATATGGTCTGGAACCCGTGGTCTAATATCAGAAAATCACCATCACATTTTGCTTTGAAGAGTCCCTTTGCTTTTTTCGTTTAACAGAATCTGGTTTTCTATAGCTTTCATTACTTACATTTTTGCCCTTCCAGGAAATGGTTTTTGTTGGTTAGGTTTGGTTTGACTTTTTTCACCTAAGTATGCCCTAAATAGCACAGATTTGCTGGTGGGATAGATATTATCCTAATTGCTCTTTACTGCTACTTCCAAATTATCACTCTTCATTCAAAACCTCTTTGCTAGGAATCTTAAGGTCAATTCTACCCAGTCAGAAGTTTTCAACCTCTTTCCCTGCATCGCCGTTAGTGACAGGTTGAACACCATGGAGGCAATCCACCTAACACCCCTGCCTCTCAGTTATTTCAGATCTGCACTTCCAAATCTTTTCCTCTAGGCCCTCAGAACCCTTAACCTATAAAGTCGTATTCTAGAACTTGACGCCATCCATCATTTCACTACCCCCAACAGTTCAATTTCAATCATCCAGTCCCCACATATTTTTCTATTGTTCCAGCTTACTTACCCTATTTAGGAAATAAGACTGTTTTAATAATTGTGTGGCTCATTGGAGCCCTTTGTCGACACAAAACAGTTGTTTCTAACCATCCCAAAATCTTTGTAGATTTAGCAATTCTTCCTTTCCTAACTACCTTCTCTAATATATTGCCTTTCCCATAGTCATTCTCACTATCGAGTACAATTTATGTTTTGCTATGTTATTTACAGTAATCTTTACTAGTTGAAAATATGTCATATCTTTGCTTGCTCAGTGCTGCCTCAGTTACTAGAATGCAAGCTCTCTGAACACAGAGAATTTTTCTCTCATTTCCTATTCCACCCCCAGGTTTGGCAAAGAGTAGGCAGTAGTAAATATCTGTCTAAAAAATAAGTGGATGAATGAACTGATTATCATTTCCACTCTACTGAATATATTTAAATATGGATGGTAGCCTACATTTATACCTCAGTTATACTTAGAGTCAAATCATGCATTACCATTTCAACTGTGGGTTAGATCATTACAAATACATAATTATTTTGGAACAATAGAGAAAACTATATAATTTATTTTGTTCTTAAAGTTGCTATTTTGTAATAATGGTTTTCTTAATTAGTATTTATCAAAAACACTGCTCATGTAAGCTTAAAGAGAAGCCAGTGTTTAAACACTATTATTTGAAATTGTGTCATATTCTCTTTAAATTGTGAAAGCGCAAATTATGCACTCTGAAAAAATTGTTTAAATTAATTTTGTCAGGCTACGTAAAAGACTAATATATGTAGTAGGTAGCATCCATTTTCATGATCTCACTGCTTATCATGCTGTATACATTTATATATACATTTCTTTACCAGGTTATACATGCAGAACTATGTAGGGTGAACTTAATGGGTGATTCAGGTGATTCTTTATTTTTTTGTCATTTTTTACTATAAGTGAATTTCACTTGATACATAGGTTTCCTGTAAAATCTAACTTCTACCTAGATGCAATTCCGTTTCTCCTGAATTATGACAATTATAAGGCTAAAAATTTGGCAAAGCTTAAAGAAAGATTGCTATATATTGGCCTTAAAAATGCAGATTTCCTTGAAACAAAATGTGCTTGTTTTAGATAAAAAATAAAGACACAGAATGTATGAGACACTTGGAATAGATAATGCTGTACAAATGGAAAATATTAAGTAGTAACACTTCGAGTTACATATGTATTAATGTTATACCTAAGTAAAACTATTTTAGCAAGGTTCCTCATGTAGAGGGTGTTATTCCATTTCACATTCTTCTTATATTGTACAACAGGCAGTGAATATAATTATATAGATGATACCATCCACTGAAATATTATTCATAGTTCTCATCATTTTCTTTGGCTCACTCTACTTATCATATTTTTTGTCCTCTAATCCTTTCTACACCCTTTAATTCCTGCAACCTGAAAACAATTCCAACTCATCTACTTTCATAGTAAGAACAAATTCATTGTCTTTTTTCTATATTCCTCCAATTCAAGCCCATCTTCTATGGAATACCATATTTCATAACCAAATACTTAAGGAAATAAATATAATAAAGAAAACATTTTAATTTCTAAATGAATTCAACCAGCCTCCTCAGTAATCTTCTTCCATTATTCAAAAACTATAGTAATATGCTGCAGTGATAAATAGTAAAGTAGAAAATGTAACATCAGTAGCAATAATTACAGTAAAATTCATTCAAATTTCTTGTACTGCTGGATTTGTCCCAGGTATGCTGTTTCTATTAACTCACTTAATCCTCACACTTATTATTGGTTAAAATGTAATTCCAACTCTGTAGAAAATACATTCACAGGGGGAGTCTAGCTCCATACCTCTTCTCTTAGCGCTGTGCTACACTGCCTTTTCCATGTAGTGTACCTGCTCTTGTTTTAGTGATGCATGGGCATCGAGTTAGGGGATGATGCAATATGATTGTGTCTTTAATGGGAGGAGAAATGAGAAAAGAGTAAGGCTAAGAAATAAGACACAGAATGCAAATAGGGAATTCAGTAGGCAGTATTTCGAAAATGAAATTATCTGGGCTTAATGTTTCCCTTTTAATATTTGACTTAAACGTATGTTAACTATTTGTAAACTATTTGAAGAAGTAACTATACCTTTTATAATTCATATAGCATCAATCTTTAAAAATCATAGCATATATTATTAAATAAAACATACATCTAATAGAGTAACATTGGTCCATAAATAACGTTCGTTATAGGAATTATAGTATGAAAAAATACTCTTATCAGAAATGAATCAGTTTCCTCGGCAAGTACTTTATTTTCAATCAGGAGCCCAAAACATAAACTTTCATTCTGCACTAGTGCTCTTTTCTACCATATTTGTTCCTTCCCTACAGGCAGGGCATCCATCTTTCCTTACTGCAGATTCACACACACACACAGAACCCAAAGTGCAGTTTATTAGGGGCTGTTCACTTCTCTCTCTGTCCTGAAATAATTCTAGCCACACTAAAGCTTTTAGTTATAGGCCTACCTTGAAGATGTTGTGCATTTGGTTCCAGACCACTACAGTAAAGCAAATATAACAATAAACTGAATCACATGAGAATTTTTTTTTATTTCCTAGTGCATATAAAAGTTATGTGTACACTATACTGTAGCCTATTAAGTGTGCAAAAGCATCATGCCTAAAAATGTACATACCATAACTAAAACATACTTTATTGCTAAAAAATGCTAACCATCACCTGACAATGCAGGTTTGCCACAAATCTTCAATTTGTAAAAAACACAGTTTATGCAAAGTGCAATAAAGTGAACCATAAAATTTGTCTTTATACTATATGGAATACCTATAGGGAATATAGGTATTTTGGGGCTGAAAAAATCTAATTCTTATAGCTGTCTTTTCATAAATCTTCTATACCCTTGTCACATTGTTTGTAACAGGCCTGTTGACATGTAAGTCTCCCACACTTGATTGATTAAAAGAGAGGATTGATAAAATAAAACTTACAAATAGTCAAATTGATGTTATATATAGAATGAAAATAGTGCATTTTACTTTCTTCTGTAATTTATTAGCTCATCTAATTTTAACTTTATGTAGTTTCCTGAATTAAGAACCAGCCATCCTAGTTATAGCCAATATACCGTATTCCAGCGTTTTAGCTAAAAACTTTCACTAGAATATGACCTTAGTTGAGAGCTCAGGTGGGAGATATGCCAGTCCTCAAGAATCCTGTTCTATGAATCTCTTGAGACGTAAAGACTTCATAATGAATTTTCCAGAGATGCTCATAGACACCTTCTCAGAGAGACCTGGTGTCTGTTGTTTCTGGTCAGGACCCTTGAGGAGGCCTGACAAACACAAATCCTCAACAGGCTCTTCTCTCATTCATTGCAACATGGCAGGTGGCGCTGCCATAGATGTCCGCCGTCTTAATGATGACATGTGTCTCGTTCAGTAAGCACAGATCAAGTGTCTGGGATTGTGATAGTTTGCCCCTTTCACACACACACACGCACACACACACACAATGTTACATGTAATCTCACAGCTTGTGAAATAAAATTGCAGTGAGCCGTAGTTCTCTTGTTCACTGTCTGCTGGTTTTACATTCATTGTTTTGAGGTTAAGCACAACTAGAGACTAGATAGCTTTCTTTAGGAGAATGTGACTGAGGTATTATAATTTTTAAATATATAAATAAAATGACTTCTCACAGGTTGCAAATTTTCACAAAATAATATTTTACACAGAAGTGCACAGTTGAGGCTTTTTGCTCACAAAGGATCAAAAATCCAAATTTGTGTTCATTATCAACCCTCAAAAGAAATAAATTAGTCATAAATGTAATTAATATTAAAAGTTATCCTATCCTGATTTTTAAATGAAATCAGAACATATGTGAAGTCTAACCCCCCATTTTCCTACTATATATTTAAAATGTGTGTATATTGAAATAGTTATCTACGAAATGTTTTAATCAATGTCACTGCATCATATTTATTTCAAATAATAGTTGTTGGAGGAAAGCAGTTAATGTACATTAAGAGAATCTAGAGTTTCAAGTCTTAATTTTGAAAATCTCACAGATGATAAATAATAGTTTATAGACGTGTTGAGAGACATTAAAAGTTAAGGAATTAAAACATAAATGGGAAAAATGATATAGACTCAAAATATTAATTTCTGTGTAAATACATTAAAATTAAAAGACATAAATATAATGAAATATTTATTTTAAGAGACATTATTTTATTTTCACAAAATATGATTGTCCTCTATTGAAATGCTATTGATTATAGATTTTCATAATTTGGCAATATTATATATTTAGTGTGCATAGTTCCACAATTCAGGGTGCTTTTTAAAATTATTTTTTCATCACTTCCTCTTGCAAAACCATAAGAAATATATACGAAAAACAATTCAATGCTAATGTAACAACAAGGTTAGAAATCTAAACATACAGGTCAGAGCAGAAAAGTTACACTTCTCCTGGTAACATTATATTATCAACATTATACAGCGTGCACACTAAAATATGTACTTAGAAACCTAACTGGTAATTTAAAGTAGCACATGTTATATATATTAAATGAGGATAAGTTAACATCCCTAGGAGAACCTTAACTTACCTAGTTTTGTATTAATATGTCTTAAATTAATAGCATTTTACTATTAGAAGTTTCCAGCATACAGCTGTAGTCACCCTGAGCTTGAATTCTTTTGCCCTTTCTCTTCGTGCATGGATTTATTATAAAACTGAGTACAAAGGGTTGGAAATGTGTGGAGATGGTATGTTTTATACATTACATTATTAGCCTCAGCATTTTTTTCTAGGATAATGCTCTGCTATTACCATATTTTATGATAATATGATAACTCTACATCTGATAGAAAAACAAATTAGATGGAAGCCATACCATTAGAGTGTCCAGATGCAAAGCTTCCATTCTTGAATTCTGAGTAAAATATTTATGATCTTATTTAAATAATAATGAGATAGAATACACACAGTGCCATTGTTTGAGAATTATGCCACATATGTAATACTAGAGGGACTCCTCATCATAGGAAACTTAGGTTTCAAGCTAAGAGCCAGATTCTAAGTCACACAGTTCCAACCTGGTTATTCAACTGCAGTAACACATTGAAATAGACCCTGATAACTTCTGATCTGTAAAAGTATTTATTACACAAAACCTTTTCATATGGCACCTTACATGAAAGTGTGTATATAAATATATACATATATATCATTAATATTTCAATACTTTGGTGATTCTCATAATCCCAATCATATTAAAATTAATTTATAATGCCATTTCTAACATACAGGGTATATGTTTATAAGCTCTCTCCCACATAAACCTGAAAATGTAAACTAATTTTTTTTTTGATGTGGACCAATTTTAAAGTCTTCATTGAATATGCTACAGTATTGCTTCTGTTTTATGTTTCTGCGTTTTTTCTTTGGCCCCGAGGCATGTGGGATCTTAGCTCCCTGACCAGGGATCGAACCCACACCCCCTGCGTTGGAAGGCAAAGTCTTAACCACTGGACTGCCAGGGAAGTCCCAAAATGCAAACTAAATTAAGTTTATAGAGAAATATGTATCTTTGGACAACTTTTAATTAGACAATGGTTTGATTTTTAGGTCCTAAAGGTATTTTGAGAGCTCAGTGAGGTGTATGAAGTTGAAAGATAATAAAAGTCACGTTTTATTTTTCAGTAGAATTAGGATTGAAGCACTTACATATTTTATTTTCTGGCCAACTCCAGTTGAATTGGACATAAATATGCCTGCCATTTTGTGTTCTTTTTTTTTTCTTCTTCTCCACACTAAATGATCAGGGTCATAAAAGTTTTTATATATTCACTTTTTCAATAGAGTGCATAACCATTTGATTGAAGAAAGCCAAAAGGTACGATACTCTCTTTCATATGTCTCAGTTGCATTTACTGGAAATACCCGAGTATTCAAAAGCATTAATTAAATAGTATTGCTGTTTTTGCACATCGTTCATGATTCTGAGTGAGGTTAGAAACAATCAATCCAATCCTTAATTTATATTCTACTTGAAAATTAAATGGTATAATTTACTGATAGAAACTTGAGTACGTAAGCAAAAAGCAAACTGGCTCCTTCTTCATAAAAAGAGAAAAACAAATCAGAAGAATAAACATCCCAGTATCCGTGACGTCTTGGTTTAGAGTTGTTCCCAGTGAAATGTTACTGTCTTGTCGGAGAAGGAATTCAGAGACAAGACAGGAGGGTTAAGAAAGCAAGGTGAGGATTTAATTAAGCAACAGTTGGCTCTCGAGATGAGAGGGGGCAGTTTCAGGTGATTAGCTGCCCGGAGTTTCTTTGTCAAGAAAGTGGGGCGTACAAATGAAGGGGTGGAATATTCATTGGGGGAGGGAGGGGTTTGGGAGCTGTATTCCCTGATTTTCATCCCAGCACTGCCTTCCCGAGGGGAGGAGGGATTTTTGTCCGTATTTAGCTTTGATCGGAAGTGTCAAGGTGTAGGTGCATGATAGGAGCTTCTTGTCTGCAAGGCTAATTTTATTGTAATGAGGGTATAATGAGCAACAGGTTACCTTCTGACGCTGGAGATTCCCGCCTTTTCCCACCTTCTTTGTCTGCCTCCAGGACATATATCACCCCAAAATGTGTGGTTTCCTGTCAGTCTGGAGGTTCCTGCCTTTCTTTGTCTGCCCATGGACCTCCGCTGTTTATAAGATGCGAGGTTTCCTGCCATCTGGCCTGTGCCCACTCTTTCTGCTCATGTCAAGTTATCTGCCTGCTATAACAGAGTCAGTAGCTTGTAAGCTGCTTAAAAGGTGATTTGTGTCTTGTTTAAAATAATACTTTGCAGTAGTGAAGTACCTGGTCGGTGCTCAGTAAATGCTGTTGTATGGAAATATGTGCCATAAAGGTAATCAGATATTTTTTTATAATATGTTGTAACTGCCATATAAATGCATGGATTATTATTATATAAAATATCCTGGAAAATGCTCTTCAAAAATCTAGTAAAGAAATTTAACTAGATTCTGTATGTATCATTGAATTTCTTAGTTATTAGACACTCATGCCACCGTCACAAATATCATGGCAACTTCTAACACCGCTCTCATTTTAGATTGTGTATTAGTTTTTTAATGGTGCTATTACAAATTACCACAACCATGATGGCTTAAAACAATAGAAATGTATTATCTTATAGTTCAGGTGTTGAAATTCTGTAATGGGTGGGCAGGACCATGTTCCTTCTGGAGGCTCTATGGAATAATCTGTACTATTGCCTTTTCCACCTCTAGAGGTTGCCTGCATTCCTTGCCTGACAGTCCCTTCTATTATCAGAGCCAGCAGTGTAGCATCACCAATGTCTCTCTCTCTCTCTCTCTCTGTCTCTCTCTCTCTTTCTTTCTGAGCTCTGCTTCTCTCTTCGTGTCTCCTCCTCTCCATCTGCGTCCATACTCACATTGCCTCTTCTGACTCTGGCCCTCCTACCTCCCTCTTATAAGAATACTTGTGATTACAGGGGCCTCTGTAATATAAGCCCTGACAGTTGCTTGTTTTTGTTTTTGTTTTTTGTAATGGAAGTGCCTGACTTAAGCTTTGATTGCCAAGGCATCCACTTCAGAGATGGCTATCTTGAATAAACACAGGACTAGATAAAGAGCCAGACTACAACCTCTCCCCCACCCCAGACTCCTTTATTTTAGAGATCATGGTTGATTCCCATAATTACCCTTTAGGCCTCAAGCCAGCAGTGGAGAATTTCTGGAGTGTCAGATCTCCCAGGGCCTAATATCTCTTTCAGCAGAAAGAACCCAGGTCCTTCTAAGGGCTGAACTGATTCGGTCTGTCCACTTAGGATAATCTCCCTTTTGCAAAGTCAACTGTGCCATAACATAACCATTATCACCCTTGATGTTCAAGATATTTTTGTACAATGAGCCTTTTCCAAGTGGTGGAGGAAATTTTGCTGACCATCAAAGAAAAATATACCACTTTAGAAATAGTGATCAGAAAAATAACATCTTCATTTATATCAAATTTCAGAAATCTCAGTTTGAGTACATTGAATTTTTGGACAGAATTTCTCCATGGCTCATAATACCTTATCACTTAAAGATTTTTGTAATTATACCATCTGATCTTTTTCAAGTGTGTGTGTCTAATCCAAGCACATCCTCTTACTTATTTTTTTTTGCCAGCTTCCTCATGTATAAAGAAGAATGCTGAACTGTGCATCATAAATACCTATGCATACTGATAACCAAATAAGATAATGTTCGTGCACAAAACATAAGAGTCTCGTATTGCTCTTCAGACGCTTGTGAATGTCTTATTGTGAAATGATACAATACATATCTGCTCTGAATATAAGCTGCTACATTTCTTCAGCCCCCTTTATCTATCATCAAGGGCATAATTTTCTGGTTACAATTAAAATGTAGATGTCATTGGAAACACAATGGAGAATATCCAGTTCACTCTGTGTAATGTGTCACCGATTGGAAAACTGTGTCAAGCAGTATAATTTCCAAACCGGGATTGCAAAACTATATTATTGAAGTCTAGGAACAAGTGGAATCTAGTTTCTTTAAGATGTATGGGAATTATAATTATAAATGTTAATATATCCTCAACCTGATTTGAGAACCTGTAAATGAAACACAGGGCTGTTTAGGGAAATCGACGGTGTAATGTTGTCATTTACATATTTTTGTTGTTAACATTAAAAATATAGATATCTTGACAGGCCTGATAAGCTGTAATGTGAGACAGGGACTCTGATGGAAATGAGAGGGAATTGCCTGTCTTCTATGCTTTCACTGGAATGTTGTTTAAAATCATATCTATTTTGCCAACTGCCAGTTCTGTGTCTCTAATACTTAGAAAAGCCACATTTTATTAAATACCAGCCATCTTATGCGATTGTAGTCTTTAAATGCTTCCTTTTCTTGGGTCATATAGGCACTTTTGGTTAACATTTTATATTTCGATAGAGCTTTATTTTGGCATTTAGCTTGGTTCAAAAATTGTGCAGGTGTCAAAACAATGAATTTCTGGAGGCTATTTTTTTCCTTTTCTCTTTTAAGAGCTTGGGTATTGTTAATATCAACAGGAAAAAGAATTACAGTGACACATAAAGTAGAAGTGCAGTTTTTGTTCTTTATAGGTAGCTGGCAGTGGTTCTCTTAATTTACCAATGTAATAAAACAGAAATGACAGTGCTTTTTCTAAAAGGGGAAAACATATTTTCTAATACGTGGAGAGGCCAAAGCGGTAATATTTTTAATCACAAATCCCACTTAAACAGCATGATCCCAGATAAGTGTATCGGAGTATGTTACTATGTGAGTTATTGTCTAGGCTCTCAGTAGCCTACTGTAGTGAGAGCAGGTGGTTTGAGCTCATATCTTTTGTGCTTCTCAGCTATTGATGTGGATTATATGAGAAGATAATTGGCAGGGTTTTGTACATAATTGATATAAAATGCTGTTTAGGATCTTCTCTGATTTGTCAAGTTTCTGGGACATCTCTCTGATTTGTCAAGTTTCTGGGACATAATGCTTTATAGTTTTTCTGTGCATTTGAAAAAATTAAAATAGGTTTACTCTTAGGAAAATTGCTTGATTCAGAACTGAGAAACCACTAATTTTAAAAATATTTCTTTTTCCTTTATTTTTCCCTACACAGGAGGGTAGGAAAATAGGTAAAAAGACAAACCCAATTTAAAAGGAAGAAAAGGGGAGTAGAATATATTAAAGCTATGTTTGTGGCACTCTGCTATTTCTCCTTAAATACTTTTCTTCAACACAAGATATTATAATGATTTTACATGTATCATAATCTGTCTGGAGGCTTGAAAAACACTGGGAGAAATTTGAATAATGATAATGTTTATAACAACAATCAGATTGCCTAGCAGCACCCATTTAAGTAGGTGGAATTTGTATCTGGTATCTCCTCTTTTCTGTAATGCCCACTGTTCCCCTCAATTAATCAACCCAAGTGTTTTCCACAAGTAACACATTATTATACTATCTTACAAATCCCAGAATTCTGTCTGACTACCAACTGGAAATTTTGCCTCTCTTATCTGCCTTCCTATTTTCAAATACCATGTTAAATTTAGTACTAGCAAATAAGTAGGATGTTGACCACAGACAGATTTTTGACAGATTTTAAATGTGCAGATTTCAGGAAATTCAAACACACACACACACACGGATAGATAAATAGATTAATGGATGGATATTTTGATCTCAATAACAATATTTCTTAAAAGGAATATATTTGTTTAAGTTAGAGAGGCTGGAAATAAATTCAGAAAGAATAATGAGTCAATAATTATGTTCACTAAACTAGTCATGCCAGACTGACAACTTTTAGGTACCATGATTACTATCATAGTATAGGTCAGTTTTAGTCAAATTTTAAAAATGCTCTATAATGTCATTATAGATAATATTGGAAACATACGACACATATAGGCTCTAGCCCAGTATACTTATAATTTTACATCAACCACACTCAAAATGTGATGATTATCAGTGTGTCATTTGGGGAAAACATAGTTCTGCCCTTGAAGCTGTGCTACCAAAATGTAAATTACTTACTTGTATTCTTGTTGTAGATGTTTTTCTGGCTTTCCCCAAAGCATAATTATTCTCCACTTTCCTCTACTTTCAATGTCTGTTCCCTCTAGATTTTTTCCTGTAGTCAAGCCTTGTTTAAACTAAATAATTACATTTCAAAAATCGTACTATCTTCAGGTAGCATGCTATATCTCCTCAATCCATTAGGTTTTAAAGGTTTCTTAAGAATATTCTACATGTTCTCTGTCCAATTATTGTTTTACAGTTCAAAGCTCTTCAACCCTTTGCAGTCTGCCTCCAGCCAGACTCTATACGATGTGATATTCCTAATACCTAAGATTCAATCAATAACCAATAGACATACAAATAAATGGGAAAATGTGATCCAAAGACGAGAAAAAATGTAGTCAGTAGAAAAAAAAAAAAAAAACCTGAAAGACTCTGATGATAGTTTTAGCAGAAAAGAACTTTCTCCCATGCATAGGTCTAATAAAATAATAACACAACATAAATGTACATTTCTCACTCTTGTGGGTGCTCGTGATTAGACAGCTCTACTGAGCAACTCTCCTCAAGTAGGATATTCAGTGATCCAAGGCCCTTCCACTTCTTTGCTATGGCATCTTCCCAGAAATGAGAAAAGTGGAGGTGTGGGGACCATATATGAAAGTCATCTACTGACTTCTTTCACTTCCATAAAACTCCATTGCCCAGAAACCAGTAACATGACCGACTATAACTACAGAGAGTTTGGAAAATGTATTTTAGTAGAGCGTCCGGGAAGAATTAGTTAAGCTTGCTGAGAATCTAGCTAATTCCTCCCACACTCTCCACCTGCTCCCTTGGCTCCTTTTCCTTTCATTAAACATAAAGTAAACATTTTTCCTTAAGTCATATTCTAAGACTTCTTTTCTTCTCCCTTTACACTCTTTCTCGGAAAGATCATCCCAATCTGTGTCTCTAAATGACATGCCTATACAGTAATATATTTTTTAAAATGTATACACTGGATAATTTTGAACAGACCCAGAAGAATGGAGAGTAGTATAATACACACTTAAGTAGGACAAAATAAATTAACAATTCACTTTGTGCAGATAACTTAAAATTTGTATGCATTGGATGGGCAAAATTTCTCCCAAATCCGAGATTTCATTATTCTCTTATGTCTACTTGTGAGTTTCTGTCTTACCTTTTCTCCATTTTCTGTCTGACATTTTCTTTAATTGTTTGTTCCACCTCTTCACCTGGAAGTCTCTCTTGCACCTCATGCTCACTGTGTTCAGAACTAAACTCAACTCTCCCACAAGTCTGTTCTTTGCCCTTTGCATCATAAATAAGATAATGTCAAATTTCTCTAATTCAAACTCAAAAGTGTAGACTTAAATGCATTCTCCTTTTTGTCTCCATTATTAGGCTAAAATTAGAGTCACTATAATGCCAAATTTAAAATGATATTTTATGGTTTCATTATCATTCAAACTTATGCATATTTCAGAGCATTGATGCTTATAAATCACTTGCGAAAATTTAGAATCTGGATTTCTTTGTGAAATCCTAATTGCTTAGATATACATTGGAAACAGTAAGTTAACTGTAATTTATATAATACACTTTGATATGGAGATTTTAGTCGATCACAAGTTAGTTTTAATTGAAGGAGGCTGTATAATTGCTAATTCCAAGTATAGTGTCATTCTCAAATAAGGTAATAGTCACATTGAACTTCGTACTTCCTAAATGTTATGAAAGGGGAAGTTGACAGTCTGAAGTAGGGCCATAAAAGGGTTCCCAGAAGACTGAAGGGCTGGAAAATGAAGTAACGTGAGGAAGACCAGAAGTAGCCCGTGTTATTTAGTATGGTTCGTAGGAGACGTAGGCATCTGTGATAGTTCCCTTCAGATATCTGAAAACTGTGCTCTGCCAAAGAGAATACATCTTTGATTTGTGCTGGAAAGCAGAACTGGAATACACAGCTGTGAAACACCAAGAAGTTATTTTTTTTTTTGTCTGCTCTAAGAAAGAATTTTCCAAAAGAGCCTCCATCAATGGAAAGGCAGTTTTATAGACAGTCTTCATCCACCATTGAAATTACTCCTGGTATGGGGACTGAATTAGAATATTTCATTTAAAAGGTCCCCTCTAAACTAGAGTTTTATCATTGTATGCATGTGTATCAATTTAATAATGGATAAAATGTATAAAGAAATATGTTAAAATAAAGGAAAATACCAGTTTGCATCCTAAGAACTCACATTTTTAAGTGCTTAGAACGCAACTCTATCTCCGGTGGAGGGAGGATAGAGCAGTTAGTATGTATCAGAGAGGTCCAGAACATTGGCCTGTGTGCTCTAAGACTCAGCAGGAGACACTGGAGTAATAATATGGGCAACTGATGTATAGGCTCTGAAGAAAAGAGTTCAGGGCTTCCCTGGTGGCGCAGTGGTTGAGAATCCGCCTGCCGATGCAGGGGACATGGGTTCGAGCCCTGGTCTGGGAAGATCCCACATGCTGCGGAGCGGCTGGGCCCGTGTGCCACAACTACTGAGCCTGCGCGTCTGGAGCCTGTGCTCCGCAACAAGAGAGGCCGCGACAGTGAGAGGCCCGCGCACCACGATGAAGAGTGGCCCCCGCTCACCACAACTAGAGGAAGCCCTCGCACAGAAACGAAGACCCAACACAGCCATAAATAAATAAATAAATTTATTTAAAAAAAAGAAAAGAGTTCAAATTGTGGTTCACATCTAGTGCTGATTTAAGGAAATAAGGTCTGTAAAAGGACATTTACCCTCTTTGAAAATATAGTCAAGTGATCTTTACAGGGAAAACTGCCTTAATGGAGTAGGCCTTTACTTGAAATACATGTTATTCTCTATATGTTTTGTAAATGAGACTTTACACGAGGAAGTCATACTATTTCACATTTTTACCATGTGTAAGAGCGTAGCTTTGGCCATATTTAGCTACAGTCTTAAATGCATTCTGCATAAGACTCATTTTAAAGGATGTCTGCTGATGAAAATATTAATGTGGCCATTTTAAGTAACTTCTTCCAGATAATTGTTACATTAATTGCATAGAATTATCCTAGCACGTAGTCTATACTGGTTGAACCAGGTAAACTAAAACCTAACGTATATTTTTGAAATTTTTTAAATTAATGCTCAAGAGATTTGAGGAATATATCCAAATTAGATATAAACCTAATGTTAGATATAAATAAATTAGTATAACTGCTGTAAACTTATTTTTATGACTAGTAAATTCATTAAGTCTTTATATATAAATTCACTACTATTTATATACAATTTGGAGATATACTACCTTACGTATTAGTCAATCATAGATGACAATGTCTTACAAAATTCATTTTCAGTATCTCAGATACAAATACTCCTGGATGAGTACAAGGTGCCTTAACCAGAGATTAAATGAGTGATATAACTGATATTCCCAGAATAGTGCTTGAATAGTTCCTGAAAAGAGAAAATGAGTTACCCAAATAACTTCAATTGAAAATTTTCTTTTTTGTCAGGTACGGTTGATTTACAATATCATATTAGTTTCAGGTGTACACCATAGTGATTCAGTATTAATTATTGATTATCACATTCAATGAGTCATACATATTACTTTCATATTCATACATTTTACATTCAAAAAAGTTTATTCTAGATTTTCTTAAAATACCTTATATTTTATCAGTTTTTTATTGTTTGTATATCTTTTAAAATCATATCACAGGGCTTCCCTGGTGACGCAGTGGTTGAGAGTCCACCTGCCGATGCAGGGGACACGGGTTCGTGCCCCGGTCCGGGAAGATCCCACATGCCGCGGAGCGGCTGGGCCCCTGAGCCATGGCCGCTGAGCTTGCGCGTCCGGAGCCTGTGCTCTGCAATGGGAGAGGCCGCAACAGTGAGAGGCCTGCGTACCGCAAAAAAAAAAAAAAAAAAAAATCATATCACGAACTGTACATAAACACAGTTCATGTGAATACGTATAACCATGTATTATATATACATACGCATACACACTCACGTAAAACAAATTTAAAGATAGTTATTTAAATGAGGGAAAAATCCACAGCCAGGTAACTTTAATGTTAATGCTAGCATTTTCCCCCAGGATATTGTCATCTCCTCAGAGCTCCAGAGTTACTTAAGAGCTTAAGACATTCAAAAGTATATCAATTCATCTCAGTCAGTGTAGAAAATGACATAGCAAAGCCTGACTTTTGTACTCTGTTTCCTACACTGACAGACTTACTATTAAAAGTTAAACAAAACATTGTGTACTTTATCTTTCCTCTCTGATAATGTACATTTTCAAAATCTTTATTGTTCTCATAATAAATATTTTTCCAGTCTTTTCTATCCAATATTCCTTTTCAGCTATCCCACACTATTAGCTATTACAGTAAATTGAACTTTGGGATATTTATACCAACACCACCCTCAAATGCAGCACACCCTCCCGTGCTCATGTCCTTTTGTGAGTCCTACGGCAAGTCTGTCAAAAGACTGCTACCATCTCCTGTAGCTTTCTCGGCTGCAACTTAAATCCAGACTCTTCCACTCCCCAAAGTCCTGGCTGTCTACATTTTACCTTTCAGGCTTCCCCCGTCTCACATTTACTTTTCAGTTCCTTACAGAGGACAAGAGTGGCTGCTGGCATTGTCACAGGGTTAGGAGGATGGCTGAGGGAGCATCTCTCAGAAATAAAGCTGAAAGTAGCGCTGAAATCATAGTGATGTACAGAGCCAAGCGTTCAGGAAGGTGATCGAGTTTGTAAACTAGAGAATGAGGTACAACCTGGCCTTTCCCTGCAGCCTCTCATCTCTTTGAGAAAGGCAATACTTTCATTAAGGTACAGCTTAAACGTTTTATCTGTATACCAAGAGGACTCTTCTAACTGTCCATTCCAGGTTTGGTTTCTCTTTTACATGTTGCAGTAGAACACTGGCTTGTTCATAATATAAGGCTGTCTGTATACAATTTATTTTGATTACTCACATGGTAGGTTATGAACTCCATTTGAATAGGAACCCTATCTCTTATGTACAGCTATATCACCAGTCCTTAATGTAATGACTGACGAATAGAAAAAGTTCAGTGAATATTTGTTGAACAAATATATAACTAAATAAGTGCATAAAGAACAGGACCTCGAGTATATATAAAGAGCTGAAATACTGTACAAAGAAGCTAAAACCCAGGGAGGTAAAAGCGTAAATGGAATTTGTAGGTTGAAGTGGGTTCTGGGTGAATACCTCTGGGTGACACTGTTGTTCCAGATTGGCTTTTATACACTGTGTATAACATGACTTGTAGAAAAGCTATGTTCGTAAGTCAAAACATGGTACATCCATTCAAAGAATATTCATTGAGTATGTATCATGTGGCAGGATACTGTGTGCAAGGAACAGCATGGAACAAGATACAGAGATCTTGGAAAGGAGACAGTCAATAGTCAAGAAATAAAAACCATAACTTGAAATTGTGATAAAATCAAACAGAATTATAATATTCCTGAACCTAGACTGTTTAAAACAGGGCCTAGAGCAGATTAGGGCCTCAATAATTATGTATTCAATGACAAAATAATAGGGTAAAAGGGACATTGTACTACTTCAAAGGAGTAGCATTTAAGCTTAGATCTAAGTGGAAGGGGAAAAAAGAACAGAAAAGGGAAACATTGGAGAAATCAAGCTCAAAGACGCTGACATTAAGAAATAGCTCAATAATCTTAACTCCAGAAAGCAGGCCATGAATACATTCCATGAATACATCCCCAAAAGATAGAGAACACTGATGGACATTAAGCAAGGTGGAAAATAATTTATTTGCATTTTCAAAAAGGTGTTCGTAGCTGTTTTGAATAAACGATTGTAGAGCAGGTAAGATTGAAAAGTATAAAACCCAGATCGGAAGCCACTGGCAATTCTAAGAAATGAAACCATCATGATTTGCTCATGGGGTAGAAATGAAGGTGAGAAAAAGAAAGACATAAAAACATCATGACTCCTACGTATCTTTGGCTGAGCAACTGTGAGGCTTAGGTTAGTGGAGAAACATACTTTATTGGGTGCGTGTGTGTGTGTGTGTGTGTGTGTGTTAGGATATGGAATTGTTTGAAAAGCCTGTGATACTTATGTAGTATCCAAGAAGAACTAGCATTATAGGAATTATTTCAGTTAGTAGTTTGTGGTTTTCAATGCTTAGCACCAACTTCTTATATGAAAGTTCTTCCACTCTTAAACTTTTAATTTTGAACTCTAAAATTTACTTTTAGATTACTCAGATTATAATTTCCATAATATTTTTCAAGGGTAATACATGGAAGATATAATTCTGGAGGGCTTGGATATCTGAAAATTTCTTTCTGCATATTTCAGACGTGTGGGATGACTTAGATAGAAATAGTATTATTGAGAAACATCATTCTCCCCTCAAAACCCAGTTCCATTGAACTCTTTATATTTTCAAATATATTTTATTTGAATATATGTTTAAATGACAAAAGTAATATGCACTTATTTTAGCAAATTCAAATGGACAAAAATGAAAAGAAAAATGACTGTGCTCCTTCCTCCCATCCCTTCTCTCCAGAGGTGTCCACTGTTAAGTCTTTTTCTATCCAATATTATCTAGACTATAAACTACACTTTTGATTAATTTAATACATTGTTGTTTCACACTAAAGGTGAGATTTTTGGGGGAAAACCCTCCACTGAGAAAAAGAGGGTCAGATAAGAGAGTCACAAAAGTAGGCCACTGTATTACTTGTTTATTTGGAAGCTCCCTAAAATGATGCTTGGGGTGCTTGAGCTCTTGTACCTGCTCTGTCACTAACTATGTGTGAGAATTTCGACAAGTCACCTCACAGCTCTGGGTCTGTCTTCCTAGCGTGAAATTCTTACTGTATTTATGCAACTAGCCATGAGCCTATTTGAAACACATACGAATATTTTGAAATTCAGTTTTGAATGAATCTTTGAAATTGAATATTTGAAATTCATTTTTGAATATTTTGAAAAAATATTTGAAACCATATCAGTCTCAGCTCTCTGATCTTGGATCATATCTGTTAAGTGGCTGGACTAGAGGCTCTAAGCTCCTTTCTGTATCAGGAGGTCTGAGCTTGCCCTTCCTTCCTTCCCTCCTTCCCTCCCTCCTTTTCTCCCTCCCTCCCTCCTTCCTTCCTTCCTTCTATCTCTCTTTCTTTCTCTCCCCCTCCCTCCTCCCTCTCTCTCTCTCTATTTCTTTCTTTCAACAGCTTTATTAAGATATAATTCATATACCATACAACTCACACATTTACAGTGTATAACACAATGGGTTTTAGTATAGTGTCATGTATGTGGAACCATTAACGTCAATTTTAGAACAGTTTCATCTTGAAAAGAAGTCCATACCCTTTAGCTATCACCCACCTACTTCCCTATCCCATCCAGCCCGAAGCAACTACTAATCTAATTTTTGTTTCCTTATGTACACATTTCATTTTGATATAGAAGTCAACGGCAGCCCTTTCCAACAGGTACACAACCATTTGGAGTCAGTAGACATATTCTGAGAAATGCAAGGGTTAATATTGTACTTTTTTTTCCACTTTGGGAATCGTCTATTTCATGAGCAGAAACCTGACAGAAACTCCAGAGAGGTTACTCTTAATTTTATTTGATGGGAAGTTAGCAGAGATTTCCATGGGGTCTTAGATAATTTGTTTCTCCAAAGGTCATAGAGTTTAGCTCTTTAAAGATTGTCAACATATTTCATTATTTTCATTTTAAAATTATTATAGTTGGAAATTTGAGAAAGTTATGTCGGACAGTGCTAGCCAGATGCCACAAGAGGCCTAAACAAACATTTTCCGGTAACTGCAATCAATGCACGTTCTCATCTTCTGTGTTTATACCACATTTGCAGTTAAAAAGTAAAAACCTAATGAGCCAAAAGCAGTTTCAACCAGGCCTGTTGCTATTAGGAGACATTTGAAAGAATAACAAAGGAAGTAATTGTAGTTTAAAGGTCATTGCAAGATTTGAAGAGACACTTTCTGCAGAACTCTGATCAGAAGTTTTTCTTTTCCTTCAAAAGTCAGAAAAATTGATTAAACTCCTCCCAGTGCAGCAGTTCACTGGGAGAGAAGGGCCTTTTCAAAGCAGTCGCTTTGCCTGTTAGAGAACAACTTCATATCTTCATGTTCCTACATTCCTAGGGATCCGCACGCCGATAAATAAAAACAGAAACAATGCACACTGAAGCAGTTCAACTGATGTTCTCTGTTCTTTAAAAGTCTCAACTTTAAAAACAAGAGCAGGCTAAGACAGATGCTTCTCTGCAATTAGTATCAATCAGTCCTGACACAGAAAGTGACCCATCCAACGTAGAAGTTGTTTGGATCGATCAGCACATCTTTTACTGAGGTGGGACACAGAAAAAGAACAGAACACGAATAGAAAAATACTGCATGAAAAGAGGATTCTGAAAAGGCCAGGACAAAAGTGTTTCTCGTGACTACATTTAGTTAAACATCTTCATTCTTTCTTTGGAAAGAAAATCTGATAACACATAAAATATGCTCTAAGCTTATAGTTTGATCTGGGTGCACAAAAGTTAAGTAATTTTTATCTGTATGTACTTGATTCCCCAGTTTGGGTTCAGTCCTCTTTAAACATTGGTGTAATTTTTGTTGTTGTAAAAGAATCTTTTCTCTTACTAATGGGACAAACTAAAGTGCGTGATCTTAACTGGTAAGGAAGGAAACCCTTACCATGTGGTGCTTACATAGGGTTAGTGTCTTTTTTTTTAGAATGTATAGCATTCTATACTTGAATTTTAGCATTATATTTTCAATATATTGGTTTGTTTACCAAGAATGCTCACACATTCATTTCATTGAGATAATAGATGGAATATGCCCTGATTTCTGAATGAGTTGTGTCCAAAATTGTCCTGCTTTGAAAGACTATTGGCAAACTTTATTTTTCATTGAAAAAGAAAAATAAACACATTAACGATGAAAATCATACTTACAACAGCTAGCAATAGATAGCTTCTCTAAAGACTCCTGTGTTTTATCTTCTAATTTTTGTCCTTTATACTTATTTACAAAGTCATATTATATATAAATAAACGTCCTTTTCTCACTTCTTATTCCATCATGAATTGCATATCATGAAATGCATTTAATACATGGCCTCCATCTTATCGTACATAACGGATATACCAAAATTATATAACCATTTTTCATATTTTGAAACAGCAGACATGTTCTGTATTTTTAAGGTATAAGTAATATATTTGAATATAAGTTATAACCTCGTAGCTAATTGCTTCTTCAGTATATATTTCTAGAGCTTAAATATATGAACATTTCAAAATACTTTCTTAGTTGTATCCAAATTGCCTTCAGAAAAGGATATTCAATTTGCATATTCAGTTTGTTAGAGTAATATCTCACTCCACCCTCAACAGTATTTGTTATTATAATAATAAAGTGCTTTGTAATTTGATAGAAGCATATGGAATCCTTTTTTTTCTTTAATTTGACTACCTTTTATTTCTGACTAGGTTAAACTTGTTTTTTCAATTTATCTGTTAACCAGTTGCTTATATGGTGAATAATCTGTGACTGCTTTTGTTCATTATTATATTAGAGTATTATTTATTACATGATTTCTTTACAGGGGCTATTTTGATTTAAATGATTGAACTTTAATTTATCATCTTTGCAAATCAGTCATTATCCTATTTTTCTGAATATACAGACTTATACTTCTGCTATACAGAAGTTGTATCAGTGTCTCTTTCCTTTCCTTTGTTTTCCTTTCCCTAAATTTTGGGTCTTCTGCTTAAAACATTTCCACCAGTTGAGAACAAGTCATTATTGACCTATGTTTTTATTCTGGCTTTTTAATGATAATATTATTCACATTTAATTATTTAATGTATCTTAGAATTAGTTTGGTTTAGGCTTTGAGGAAAATTGCTTATTTTAGTTCTCCCCTTCTGGTTTGTGATTTAACTGCTCTATAGGACACAGATTTGAAATTCTCACATTTATACTTTATTCCTTCAATCTGCATATGCATGCAGCCACCATATTTTACTTATTTTATAATTATATATGATTATGTATTATGTATATATTATATATAATTATATGTAAGCTATAATATATAATATACTTTTCATTATGGAAAATTTCAAACATATATTAAAAAAAGAGAACAATGTAATAAACACCAGTCGCACATCAGACCACTCTGACAATTGTCAACGTTCTATTGTCTTTCCACCTATTTCCCTCAAATTTTTTCTTTGCATTTTAGACAAATGGAGTATTTTCCCACTAACAAAAAAAGGAAAATTTAAACATACAGAAAAATGGAGAAGCACCTCTATATCCTCCGTGTACATTCAACACTTAATATATGTTGCTGTAATATTTGAAAATAAGTTACATGAAACTTGTAGAAAGCATTATATTTCATTCTCAAATACATTATCACGTAGCCTCTAAGAATGAGGGCATTCTTTCATAAACCACAATAACATTTTCCCTTCCAAGGAATTAAACATTGAAACAATAATATCATCTAATATAGAGTCTATAACATCTTTCCCAAATGCACTCATCATGTCTTTTTTAAGTGTAGTATCAATTCACATATGTATTGACTTCATTATAACTTTGGCATCATAAAATATTTCTGTTTTTTATAACTTTTATTTTTGAAGAATCTATACCATTCGTCTAAAAATGTCACAAAAAATCTCAATTTGATTATTTCATGTGAATAGATTCAGAGAAAACATTTGGCAAGACAACTATAGAGGTGATGTTATATACGTTCTGTTGCATCATGACATAAGGGTATATATCAGTTCGTTTGATTGGTGGAACTATGAGTGTCTGCCTTAGTTAAGTTACTGTTCACCAGCTTTTTCTGGAAGTACATTATATTGCATTTCCCTTTGGAAATTATACTTAATCTGTGTGAGGTTTTGTGAATATCTCATTTGTCAATAGTTGTTGAAGTTATTAATTGCCTGGATTAATTCAGGTATTAATTGTCTGAATCAATTAACATGCTATTGGTTACAAAATGGTGATTTTATTTTTTCTCTCATCCCTTCTATATTATCTGCCATTTTTCAGTATGTGCAAACTTTCTTCACTTCCTTCAATTTTCCCTCATAGTTTTTCTTTTAATATGATATGCTTAAGGATCAATGCTCTAGTCAAAGTATTATTAAAATATAATTTTCATTATTCTTTTTGGTGGTACAGTTTTCCCAAATTTGGCCAGTGGAAACCCTTCAGGTTGGCTTTAGTGTCTTTTGATACATTTCTTTTTTGGTACTATCTTAAGTTCAGTCCCTAGAAGGTACTGCAGCCTCATTTCTAAAAAAATATTTTTACAGCCTCGGGATCTGTATTCAATACTTTCTTCAAGGAGCTCTGGTTCCTTTTATTGGGGATGATATTTAAACCCCAAGATCTAGGCAATATGTATGCTTACTGCTACTGGTGTGTCATTTCTTCCAGGCTCTTTCAGTGGACAAGAGTAAGGAACATATTTTGAAAAAGATCATGTGGCTTCATACCAATTTCTCCAGTTCCAACTTAACATCACAGGATTCTTTCTCTTCTTCTGTCATTTCAAATGTTTACCTTCCTACTGCCGCAGAGAATATGCTGGTTCCTTACACTGTCTTCTATTTAATCATTTGTTCTATCTTATAATGTACACATAATATGTCTAGAATCATTATACTGATAACACTACCCCCCCAAAAAAAAACACTACCCTCCAAAAAAACTTAACTAAAAATGTTTACAATAGACTAGAAGATTATTTGTCTAATTAAGGGTGCTCAAAGGTTACTTAAGTTCATTGATTTTTGCTTGTAAGATGTGTGTGCATGTGACTTTGCTGTAGTTCAATATATGTTTAGGTAAATCTTGAGCTTTCTTTCCATTCAATTTTTTGTTTGGCTTTTATCGTCCTTTCCAATTCTCTATTATATGCATAGAGTCGTGAATCTAACATGCAAGATCCATACAGAATAAATTTGGCTGTATAAAAATACTTTTAAAAAGAAAGAAAAACAAAGGTTAAAGTGATACCAGGAAGGAATGCAGACAATGACAAACAAACATAACTGTATCACAAATGCATGACACAACTTAAAGCCGAAGGTGAGAAAACAGAAACTGACTTAAGTAACTTTGGAAACTCACATTTTATTGGACACTATAAAGCCAAAGGAATTGAGCCCAAATACTGTTCTCTAGATGATAAATGGGTTTCTCACAGGGTAAACCCATGAGTTAGCAATTCTGAAACTCCTTTCTTATATATCCTAGCATTGACCAAATAAGTAAATACAGTGAAGATAATAGAAGCCAGGTTTCTCAGGTTCTTTGTAACTTCAGGAAAAGAAGTTACAAATAAACAAGAGAGGGAGGCTAGAATGAACCATTCCATAGTGAATTAGAGTTAGAGATATCTGCAGCATCCGTGTTCAGCAGAATCAGTTATAGATACGTGTGTGTATATGCATTAGTGCCCTGACGGAGAGTTCCTAGCTCTGTCTGCTGGGAGGGCCCTCCAGCAGCTGCATACAAATGGCCATTACCTATATCTTGGTTTCTAAATACCATTCCCCAGTGAAAGGAACCAGGGTTCCTTGGAGAAATGGCTGATTCTAGGACTGGGTGAGGGAATATACATTAGGATCCTGGAACACACACACAGGAAGGCTACTGAGCTCCACCTTCTGGTGCAGAATAGTCAGGAGTTGTGGTGGAAATTATCTACATAAATTATTTGGATTTGTCTTTTTTCTTTCTTTCTTTCTTTCTTTCTATTTGTTTATATCATATAGAGTTAAATAAAAAGAATTTATTTTATTCTTTGAGCTATAATACTATCATTGTTTATTTTGATGCTCCAGTTATTTCAGATTTGGGTATTTGGAGCCCCTTCATATGGGCTTCTGTGACCTTTGCCATGCCCCACTCCTGGGCAGGAACAAGAGAACAGCAGGGTCTTGGGCCAAGAGTATTCCTCTGGTGGAATCCTCTCTACAGGGAAGTGTGAAACCAGGGTACAGGTGACTCCCCTTCTACTAGAAAATTATTTCAGGGTACAGGTGATTCCCCTTCTAGTAGAAAATTATTTCAGGAATACCATTTCATGAAAAAAAAAAACCCTTTCCAAATTATTTTGAATCTAAATCAATTCTAGTTGGTTTCCTTTTTTAATTGGTAAAAATTAGACCAAATATGTCTAACATTTTACTGTAGCATTTGTTGTTGTAGTTTTATTGAAGTAAAAAAATAAATAAATAAAACAAATAAAATCTGTCGATAATGGAAATTTTACCAGGATGAATACGATGAATAACTGCTCTGATAAAAAAAACTTTCATCTAATCAAAGTAAATTTACTTCTTAAATAATTCATAGAAAGATAGAAGATTAGATAGAATAAGTGTCTGTAAGAATAGAAGAAGATAGAATAAGTATTCATTGGTAAAACTCCAAATTTCATAAAAGCCAGTTTATTTCATTTTAAACAAAGTGGTTTCTTTGCTTCATTAAACAAAATTTTAGATATAACAATGCCTAGAAAAGGGTGCTGCTGGTGATGATACTACATATATCCATGAAGCAAAATTGCCAATAAAAATTGTATTCCTCTCCTTATTATTGGAATTTGTAATATATTTAGTAACAATAAATGCTAATTACAATGTGTAGTGCTTTTACTAAAGCGTGGGCCATTGACAAACATTCCCAATTATTCTCCTATACCTGTTCAGTTTGCTCTCTAAAAATAGGTAATATGTTATTTAAACTTGTGTGTCGAAGTACAGCCTTCTCCTAGTATTCATGAAGGATTGGTTCCAGGACCAACCCCAGAAAATACCAAAACCCCAAGATGCTCAAGTCCCTTTTATTAATATGATAGCTTGGTATTTGCATATAAGTTTAGCACATCCTCCCATATACTTGAAGTCGTCTCTAGATTACTTATAATACCTAATACATTGTATGTGGTATGTTAATAATTGCCCGTGTATGGCAAATTCAACTTTCGCTTTTTGGAACTTCTGGAATTTTTTTCCAAATATTTTTGACTTGCAGTTAGTTGAATCTGCTGATGTGTAATTCGTGGATATGGAAGGCCAACATTATGCATGTGGTTATTTGACTTTCACTTTTCTAAGTGCAGAATATAATATATATGGTGCAGTCCACTTACTGTAAATGAACAGTGTAATAAATTGAAAACCGAACATCCTTGAAACCATCATTATAGTCAAGAAATAACACATTGTCAATATGCCAGAAGCCCTTAGAACAACCCTTCCCAATTACCTACACCTCTTTAACTCATAGGCAACCGCCATCATGTTGTTTATGGTAATCACACCCTGTTTTTTGAGAATGGCACCTCCTAACTATATGTACTTTATACAACGGAGAATAGATTTACTGTTATTTTACTGTATGTACATGAAATCATCAAATGTTATTTTTTCATGATGGCTTTCACTCAGCACCATGTTGTTTCAATTGATTTATGTTCTCGTGCATAACTGTAGATTTCTTCCATTGCTATATAATATTCATTTGTGCATAAATATAGAGCAGAATAGGATGGACTAGAATAGAGTAGAATAGAAAGGAAAAGAAAAGAAATGGATTGGGTTATTAAGGAATTCCCTGTTTATGGCTAATAAGAACAATGGTGAGGAATTTTTTTACTCTAGTTCGATGCTCACAGTCAAAACACTACTCCTGAGTATATCTCTAGGAGTGGAAATATTGCATTGGTAGGAATGTAAATCTTAAACTCTGTAGCAATGCTATACTGTTTCTACTGTAGTTGTTTCAATGTACGTTCTTATCAGCAGTTGAAAGTTCAAACTGTTTTATATTTTTGCCAGTAGTTCATGCTGTCCGATGTTCTCACCTTATGTTATTTCTTTATAATGAAAATGTTATTGTGTGACTAATTCTAGTGAATTATTAAAACTAAGATGGTCATGGGAATCCCAGATTTATAGCCAATTGGTCAGAAATGCCAATGGCCTGGGTACCCGCAAAGTACAACTGGGGTCTGAAATAAGGGCACTCTTGTTGGAGACTGTGCCCTTTATCTTGTGGGGTCTGCAGGTGGTCACTGTCAGAACTGGATTGCATTACACCCCAATTTGGCTTTTAAGAGAATAATGGGCTCTAATGATTGGCCAATATTCTCAGGACCTGAAAAGCCACAACATGTAACTAAGAGCTACTGCACCTGAATGCAATATAACAGCAATGGTGGTAGTAACTTAATTTTTAAAAATCAGTTGCACAAGTTCAAGATAAGAAGGAGGTGATTTTGAATGCTTCTGTCTTATATCCCTGATGGCCTTTGCTTATTTCAGGGGTTCCTTTCACATATTTTTTGGAAGAGTTCTCTAGATGCCCTTCATATCTCACTCCTTTACAGAATTCTCCAGGAGGAGCCTGTCCTGACCCCAGTTCAGTGTGCATTGATATCTGATTGGTTTCCCCATGCCATGCTAGCTAACAATCAATCAGACTGTTTTTGGTTTTCATTTTTTTTGCAGCGCCATGTGGCTTGTAGGACCTTAGTTTCCCCACCAGGGATGGAACCCGTGCCGCCTGCAGTGGAAGCGCGGAATCCTAACCACGGGACCACCAGGGAATTCCCCAGACTGGTTCTTACTATTAAAACTTTTCAGGAGCTCCCCTGACTTAGGAGACATTGGAATTGCTGTCATGACTTAAAGATCCTTCATAATTTGGATCCTGCTTATTTCTCCACAGTTACCTTTCTATTCTCACTCAAACTGCAGTGCTCCTACACTGAATTTAAGTTTTTCAAATGACCCATCCTTTTGTCAAAAGAAGTGGTTTTATCTGCACAAAATGTTCTTCACTCACTTACTTCCCTAGATATGAATACACAAAGTAGCTTGTAAACGCTCTAATTTTAATTTAGAGCGAGGTAAACAGGTGACTTAGTAACTGCTGAGGGTTATGGGTTTTAAATAACCTATACAATTAGGGACTTTTTATAAGTTTCAATTTTCTGTGATTATTTTAAAAATACATTGATTTAGTGAATAAATACCTAAAATTTGAAAAACTATAAGGTAAATCCCAAAGTTCTCTGAAATATATCATAGCTAGAATTTGAGTTACACTTTCCAACAAGACAAAAAAGTATTTCCAAGTTATTACTCAGTCAATACTGCTTATAGGTTGTTATCCAGGGGTGTGTGTGTGTGTGTGTGTGTGTGTATAGGGTCTAGTAAATGTCCTCGAGATGATATGATGGGTAGAGGGATTTGCTCTCTTTTTTTCTAGCATTAAAGCCCTGGGTATCCCCATGGCTGTGCATGAGGAAGGCATCCCTGTGGCTATGTGTGAAGTTTAAAAGCTTTATTCTTGTTTTGTAAGTTTCTTTAAGCATAGCAACATTCAGAGATGAACCTAAAAGCAAACTAACTTTTAAGCTTGGAGTTCTGCTATGAAGATTACTTTCTTTGGTAAAGAGAATACACAATAGCGTCTGAAAACAGGTCTCCATAGGCACATTTTAGGATTTGAAAGACTTTCTTTTTTTCTTCTTCTTCTTAGGAAGGCTGTTTAGAGCCTTAAATAACTAACTTTAGTGAAAGAGAAAAAGAGCTCACCAACTTTGGAAAGTATGAAAATTACCTTACATTTCCTATCTTCCATCCACAACTCAGCTGACAGAATGGTAGCCATACCACCTAGGATCAAAATTGCTAATTTTCTAAATACCAATTTCTAGGTATTTAGACAACAACAAACATTTTCAACACATCAGTTTGTCATATTAATTTAACACATTTTGTGGCTTTCTCATCCATATTCATTCTGAATATATTTTTCTCCTTTACTAAATTTGACACCTCCTATGTACCCCTTCAGATCCTTTGGTCTTTCTCACCTGACTGTTACTTCAGCTATTATGTGGGGGGGCTCCAATCACTTTTTGACAGCATCTTTCCCTGTTTCCATACTGCAGCACATCTTACATTCTACCCCCAACCCATCTCGGTTGATGTGAAAAGTTATAGAAGCCCTCTCTGTGCTCATGCATGCACAACCCAGAGATGGAGGTGAGTTAATATTACACAGGGTATTTAACATTGATCAGTAGAGAATGTGGCCTAATAAAGAAATGATCACCCCTTTCTCCACCCTCTGTGAAGGACAATTTTAAGATGTATTACATATTGCTTCTCTGATGGTCCTAAAAGAACAAGCAACTAGTTTCCTACAGGAAAGGCCAACTCAACGAGACAACATTGTCGTGGCTCTCCTGTTCCCCTTTCGCTTCTTAATTCCCTTTTCCCAGGATAATATTCCCCCCATTTTCCCCTTACATATACATTTATCTCAGGCTCTTATTTCTAGGAGACCAAACCAAAATATTCATCATTTCATCTGATGAATCATTATCTATTTTAAGTTTTACTTATTAAAAAAATTGCAAACCTGGGCTTCCCTGGTGGCGCAGTGATTGAGACTCCGCCTGCCGATGCAGAGGACACGGGTTCGTGCCCCGGTCCGGGAAGATCCCACATCCCGCGGAGCGGCTGGGCCCGTGAGCCATGGCCGCTAAGCCTGTGCGTCCGGAGCCTGTGCTCCAAAATGGGAGAGGCCACAACAGTGAGAGGCCCGTGTACCACAAAAAAAAAAAAAAAAAAAAATTGCAAACCTGTTATTCCCAGGAACACTGCTTGTATCAGAGCTTTGGTCCAGAGCCTCCTTATTTCTGACAGTAGCCTCCCGGTTTCCCTTTTACACACTCCCCAGATTCTTTTCATTACCATCAATGTTATCTTTCAAAAACTGCAAACCCTGCCCACACCTCACTGCGTCTACTGTACTCTGATTAACACTGTAGACATTTAGCATGGCAAACCGGCCAATGGCTGCTTCTCTAGCCTCCTGCCCTGTTCTCAGGCATGGTAAACCGGCCAGCGGCTGCTTCTCTAGCCTCCTGCCCTGTTCTCAGGCATGGTAAACCGGCCAGCGGCTGCTTCTCTAGCCTCCTGCCCTGTTCTCAGGCATGGTAAACCGGCCAGCGGCTGCTTCTCTAGCCTCCTGCCCTGTTCTCAGGCATGGTAAACCGGCCAGCGGCTGCTTCTCTAGCCTCCTGCCCTGTTCTCAGACATGGTAAACCGGTCAGTGGCTGCTTCTCTAGCCTCCTGCCCTGTTCTCAGGCATGTAGCTATTATGTTTGTAGGTAATAAAAACTTCTAGAAAGATAAGATGGGGCTATTTCATAAATAGTTCTCTTTGCTATGGTAGGTAACTGTTAATCAGGAGACATAGGTATACATTTGGCAACATCTGTGTGCGCATCTGTGCACATGGCCGCAAGAGCATCACCCCCTGTCTGGTATACTCGTCAGCCTCAAAGCATAGTCAGATATTACTCGCTCCGAAAAGTCGGCCCTGATCACCTCACTTGATGTAGATTTATTATTATTATTATTTTTTGCGGTATGCGGGCCTCTCACTGCTGTGGCCTCTCCCGTTGAGGAGCACAAGCTCCGGACGCGCAGGCTCAGCGGCCATGGCTCACGGGCCCAGCTGTTCCGCGGCACATGGGATCTTCCCAGACCGGGGCACGAACCCGTGTCCCCTGCATCGGCAGGAGGACTCTCAACTGTTGCCACCAGTGAAGCCCTTGATGTAGATTTCAGCACTCCTTTCTCTGTGCTAGTCTGTACCTGCTCTTCCATCTGTTATATCACAAATCCTTTTTTATCTTCTTCCAGATATTTGTTGAGCTGTGTGTGTTCACCATCAAACTGTTTAAAAAATATTTTTCTTTTTTAGTACATTGCTATGCCAGTAGTTTACGCATATTTTATAAGCACAGGTTAATTCTACATCTGTCTGGCGTACTTCCTAAGAAATTACTTTCTACGTGTGGTAGGTGCTTGGATAAAATGACATATAGTAAACCTCTTGTTGTCCATTGTGCTAAAAATTGAAAAGAAGTGACAAGTAAGGGAGAGTCCTATACAGTCAATTATATCTAACATTGCCCTTTAGAGTTTCTCTATAAGCAATGGTGAGAGGCCAGTCACACATGAAACACTGAGGAGGTGTCATGGCGTTATCACAAAACCGGTAATATGAGTAGTGTGAGCAGTAAGCAATCCAGAGAAAGCAATAAATAATTCAGAGGCAGGAAGTATTGATTTTTACTGGGGTGTTTTGAAAGGTTTATAATTGAGGGGTGGCACAGGCTGTTTTGTTGATGTTGCAGAATTAATTCAAAAACCCAAAAGCAGTACCCAACACGTGACAGAACTGTTAATACTTAGTACACATTGGTACATAAAAGATATATACCATGATAGAAGGGACAGAGGAATTCAAATAGAGTAGATCAATAAATTGGTATTGAGTGGAACTCAGTGGACTCTTAATAAGTACTTAAAAGTACTGAACTACGATAAATCTATTAAATAACAAGGTGAAATAACATTTTAAATGGTGAAATACTTATTTTATCAGTTATATAAAGAATTTGATGCTTGCCTACTATTATATTATTATTCAATTTTTTGAGGTTCTGGAAAATTAAATGCACAATAAAATTATTTAAAAACTTATTGAAACTTCATAAAAGAAAAATTAAACTATCTCTTTTTTTACTGATGACTTGATTACATTTAAAAATAAAACCCAAAGGATATATATAATAAAATTAAGTTGAATTAAGATAGAATGATAAAATATCTTTATATAAGCTGAAAATAAATCATTGCATGTTCTATTTAAAAAATAAGTACCTAGAAACCAAAATTTGAAAAGAAAAGAAAATCTTGATGAAAGGCACGGAACGAGTTTTGAACAAATGTGAAGAAATTATGTGCAATTGGATAAAGACATAGTATAAATATACAAATTAAATAAAGTTACAATAAAAGCGTTAAATTTTTAAAGTAGATGATTTTGAAAGTTTATGTAAAAATAAATGTATAAGAATTGCCAAGACAGTTATTAAAAAATAATATATTAAAAAAGGTAAACATACTGTGACAGACACTGATAGGTGGCTTCACAACAACTGATTCCAAATTTCTTTTCCATTAATTGACTTCCACTCTCCTGATTAAAAAAATAAGGACTTTTCTAGCCATCACATTCTTAAGTGTATGCATGGTAACTACATCTGCCCAATGAGACAGATCTAAGAAGTAATACTGAGGGGTTTCAGCAAGACATTTCTCTTTGATTAAAGATATGTCCACAAGTAATATTTAAAATTCTTACCTAATAAATAATTTAGGCCAATCAAAAAAATTAAATTAAAAGGTATGCCCAATAATTAAGGTCTCCCTTATTTCTTTTTTCTCCACGGTCTATTTTCCCTTTAGATGAGGTAAAGTGAGCATCAAAGTGTTACCTATAGATCGCTTTTTGACCTCATGAACTGTGGTTAAAAAATAAAGTTCCGCGTGTTTTTATCCCCTGTTATTTGAGGTTGTGTTACTCCATTTATTATTAATTCAAGAAATACTTATGGAGTTTTAATTAAATGGTAGAAGTATATGAAACTGAAATACTAGTTAGCAAAGCAGAAAAAAAAAAAATTTCTGCCTTCACGGAACTTAACCTCTTGCATGAAGAAAAACCATAACTGGCAACTGATGGAGACTCTGTCATCAAAATAATATAGGATAAGGACCCATTTTCAGCCAGGACGGAATAACTGAAATCGAATTCGTCATTCTGCCTTAAACAGTTAAAAAAGAGTGCAAAGTATGTGAACTAACAGTTTTCAGAATTTGGACAGGGCATGTCAGTGATCCCTGAGAAACAGGAACAAATAAGAGAAATGAAAACATATGATCATGCTACAGTCTGTATATTAATGTGCATAGAAGCTTTATGGTAAAAACCAAAAACTGGAAAGGAAAAAAAATATTTCTCCATCAGGTGAATAAACAATTTGTGGTATATCCATAGTACAGAATGCTAGTTAGCAATAAAAAAAAGAATTAACTATTGATACACTCAGTAGCCTAGATGAACCTCAAAATAATTACACTGAGTAAAAGTAGCCACACCAAAAAAGTATGTACTGACATACTGTATGATCCCATTCACATACGTTTCTAGAAAATGCAAACTAATCAACAGTAATAGAAAGCATATTAATGGTGCCTTGAGAGTGGGGGAAGTAGAGGGAGAGAGAGGGATAACAGAAGGACATGAGGGAAATTTTGGTAGTGATGGATATATTTGTTATCTCAATTGTGGTGATAGTATCATAAATAAATATTTATCATTGTTTTCAATAGTTATCAAATTACATATTTTAGATACTGCAATTCATTCTACATCAATTATACATTTAAAAAGCTGTAGAGAATACTATCAAGTCCCAAATGCCCACAAGTTTCTCAGAAGATGGTGTCTTCCTCTTTGTATCCACTGCCTAATGGCCTTCAGGAGCTTCAAATTCTATTAAAAATTTTTCTTTTCAAATAATAATAGCTGACAGTTACTATGATTTTACTATGTGCCAGACAGAGAATAGTGCTCTGCCAACATTGTCTTTGCAGGAATACTCCACTGTTTAGAACACAGTTTCTGAATCCAACTTTACATGTATATAAATACATATATAGAGAGGGAGAGTATATATTTTATATATTTATGTATAAAATACATATTTGTAAAGATATATATGCACACATACATACATATGCATCTATCTATATATTGCAAGATTATACTAATAATTAGAACTGAATTGGGAATCCAGAAAATAATTAAATACATACACTTATTAGAAAGAAAATTTGAATTTTCTTTTCAATGGTTAAGAATACTGTTCCATAAACAGCACTTGATACAACTGACAAGTCATGTGAAAGATAAAAATGTTGATTTAAATTTCATATCAGATATAACTAATTTCTAGATGAATTGTATTAAAGAATAGACATTAATAAATCATTAAAAAGTGAAGGTGATTGAGTGCATAGCAAAATGAAGTGGAGATAACGAATACAATAAAGATTTAAATGATATTTTGAGATCTACATTTTTAACAAAACAGTCACTGTTTATACAATTCATTTAAACCCTGGTTGGCTTCCAAGCATTTAGTTTTCTGGTCCAATTATACTAGTGAAAACAAGTAAATCTTACAACAAAAAACATGCAAACATTTCTGGCGTTAGTGACATTTTCCGGATAATACATATACAGAATAAGTCCTTTTAATTTGAATTTCTTCCAAGAGTGACATACAATTTTGAAGAAAAAAATTATGAAAGATGCAATTAAATTCACTTTGAAAACTCACCATCGAAGTTTCCAAATTTGATATTTGTCTTTAATTTCATCTTTGATGTTTTTAATACGGTTTTGTTTTGGTTCATTAACATAGAATGAACGAAATTTTAAGGGAACATATTTATTTTGGTTTTCCAGAACAAGCTAAATGCAATCTGCCAATTTGTTTTGTAAATAGGGCATACTCACATCTTGCACATACTCCATATTCATGTTCCTCTTAAGACATTTTACAGATGGTGAGCCACCTATGTAGACTAGTGAAAAAAAAATTTGTTTGTTTGTTTTTTTAATAGGATATATCACTAAACTTCCATGTTGATTCCGTGCATATTTATGAGCCTCTGACAATGTGCACAGGGACGTGCACCATTTCTCTTCTTGCAAATTTGAGTTTTTATTCAGTTCTCTGAGAACATAAAGCCATGTGTTGATATTTGTATGTCTGACCAAAGCAATCATATGTTTTCATATGATTTATTTTTCTGGGTCTTCCAATAGACAGTTATGTGTCACTGTCTTTCTCCTAATTTGAATGAAATAAATAGTATTTAATCTAACTGAATAATGTGGATAATACCTAAAAATAAACATACATTAAACATTTTTCCAAGTAGCATTTTGATAGAATATAGAAATGGGCAATGTAGTAACAGAAGTTTTACAGAAATATGATATTTGCTATCATAGTCGTTGTTGGGATTTAAAAATATCTTCACTGCATTATGTCTATCGTTTGGCTTAACTGAAGCTGGTATCCTGCACCGTAAATATGGCTACTGTCTCTGAAAACTTACACCAACTCTGCTCACTTAAGAAACTAAAAAATGTAAATACCAAACTGATCCTTTCTATCTTTGCTATCAGCATTTACTTAGATATAATCCCATGTGTTTATACTATCTATATTTTGCAAATATAATAATTTTTAATTTCATTTCTATCATTAGAATTTACCTTTACCGGAAATGACATTTTAAAAAAATATTGCCTTATAATGAATCTCTTCTGTCACATTGATAAGGTCCAGTTGACTTCTTTGTCAGATTAGCTCCACATAAACCATGAAAACATAATAGATGGAACTACCTTTCCTTCCCACTCACTCTGGCACGGTCCATTTGTAAATCATAAGCACCAGCAATTTTTACAAATGCCTTTGATATTCTACATGTACATGTAAATGATCAAGAAAGGAAAGGAAAATGTGTTATACTTATTATAGAGCTATGGTGAGTACTTAGAATGGCCTAGATGTTCTACTGATTTATTACACTGGCCTGCCCAGATGTTTGATCAGTCTGAGTGGATATGCCTGCTGCTATAGCATTATGTGGAAACAATCTCAGCATCTAGGTATATTTAGAAATGGTATGTTTTATGAGAAATAAGTCATATAAGTAAATGGAAAGGTATCTTTTCTTACTTCTAGATTAACCAGAGTAGACCTGTTATCATGGATCAAAACGCAACATTGATAAGTGATACTGAGTCAAATTGTGTTAATTCTAACTTCACTATATGTATAAGCAAACCATATTTTTAGATATTACCACCAGCAGAGTCTATGGTGACTCTCTGGAAATTCTGACAGAAAATGAGTTATCTTGTCCCCAAAACTGACCGAGTGGCTAGACAGATATTACACAGAGTGTTTTACTATTCCGTTTCCTCTGACTGCACAGGTTCAGTAAAAACCAGTTCACTCTGCTATACAGATGAAATTAAATAAACTTTATGACCATGACCATGCTGAAATGTCATAATCAAAGGTGAATTTCCCTTACTCCAGTATGACAAGTCCATTACTATACAGAGTTCAATGGTGTTTTAGTCATCCTGCTATTAAGTGCTATTAAGAAAATACTATAGACTAGATGGCTTAATACTATAGACTAGATAATACTTAATACTATAAACTAAATAATACTTAATACTAGATGGCTTAATACTATAGACTAGATAATACTTAATACTATAGA